>NW_006294609.1:337028-349272 GCF_000327345.1 Myotis davidii | reverse complement strand
GCCAAGGGCCACCAGCGCTGGCACGCCACGGGCCTGCAGCAGCGAGCGTGCGTTGTCCAGGCTGTCGGACACGATCTCGTGGATGGTGTTGAGCACGGCCACCACAGTGTCCTCCTCCAGGCGGGCCCCGGGGCGCGCTGGAGCCTGCGCGTTGCGCACGTTCCGCACCAGCTCGGCCATGGCGTAGCTCCCTGAGGGGCAGGGCAGGGCCGGGTGTTAGGACACACCTCTGCCCACCCGTGGGGAGAAGCGGGGTTCAGGAGAGAGGAGCCCACAGTTCCCAGAGCACAGGGCGCTAGGCTCAGACAGCTTGAAGACTGGAGCTCCAGCGCCTGGGACAGAGTGATGGGACCCAGGCCAGGCCCCTGCAGCAGGGGGCCTTCGGCCCCTACGTTAGGACCCCGAGGACCGTCCACCCGGTTCCCATCCAGTGTCCTCACCGATGAGGTCTTTGTTGCGTCGGTCCAGCGAAAGGTTCCGCAAGGCAATGGCGACAGCGCGCACCACCTTGTCGGTCTCGGACTGCAGCAGCTCCACCAGCACTGGCAGACCGCGCTCCTTGCGCACGGTGGCGCGAATGTAGGTGGCCCACTGTGGCAGCAGAGGAGGCGGAGCACGCTCAGCACACGGAGTAGCAACCCACACAGGATGGACTCTCCCGCCTGAGCCCTGACCACTCCTTCAGCGGGACTGTGCTCCTGACAAAGCCTTACACCAGCAGCTCAATTCTGCCTCCACCAGACGCCTCCACACCCACATCTAGGGTACAGCGCTCCCTCCACCAGACGCCTCCACACCCACCACCCAGGGCACAACTCTCCCTCCACCAGACGCCTCCACACCCCACCACCCAGGGCACACTGCTTGCAGCCCTAGCGCCCAGAACCCCTGACCTTGGGCAGGCTCCTCCCCTCCCCCTGCCTGGCCAAAGGCAGGAGTAGGCACCAACAGAGACACGGGGATTCCCTCTCTGGCCCCTCCCTGCCAGACATGGCCTCTCACCATCCAGTTGCCAGCACTGAGGTTCTGTAGGGCACCAGCTGCGGCCTCCAGGGTGTTGAAGTTCCGGCTCTCCGTGAGGAGTGAGAGGTAGAGACGCACCACCTCGGGCTGGTACAGCAACTCAAAGCCTGGGCACAGAGCACCAGCTGCCTACCGTCGCCCAGACTGCCCACATCACCGCCTCTCCCTCCTCCTCTTCCCAGGGCAAGGCTGAGCTGGGACCCAGGGATGGGTGTGGTACAGTCAGGAAGTGTTTAACAATGTTATGGCTACCCCAGAAAAATAGCAGTCCCACTTCACAGAGGAATCGAGAGGCTCAGGGAGGCCTACCAGTGGAGAGAAGGTGGCAACCAGGGTCTCTCCCCTAGCAACAGGACTCAAACTCCCTAGCAACAAAACCCATCCTCCCAGTAGCTAACAGGGGCTGTGCAGCTGGAGGGTGAGGCCTAGCGACAAGACCCACCTCCCCTAGCAACAGGGCCCAGCTCCCGTATATAACTGAGGCTCCATCACCAGGGTCATGCCCTTAGCAACAGGGCCCAGCTCCCGTATATAACTGAGGCTCCATCACCAGGGTCATGCCCTTAGCAACAGGGCCCAGCTCCCGTATATAACTGAGGCTCCATCACCAGGGTCATGCCCTTAGCAACAGGGCCCAGCTCCCGTATATAACTGAGGCTCCATCACCAGGGTCATGCCCTTAGCAACAGGGCCCAGCTCCCGTATATCACTGAGGCTCCATCACCAGGGTCATGCCCTTAGCAACAGGGCCCAGCTCCCGTATATAACTGAGGCTCCATCACCAGGGTCATGCCCTCCAAGAGGTCCAGGCCTGGCAGCAGCGCTCGCCACCGTGTTTCAGAGACGAGGGGCTGAGCAGTTGCCAAGGCTACTGTACCCACACCGGGGCTTCTGCCTGTTCCTGGACATTACTCCCTGTCCCCTGTCCTCTCACCCCCTCCCTAGTCCTCATGTCCTATGCTCCCTCCACCCCAGCCTAGCTGGGCCTCCAATTCCCCAAACACGTGGCCCCCTGAGGTGTTGGCCCGGGCTGATTCCTCAGCCTGTGGTGTCCCCCCCAGATCTCCTGTGGCTGGTCCCTTCCATTCTGCTTGGGAGCATCTGGGCTTGCCGGGTGGGCTGTGTCCATATTGGATCCGCAAGGCCCTTCAGGCCTCCTTAGTGTCACAAAGCTTCACTACTGGACTGTCCCGAACCTGGACTCTACCCCCACCCACTCACCTTTGGCGGCCTCCGTTCTCTTGGGCAGGTCCAACGTGTCAAAGTTTCGGTCCATCTCACCATCCTTCCTCCCTGGAACAGAAGAACAGTGGGATGTGAGGTGGACCCCATGGGGGGAAGGTGTGTGTCACGAGGGCCAGGCACAGCACTTTTCTGCCTAGAGCCCAGAAAGCGCCCCATGTCCAGGACGAGGCACCAAGAGGCCAGGGGGGCAGTGTTAGCAGCAGGGCCTAGGGATGTCCCAGCCAGGACTCATCTCCCACCAGGGGCTGGGAGCTGCACTGCAGACCTGCCCAGTGGCCTCCTTGTGGCTGCCAGGTGTGTGAACTGAGGGATTCAGTGGCTGGGTGGTGGGTAGGTGCACACAGGGAAGCCGAGGCCTGGCAGGGACAGGACATGCCTGGCTACACAAGGCAGGGCTGGGGCCAATGCCCTGGGGAAACTTGCCCGTCTGGGGCCTAGACCCGGTCCCAGGCTCTCTTGGCCAGGAAAACCCTGCTCACAGGCCAAGCTCCTACAGCAGCTCCACCTAACACCTGTCAGCCTCGACCTGTACACCTCTGGGTCCACTTCCTGGCCATCATCCCCACCTCAGATGAAGGAGTTTCTCCTTTGGAAAGCAGCAGAGCTGGGTTTAAGCAGTCACCAACCTCTCGGACCTCAGGGACCACCAGTGGTCTGCAGACCACCGGTTGGCGACCGCTGGTTTAGATGACCTGGGACCCCCAACATCCCTGGCCTTCTGGGGCCTTTATGTGCTCCTTGTGTGAGCCACACATGCCCCCTTCCACTGGAGAGACACCCCCAGGCCTTGAGGACATCAGCCCTGCCCCGCTCCTAGCTCCAGGCCCAGCCCTGCCTGGAGAGCAAAGTCTGAGGTTACAAAGGGACAGCCCCTTAGCCTCCAAATTAGTGCAGAGCTGACATTCCTGCCGTTGCCATGGAGATGGCTGCCCAGAGAAGGGACTGGGGGTGGGGCAGGACTTTGAGGCTGGAAAGCCCTGCAGTAAAGAAGACCACTGCCTGAGCAGTAAGGGGAGGGGCCTATGCCTCCTTGGTGCCCGCTGTACCCGCCAGGCCTGGGTGGCAGGACGAACAGGGACTCACCTTGATGGAACCAGTCCTCTGGGCGGCCGGAGGAAGCACAGGAGAAAGGAGATGAGCCTGAGCGGGCAGCACCCCCCACCCTGTGCCCTCCCAGGAAGCCTCAACTTCCCACTGCACACCCTGCGTTAAACAGGTGGCATGTGGAATCTCACCCCAATTACTCTTGGGGGTTGAGTGCCCACAAGTAGGACAGCAAAGGGGTCAGCAAAGGCCCACACAGGTGGGACAGGTAAAGGTGATCCATAGATTCCAGCAGCTGCCGGGTGATGTTGGAACCTGCACCCTGAAGGTGGAGTGGGGTGCTGCCCCCAGGATTTCTCAGGGTCTTCAGGTAGGTGCTCTATCAATGCCAGAAAGTGGCATCATCTTCAGCACTTTCCAAACTTGGGCCCATAGAACCCTCCCTAGAGCTAAGGGACTAGGCCCGCCACGTGGGTTCTCTCCTACCCTCCACTGCGGTCATGGTGCAGAGGGGTGAAGGCTGGGCCTGTTGGATGGGTATCCCAGGGTGGCCCACCCACCTTGGCTCCCTGCTTCCCCACTTCCCATGAATGCCATGGGTATAGAGAGCCTCAGCCTGTGGGTACGGCGGGAGGCGGGGGCGGAGGGAAGAGGTTCTAAAGTGGTACCCCACCCAGTCCCATCCACACACCTTTGGTCTTCTTGCCACCAAAGCAGCCAGCATCATCCCGCCTCCGGTGCTGGGAGCCCACAGTACTGCCCAGGGGCCCAGGTTCGGCCTCCTGGTACCTGTCGGCCCCGGGCACCTCCTTGTGCACGTGGTACGACAGGTTCCGCATGATGCATACGCAGTTCTCCACCGACTGTGGGAGAAGAGAGTTGATGGGGTACGGCCGGGTGGGCATGGGGGATGCTAAGCCTCTGAGAGGGCCGAGGGTGTAGCCATGGAGGCCTGAGGCAGGGGGCCCACACGGGCAAGAACCCTCAGGCAGGGGCCAAGAGAGGAAAAGGGTAGAGCACCTACTTCCTATAGGACCTCATCTGGGCTTTGGGGCAGGCCCGCTGCACAATATGGTCACTACAGGGTGGCCCGTGCTGCCCCAGACGTGCGGGCCTGTTCCCTCTGTGCCGCCCATGTGCTTCAAGCCCCCTGGGCCCCGTTTCTGGTCCATCTCCCTGACCCTTTGAGGGAGGCCAAGTCTGCCCCTGACTGGGACCTGCTGGGACCTGTGTCTCACCCGCCCACCTTGTTGTCTGTGTCCTTCCTGCCCACGGCTGACTGAAGGGCATGCAGGAGCGCGTCCACCAGCCCTTCACATTCCCGAAGTCGCCGTCGGGCCTCTGCGCCATCTGAGCTCACGTTCCTGGGTAGCCAAGAGCAAACTCCGTGACCCCTGGCTCCCACCGCGACTCCCTGGGCCCCCACCTGGCCTTGGGGGCTTGTTTCCATCTACAAAATGGACACTAACACTGCCCTGTTGAGGTGATCGGCAGCTGACACCAGCCTGCAGCAGTGAAGGGGGTGAGGCTGGCCTTCCTTCGGGGAAGGGCGCCCTAACCTGGCATCTCTATGGTGGGGGTGGGGGGAGAAGCTTTCCTGACTCCCAGTTGAACTGGAAAGGGACAGAGGTGGGTCCAGAAGCCTGAATCTGCGCACAGACCATTCTGGCTTCCCCCTGCCCCAATGGCAGCTCTACTATTCCTAAGGTGGGGATCCTATAGGATGGGGCTATATCTCGATAAACAGTCAGGACTGTGGGGACACTGGGCTGCCTGTGGGGTCTCTGCAGGCCCTCCTGTTGTGGGGGAGAGGTCACAGGAGGTGGGATGAGGCCTCCGAGGCAGACTGAAGAGGAGGGTCCTGGCTCCCCATTCCCGGGTGTCATGATGATGGAAGAGTGGGTCGAAGCTGGGCAGGAATAGGGCCATGGGCTACCGCACAACAGGGTGGCAGACTTGGTCCAGAGGCGGCCCTTGGGCGTAAGTATAAGCCCATGAGGCCCCATTCTCAGGACTGGGACAGGAACTGACGGGGCTGATCCCTAAGACTCGGGCAGCTAGTTGTCTTCCAGGTTATCTGGGACGGGAGGACATGGCGCTCCCAGGATAGCTGTTTGCATGCAGGTTCTGGTGCCCGGCTCCTGCCTCCTTGACCAGGAACAGCCCAGGGCGGCTGCTCAGGGGGTGCCTGAGCCCGGCCCCACCCCCACCTCAAGCAGCCTGATGTGTTCTTGAAGACAGTCGTCCACTCGGCATCCCGTGGCTTGGAGTCCTCATTGGGCTCTCGCTCCCAGCCCGAATGGGGCACAATGACCTCGTGGGTCAGTGTCTGTAGGCCATGGTCAATGATGACCATCTTCAGGGGCTCGTAGGATGACAGGTTCCAGAGTGTGCCTGTGGGGCACCATTGACCAGCCAGTGCTGACCATGGGCACTGCCTCCCTGCCTCCCAGGTGACTGCTCAGGACCTGCCGCACCATCCATCATGCCCCAGCTCAGGCCAGAAGGTAGGAAGTGACAAAAGCTGTTACAGGCTCTGGATGCTCCTCCTGGCTGGGGCATATGGCACCTACCACTGGCTCCCACTGAGAAGGGGGTGAGGGCCCAAGGGGCGAGGACAAGAGCAAGGAGCCTGGGGCTGGATACAGCAGGTGCCTTCTCTTCCCCACCCCTTCCCAGCCACACGGGTGGGTAGGCCTACAACTGGGGCCACAATGAAAGGTGGTCATGTGACCCTGCCATTGGGAGTAGGACCGGGTGGGGAGGGGCCCAGTGCCAGCCCCACCAGTGGCCGCAAAATCAGAGGTAAAGATCGGGGACCTTGCATGGCATCTAAGCCTGACGCCTGCCCCCAGCAGTTGGGACTCCTGACTAAATGGGGTGCTTTCCCGGGCCAAGCCTCACTCTCGTCTCTTCCCAGGGGATGCAGGGCCGGCCAGGTGCCACTCACCTGTGACGAGCTCTCGGACCTCATTGTCCCGGGCGGCCCGCAGCAGGCGCACCAGGGCGGGCACGCCGCCACAGTCCCGGATAGCGGCCTTGTTGTCAGTGTCTCGGCCGTAGGAGAGGTTGCGCAGTGCCCCACAGGCCCGGCGCCGCACCTCTGCCCTTGGGTGGTCCAGCAGAGCCACAAGCAGGGGCAGCCCCCGCAGCTGCCTCACACGCCGCTTGACACCCTCGTTCTCAAAGCACAGGTGCTGCAGGTAGGCAGCTGCGTTGGCCTTCACGGGGTCCACGGGGTGCCGCAGCATGGCCAGTACCTCGGGCAGCTCGGGGTCCCGCCAGCGTGGCTCTTTACGGGCGCTGTCGACAGAGGGCGAGCGCCGCACCATCCGGTCCAGGCTGCCCAGGCTGCCCCGCTCTGGCTGGGCCAGGGGTGCTGCTGTGGCCGGGAATGGGGGCCTCTCCTCCACCAGCTCACCACCGTCATCGGCCACGTCTTCATAGGCCCTGTGCAAACGAACAGGGCACGCGAACACGTTGTCAGCGGCTGCGCCCCCCTACCCCTGAGCTGCCCCAACAGACCTCCAGGGAAACGTGAACCCACTGAGGGTGGGCCTGGGCCTGCAGTGTTGGTACTTGGCCCCAAGCACCGCATGGGTGTTGAGAGTCATATCCCAGCCCAGCAAGAACCGACTCAGAACCAATGACAGAACCAACCCCAGCCAATGGTCATCAGGGCTGCATCCCTCTCAGATGATAGGGCTCACTCACTCCCGTCACTAGGCAGTGTCCCCTGATTCTGAGATAAATGCCTTTCTCGGAAATATCTGCCCATGCCTGGGAAGTCCCACCTTCCCACGAGGCCCGTCTCTGCCTGGTGCCAGGATGTGGGGGGAGGTGATCTTCTTTGTATATGGCCATCCTGGTGGGCCCATCTAAGGAGCATACAGATTGCCAGTCCCCCAGGGCACAGATGTCCTTGTGTGTTTTTACCATCAAACCCACTTCCCAGGAGCGGGACTAAGGTTAGGAGGAGCCTGGGACATGCAACATACTCCTGACCCAGGTTGTGGTCATGTTCCCATTCTACAGATAGAGAAGCTGAGGGCAGAGGGACCAGATCCAGAGGTTACGCTGAGAAGGTCTGGGGGGAGGTGGGGCTCTAGGGTTCCAGTTGCATCTATACATGAGGCCTGGGGAGAGGCTGAGGCTTCAAGCTTAGAGAAACACCCTGAGCCTCTTGGGTTCCTGTCTTCAGGGTTACCTGCCTAGAGCAGGGGCACTATGACTAGCTTCTTTCATGCCCAGACTGGCAGGGAGGGCACCCAGTGCAACTTCCACCATCCCAGAGCCTATTCTTGCTGCTGTCCTTGAGAAGCATGGAGGCCAACTCAAACTGACGTGTGCGTGACTAACTCATTTAGCCCGGGCAGCTAGACCACCTGTGGGGTACTCTCGGGTGGGCAAGTGGAAGGCAGACTCCCTGTTGGTGGTGGCAGGGCACAGGGTGCTCACCTAGTGCGAAGGCCCCGCCCACAATCAGGCCGCCTCCTCGTGGCGGTGCCATAGTCAGCCTCCAGCTCCGGGCCACCCCCGTCATCGGCAGCCAGGCTGCGTGTGTCGTCTTCCAAGCCATATGGCTCTGCCTGGAAGCGCTCGGGCTGGGAGCGACCGGCCGGCGGCACAGGCTCTGGGCCCTCGGGGAAGGCTTCACGGCGGCCAGGCAGCGTGAAGCAGCCATCACCAGGGCCGGGACCAAGAGGGCCACCACGTGGGGGCCGCACACCCAGCCCCCGGGACAGGCTGCCATAGCTGGGGATGTCCCGGGGCTCGGGGCTGTCAGGAAAGCCACTCCCGCTGCTGAGGTAGGTTCGAGAGAGCGTGGCCGCCGGGCCACCCCCACGCAGCAGGAAGTGCCGGTCCAGGGTGCCATCACCGAAGTGTCCTAGAGGGGGGCCACCATCCAGGAGGGGGAGGCCGTCTGGGCCCATGGGCACCTGGCGCACGGTTCGTGTAGTCACTGTCTTGACCATCTTGGTGACCTGGTGAGTAAGTAGGTAGCCAATGGGCTGGGCAGCCTGAGAGGCCCAGACACTGCCCACAAGGCCAGAGTGGCCTCAGTCTTCCACCCGAACAAGTGGCCTCTAGGAAGCTGGGACATATGCCCACTCTACACACAGGACAACTGCGGCTCCATAGCCCACTCGCCAAGCACTTGGGCCCAGCCATACCTTGGTCTCCGTGCGCCGCGTAGTGCCATCTTCTGACATGACGATGGACACGTGGGAGGTGGGGGTGCCGGGGTCCTCCTCCACCGTCACGGTCTCCTCCAGCACCTCCGGCGCCTCCGGCATTGTGGCCAGTGAGACCTGGCTGCCTGGGCTCTGCTCCTGGGTGAGGGGTGTGGGTGTCGGTGGGCGGACCCAAGGCTCACCCTGCCCTACAGTGCAGGTAGGTGCTGGCCTGGATGCGAGGAATGACTTCATCCCCGCCCTCAGAACCCACTGACCGGAGGGCCTGTTTCAGCCCCAGCTGGTGAGGACAGCACGTGCCTGCCTCTGAACGCTGAGGGGCTGACCTTGCCCTGTTGCCCCATCCCAAGGGGGGCCCCCAGCATCTGGCCCCCATTCCAGGGCCTCCTGGGGCTGAGCTGGCAGAAAAGGTCCTGTGTCTTAGCAGTGAGGCCTGAGCGCAGCAGGCTCCTGGGGGCCCAAGGCCAGGCAGGACCCACTGGATGTCCTCCAGGTGTCCTGGGCCACCTCCCTGCCCCACCTCACAAATGCTGAATACAGACGCCTTAAGGCGGCAGTTTCAGCAGCGTTCACCAACTCGCTGTGGCCACACCGAGGCTCCCCTGTCCCTAAGGCCAGCCAGACACCCTCGCAGACCAGAAATACCCAGCTCCCAGAATGCCCTGTGCACTCGGAAAGACCAGAATATCCTCACACTCCTTCCGGCCCAGACACTCTTAGGGTGTTGAGTGGGCAAGGCCTAGTCCTACCATCACGAAGACCCTGAGAGCCCAGAGACTGGGTTCAGGCCAAGGGGACCCAGCTTGTCCTTGACAAGAACACCAGTGTCCCCTACCTGTTCACCACCCCAGGTCTCCCCAACCTTGACCCTCTGCTTCCGAACACCTGCTCATTCTCAACCTGCTCCCCCCCACGCCGAACCTCTCCCCGCCATCATCCCTGCAGGGGACGTCCATGGTGGAATTCCAGGCAAGATGGCTCTGGACAGAGGTTCTTCAAAGACCCTGTCCCCTCTGGCCAGTGGGGAAACTGAGGCTCAAAGAGGACAGACCAGCCCATAGCAGACCTGGCTAGTCCCCTGCTGTGCTGTGTGGCACAGGGACCAAGATCTACCCCTGGGTCTCTGACCATATGAATTCCACACACAGCACCAACATCTGAGGATCAGCACCTGGCCAGGATGGGCAGGGGATGAAATCCAAGCCACAGGGGGTGGGTAATGGGGAGCACATTCCTGGACAGCCAGGGCCAGCAGAAGCACAGGCTCTGCTCTGCAGCCCAGGCTCCATGCCTTACAGGGTCCCCTACCTGGGCCCCAGGCCCCTAAGGCCTGCACAGGCATGGAGCTGAGGCCCAGGGAAGACCAGCAGCTCCCATCTGCGTCTTGGAGTTATGCAGGGAAAGGCAGTCAGAGGTGCCTTCAGGGTCTGCTCCCGAGGTCCTCAGGGTATGACATTTTCCCAGGTCGGGGTCCTGTCCTAAAGGAATGCTTGAGCCCCCCAACTGCTTGTAGTATTGAGGTTCTGGGTCCCTGTAACTTCTTCAGGGGTCCAGGTAAGGGCCTAAACTATCATGATAGGACAGGTGCATCCCTCAGGCTCTGGTGACACAGGAAGGAAGAGGCACAGAATGTAGCCCAAGCAGGAGAAAACATGTGATTTTATAAAAGGGAAACTGAGTCCTGACAAAGGGGAAAAGCTCTACCCAGAACTTCACAAACTGCTAATGGGGGGATTTCAGGCATCCTTATAGAAGATAGTTTTGCACAGAAGGCAATTTTGCAAAGCCTTTTAGCCACACCTCACCCCTTGTGGGCCACAGCCTTAACTGTCACTTTTTCAGTCTTGGGATGCAGGGGGAGTGCCTACTGGAGACCTGGCCAGGAAGGAGGAACACTGTCCCCTGGGAAAGAGAAGTAAACTGAGGCCCAGAGTAGGGACATGCGGATGGGTTGCCAGGCTAGGTGGCCTGAGCGCTTCTTGGAGGGCACTTGGGAGCCAGGACAGCTCTGAAACAGGAGAAGGTTTAGGAATGGCCTGTCACTGCTGGGGCTTTGGGTGCCCCATCTGTATTTAGCAAGTACAGGAACAGATGTGTGGCACGGACTGAATTCTCTCTGCTGGGTTCCCGAGGGCCAGGCACGGAGGGGCCTCGGGTCCTGGTGGTTGCAAGTATCAGGGCGGGGCAAGAAGCAAGACTGACATGAGGGACCAGGACTGTTGCCCAGGACACAACACTGCCAGTGGGATATGGCCCCTCAGTAAATTTGCATACATTTGCATACATTATCACTTTCATAGAAGAGCCCCTACTCCCTGGCTGGGATTGGGGGAAGCACATTTCAGATCTCAATACTACACTGTGGTCTAGCTTATTCTTTTCATTCCGACCTGTAGTGAGGTTCTGACACAGTGAAGTCAGGAGGGTGAGGAGATGGGGTGTCCAGGAGAGCCAGGGCCCTCCAACCGGGCCTGACAACCTGCAGCACCACCCATCTACACCCAGTCCAGGCAGCCCTGTAGCGCGATCCTGAGGCACCAAGAGCCCCTGCTGGCAAATGACCTCAGGGAGCTAAAAACAGGCGATGACTTCACCCAGGCGGGCAGGCAGGCAGGAGCCTGAGTCAGCCGGAGATCATGGAAAGGCCTGGCCCCCATTACCTATGCCTGGGCACACGCATGCAGACAGGGACCTAGTCACACATGTGCATGTACCTGATCCCTCTGAAAGGGACACACGTGTGCACGAGAACCAGCCTGGCTCTTAGGCCTGAGTAAATCAGTGTGTGTGTTCTAACAGCACTCAGTGGGCAGTGCCCACCATCTGCAGAGGTGTGCACACATCCCCATCCCCTCCTGTCTTCCACCATGTGCCAGACTCCCTCAACCAGCACCCACTATAGGAGTCTCAGAGCTGGAAGCAGATGGGGGAACTGAGGCCTAGGGTAGGGAGAAGCCTAAGATCTACCCGTGCAGCATCTTGGGGCTGGGGACCTGAGATCATGGGCCAATGACCAGCACACAGTTGGCGCTCAACAGAGGCAGCTGACCAGTGGGCCTGGATCCTTGTCTAGTTTTGAAGCCCTGATCTAGGGGCCCATGTACCTCCCATGTCCACCTACCCAGGCCAGCCCACCCTCAGCAACCCCTGGCCCTGCAGCCCCAGTTCCCCCCCTTACCCCGCTATACCCCAGACATGGGCACCTGCATGGACACACCACCCCAGCCCTCCTCCATGTCCCACATCCTGTCAACTGTGTCTTGGCACTCTTTCTCCAGACCTGGCCTCATCCTTGCAGCTCTCACTGGAACCACTGCCCAGCCTCCCATCACCCACCCCCAGGGCCCAAATCCTCCCTGTGATACACCTAACCATGGTCCACCTGGTCCATGGCCCATGAGCTCTGGCCCAGAGAGGGGCCGTTGCCCAAACCTGGGGTTTCCCATGAGCTCCCTTGAACTTATGGGGAAGGGAGTTGGTCCAGGTCTCCAAGTGGGGGCTGGAGCTCCCCAGAAAGGTAATGCTCACAAGAGGATGCCTAGAGGCACAGAGCTGAGCACAGCATGAGGGCCCTGGGCCCGTTCACATAGAAACAGGAAGGACCCGTGCTGTCAAGGCTGTGGGACAGGCGGAGATAGTGTCAGTCCACCTTTGTGACCAGATGTGGGACAATGCAGAGGGGTCACTACCTGGGCAAAAGTTCACAATAGCCTCTGGGGTGCATTGGGAATGGCTGA
>NW_006294609.1:335830-336975 GCF_000327345.1 Myotis davidii | reverse complement strand
GGGGGGGGGGGGGGGGGGCGCAGGCTGGACTGGGGTCCCAGAGGCATGGATCTACCTGCACCACCTGCACTTGTCAGATGAGCACCCGTGGTCTGTTTCATGAATAATGAACCAAGGGGCAGGTGTCCCACTCTGTCCACGGATCCCACACCTGCCTCCCCTACCCCGCCCCCCAGGGCCAGGCCCCCAGAGGGTGTAAGATGGATGCTGCTGAACGAACAGAGGGGTGGAGGAGTGACAGCCCCCTCCCACCAGCAGGGCCATCCCAGCTGGACTCAACGACAAGCCAGGGTGGCCTCTCTCATCAGGGAGCAAACCCTTAGCCACCACAGACACTCTCTCCCTGGGTGCCCATGGCCTCTGCCCAGCCCTGGCGGACTGGAGGGCAGTCCTCCTGCCAGGGCACAACCTCACGCTGAGTGGCAGAGAGGCCAAGAGGTAGTGGGTGCCCAGCAGGCTGGGGGAGCAGGATTGTGGGGCACAAAAAGCAGAGCTGCTGGCTGTCACTCATCCCAACTTCCCCAAACCCAGCCCACATCCATTGGCCACACTGTGGCCCAAATTCCCCAGCTCCTCCCTTGACCACCTCATCTCTGGGGTAGTCAGTGGCCAGACCCTGGGGACCACATCAGGGATCCAGAGGAGGCCAAGACTGGCTGGCTGTCCCCGGAGGCAGCTGTGTGGGAGACAGCACAAGGGGTCCCTGCGGTTGTTCCTCCACCCAGCCTGCTTCTGGGCCTATTACTGGACCCCGCCCACTCTGGGCAGGAGTGCCGGCTGCACACAGGCCTCCCCCAGCCCCGGCGCTGGAAGGCAGGCAGCCCCGGTTTTCCTCGGAGACCCCACCCGCCTCTGCACGTGGGCAGGGCCGTCCCCACCCCTCCCCTCACATGCGCTGCCGCCGCAGACAGGGCTTCCCTTAAATCTCCCTCCGGAATCTCCTTCGAGCTCCCCGGAGCCTGAACCGGCGCTGGGGTGACGGAAGGGGAGGGAGGAGAGGAGGGAACAGGAGGCCTGGCTGGGCTTCCCCCTCCGGACTCGGCATCCCTCTTGCACAGGAGCTGCTCCCGAAGCCTTCGCCCTCCGCCCCTGTCGTCGGCACCTGTCCTGGGCGCTGGCCCGGGGTGCACCCCCGGAGTCCCGGC
>NW_006294609.1:335014-335587 GCF_000327345.1 Myotis davidii | reverse complement strand
GGGGGGGGCGGGGGTCTCCCCTGCAGCGGTCTGGGCTCCTCATCCCTCCCCGTACCCCACTTCCCCGCGAAGGTGATCTTTTCCCTGCCCCGAGATGAGCCCAGTCCCTCTTCCCGGGCTTAGGTCTGTCCCCATTAAAAAAGCTCACACGTCCCCCTCCGTAGAGTTGAGTAAACATTCTGGCAGTGCAGGGTCCAGTGTGGCTATGGACAGAGGGCAAGGCCACTCTCACCTGCAGGACTCGGTTTCCCCTTGCTGTGAAATGCGGGCCGATAAGACAGTAGTTCCTAACCTGACAGTGCTGCAGAGGTCTCTCAGACCCCGCTCCAGGCCCACTGCCCATTCCCCAAAGGCCTCCCCCCAAGTAAGTGTCCCCACAGAGCTCAACCGAGACCTGGCAAAGGGACCTGCACTGACCCACTTTGTCTTGGGTTTTCTCCCTCAAGGCCCAGGCCCGGATCTCTCCACCCTCTAAGGAGGGGCAACTGTTGGGTGACCCTGGGTGAAAACTTTTGGGGCTGAGCTGCCTCAGACCCTCTCCCCTCCATGTATTTGATCTATTGGGAAGTGATG
>NW_006294609.1:328717-334954 GCF_000327345.1 Myotis davidii | reverse complement strand
CCACCCCCCCACCCCGCAGAAGCCTGGTGAGAAGGTGCAGCCACACCCTGGGGAGTCTGGCTCTGTTGGAAAGAAATGTAGACAAGAGAAGGGCTGGGCTGGGCTGGGCCACCTCTTGGGTCCTTTCCCACAAAAACAAGCCAGTGGCTCTTGCATTATAATCAAGGTAACCTAACTAGGCTCTGGGAGGCACAGAGCTGGGCCAGCCCAGGGAGAGTCAGCGTGTCAGAAGAGAGGAGGCAGGGCCTCCCGTCTCCTACCTGTTTTTCCACAGGCACCACTTAGAGCCACCACAGGGCCTCTTTTCTTCCACAACATGCCATGTGCATAGACCATGCAGCCAGCATGCACGAGCACTCTGGGTGTTCACTGCCTGTCCCTCTGAGCCGCAGTTTTACCACCGGCACAGGGGTGAGTTGACCTGACCACTGGCCCCTATATCATCAATCCATGGCAGCCTAGGTGGAGCAGAAGCAGGAGGATGGACCACTGCCCTAAGGTCACTTGGCCTGGATGCTTACACTGGGTTCATTTCTCTCTTCTCCCAAATCACACCAGCTGCTAGTGCCCCAGCCTGAAGTGGGGTAGGTCCCGAGTGATGACCGTCCACCCTCCCCCCCCCTACACACACACACACACACACACACACACAGGTGAGGGCCAGCCCTGCTCCAGCCAGGTGTCTGGAGGAGGGGACTCTTCCTGCTGGAGGATGAAGGGTAGGCAACCAGGACTGTGGCACAGTCTAGGGGTGGGGGTAGCCCCTGGCCTCTCAGCCCCCTGGCCCAGCTACCTGCTCCCAAGCTGTGCAGAGCCCAGCTCTGACCCTGAGGACCAGCTCCTGGTAGCTCTGTGGCTCAGCAGGTAGGTCACTAGGCCCCCTCATGCTGAGATGGATCTGGAAAGCAGGTTTGGCACTGCGGTTGCTAGGACTGGACAGCCAGATGTGGTCCCACCTCCCCCAGCAACCCCCTCAGCCCTGCCAGTCTAGCCACCGCCCTGGGAACACACTCTCTCCCATCTCAGCCTGAGAAAACCATATCCTCCCAAGAGAGAAAAAATTGAGGGCAGGCTAGGGAGGGGTGGTGGGCAGAGAGGGGTGGTGGCCTGAGGTCTCCCCTGCACCGCCCTCAGGAAGCCAGGGCAGCTCCAGGCCATGGGAACATCTTCCCTCTTCCCTCGGGGGCATCAACCCTTGTCGGTGCCCTCTGGGCTGAAGGCCCAAGCCTTTTCCGGCCTGGGAGGGCTGGATAGAGCTCCTGGCGCCTGAGGAGCAGCCTTGGGGTCATTGGCTGTTGCTATCCCCATGTGGCCCAGCTAGGCTGTTCTGCTCCTCCTTAAGTTTGGGGGTACAGGCTTCACCTTTGGAGGGCTCAGCAGGACCAGAGAAGGGAGGCTGTGCACGTGCCTGGGGAAACATCAGGAGGGGCTCCGGCTACCAAGTTTAGGAGAGCAACCCTGCTGTCCTGCCCAGGAAACTGACGAGCCCCCGGGGAGGGCCTCCAGGGTCACTGTGAGGAACCCAGGGGAACATTCAGGCCTCTGCCCCCCCGAGGCCACTGAGCCTGGTGGTGAGGAGCGGGCACAGTGGGAGGCCTGCAGGGTGCGATCCCCACACAGGGGCTCTACTCCCAGCTCTCCCTAAGTTCCCGGGATAGCTCCACCCTGCCTGTCCCCCACCCCATGCCTCAGTTTATAATGGGAACCAAAATAATCTTGCCAAACTCCAGGACTCCCACATTTCTTTGTCCTGCCCCTACCATCCAGTGAGCAAGGTGCTCTGGTAACTAGTCTGCAGGTTAGGCACTGGGGCACAGTGGGTAGTGGGAGGAGTCCAGGCGGCCTGACTCCTAACCATGAACCTCTAACTGCAGAGTTATCAGGGTCTGGCCACAAGGCAGACAGGGTTCCACACCTCTTGGGGGCTGATCAGAGGCCAGATGCCAGTTTGGGGGTAACAGCCAGTGGAGATACTGAACCCCCAGGTTATCCTCTGGGCGGCAGGCAGAGCCCAAGGCCTTGCTGGAGCCTTCCCTTGGGGCTGACCCACCGATGCATGCTATGAAGAACACCATGGCAGGGAGGCTCCAGGGCTGGCAAAACCCTCTGTGTCACCATGCTGACCACTGGGGTGCCCAGAATAGACCCTGTTCAGCTGCCTGGGTTCTGGGGGCTCACTCAAGGGGAGGGTGCTGTTCTGAGGGTCAGGTTGTGTCCTGCCCATTCATTGCATGGTGCCCTGCACACCCACCTGGGAGTTCTAGTCCCTTGGGGATCTCACTTTTCTCCCCCAGAGACCCCAGGAGGTCTGGCAATAAGCCAATGCGTGCTGGCATGTGGCCCACCAGGGCCCCTTGATTGTTTTCCCACTTGACCATTTCACCCTTCCTGAGTCACTGAGCTGTTACCTGCAAGACCAGCTGTTGCCAGGCCATCGGCAAGGGTTGCCCACTGCCCACGCCACCACTGCCCACACCAGGCTGCTGGGCACGCTCCAGCTGCAAGGCAACATGGCGCCGCTCCTGCTCTAGTGCCCGTGTCAGCCGCTCAAAGCGAGCCTCCTGCTCCTTCACCGAGGCCAGGATGCTGGCAGCCGAGTGCACGTTGCAGTCCTCCATGACCAGGACGCCTGCTGGCTGCAGGCAAAGCAGAGCAAGGTCAAGGTAGGGCCGAGGCAGAGGGCACCATGGGCCCCCTGCCTGCCCCACTCACAAATCACACAACTCACTCCCACAGTGGAGCATCCAGCCCTCAAGAGAGAAGCCACATTGATTAAATTCTAAATTAAAAGCCATGAATCTGAGGTTGGCCGGAAGCAGCCGGCTCCTTCCCCGTGGGGTGTGGGGCTCTGCTCCCCGGCAGGCGCAGCAGAACCATGGACTATGGGGATCCTAGAGCCCACTGGGAAGGAAGGGCCAGAAGAGCTTGGTGTGACCAGCACTCAGACCTCCCAGGCCCTCTGCTGCCCACAGCACATGTCAACTCACCCCATCTTATGGGGCCAGCCTAGGCTCCTCTCACTGAGGTGAATGCTGGAGCCCAGAGAGGTTGGAGGACCTGTCCATAGCCACACAGCTGGTGTGGCAGAGCCAATGGGCCAGTGAGCAGGACATCAGGTGTCACTCCCCAGCCACCAGGTGCTCCCGGGACACCTAGGCAGGCACAGGGGTGACACTGGCCTTCAGACCGGCGGTCTGGCCTCCACTCACAGCTACACTGGATGGAACAGGTTGTCCACCCACACGGCCGAGTGAAGGCCGAGTACAGACACTGTGGTTGTGATTCTGTGCCTGAAAGTGGCCCATGAATACTGGATCCGGAGGAGGTTGAGGGTAGGGGGCCCAGGCTACCCAGGCCCAGTGTGCCGGGAGGGCCAGGCCTGTCTGGGTCCGGGTCCAGTGCTTCTCCTGCAGGTCCCGGGGAATGGGGAGGGGGTGGCAGAGCTTGGCAGCTGCAATGACAAGCCAGCGCTGTTCCTCACCGCTTGCTCCCTGGCTGCTCAGTGTGTTTGTTTTCCATGGGCAAAAAGATGCAAGAGGAGCATTTGGAGTTCACACCCAGCCGCATAGGAGTGCATGGGGTGCAGGCCATGTGGCCACACTGCCAGGCACTTGGCGTGCCCCATGGAGCCAGTGCTGCTCAGGGCATCCTCCTAATCCGACCCGCACAGGCCACTGAGGCCGCCTCCACTCATGTAGGGCCTGAGCTTAGAGACACAGCACAGTGTGCAGCACGTGAGAAGGTCCAGCTGCAGGGGCAGAGCCCTGAGAGGAAGGTCAGTGCTAGGCTTGCCCCCCTGATGCTGGCTGGGCCAGGGACACTGTGGGGGTGTGGGTGCACCTCCAGTTTAAAGAACACCACAGAGTCTGATCCACTGCGACAACTGGGGAAACTGAGGCCCAGAGAGGAAAAGAGGCCAGCATAGGTCCCAGAAGCTGCTTCTCATTTCCCCAGAACCAGTCACACACAAAAACTGTCAGTGTGACCTGGAGGAGGGGTGATGAGGTCAGCACAGGCAGAAGAATGAACTGAACTCCTGCAGCAAGAGGTCCTGGCACTCACAGGGCGGTGGGGATGCAGTAGGCCAGCAGGGGATAAGGGACAAACAGCCCGGCATGGACACAGCCCCCTGTGCAGGGGTCACAGACACACCTACATACGGTGGCCACCAGGCCCTGTGCACAGATCAACTAAACCTGGCTGCCCAGGTGGATGTTATGGGCACTTTCTCCCTCGAGGGCAGCACAGGGCAGGATGGCAGTCAAAGTAGGTCAGCCTGCAGCCAGCCTTGATTGTAGCTGGGCGGCCTCAGCTGAGCCTCATGCCCAGGCAGCACAGCTGAGACCAGGGCCACACATAGGAGGGCAAGGTGTGTCTGGGAGGGGATGATCAGGACCTATGGGACGGCCAGGAGGTGGCTTCCCTCCCTCCTCGTGCAGAGACAGGGGTTCTTGCCTAACCTCAGGCTTCCCCTCCCCCCAGACCCTGGGACAGCAGGTGAGGGGCAGCCTTAGCCTCCAGCTTCCCTGCCCTGAGCCCTCCGGCAGGCCCCAGCTCTGAAGGGGGCCCGCTTGCTCTGGCTGGGAGCTGGCCAGAGGCCCAGAATTCTGAGCCTATAGTGAGAAGATGGCCAAACCCCACACTGACCTTTCCGTTACCCAGTTCTCTCAGTTGGAGCTAAATGGCTGTGCGTCTCCCAGGTGACACTCCCAAATGCCAGCCAGCTTGAGGGTAGAATGCCCCACAGCTGCCTACTGGAGAACAGAGACCCCAGGTCTGGGGCCCATGCCCCCTGCTCCAGTCTGAGGGTACACCCCTCTGTCTGCCTGTGAGGGAGGGCACTGAACCTTGCAGGCTCCAGCCTTGTCACCTTGGTGGCCGCAAGGGCAGCCCTGGCATGTGCAGGAGGCAGACTGCTGGCTGGGGACATTTGGGAAGCGGGGAAGACACAGGCCCACTCTCCTGACATGGTAGCTTCCCTAAGTCCCAGGTGGGCACAGGTGACCCAGGCTAGCACCCCAGAGGTGGCTTTTCTGATGGTAACTCAAAACGCTATTTTTATATTAAAACAATAAATATGTAATGACATGAAAGGCAAAATGGGCATGAATGTTTAACATCAACCATGAGACTTTCCCAGCTGTTTTCCCAGCTGGCCCTAGGTTGGAGCTCCGATCCTGGGTAGTGGTAGTCACTAGACTCACTCCTGCAGGGACCCGGGAGGCTCTGGAGGCAGGCAGGGAGGTGTCACACTGACTGACATCATCACAGCCATTCACCTGGGAAGGGCCCTGCACTACCTGCAGGGCAGACCTATCATGATCCCCACCCTGACCCCAGGCACCACCTTTGCATGTGTCTTTTCACCACACACGCCCGCCTGCCCATGGAGGTGACGTAGCAAGAAGACAGGAACAAACAGGCCGTCCAGAGACAGGCTTGCCTGTCTCAGGGCAGGAGTGGAGGTGCTCAACAGGAAAGCCTGTCCAGGCTTGGACACCCAGGAGTGATCCCAGGTGAATGGACTGGTGGGTGGGTGGAGGGATGGAAGTACAGAGGCTGGATGGAAGGGGAAATGAATGAACGAGTAAGCGGATGGGTGGATTGCAGAATAAGTAGGTCATTGTATGAGCCTACTTATTGTAGGAGAGGATGGGGTAGATGAGTGGATGGGTGGATGGGTGGCTACATGGGCAGTTGGTGAGTGGGTAAAAGGATGGGTGGAGACTGGCCGGAGGCATGAGTAAATGGACAATTGGGCAGATGAATGAGTGGGCAGGTGAGCAAGAATGAGGCTCTGAAACACGCTGGGAGGAGGGGCCTTGTCCCCGAGCCTTCTGGGGCACAACTGTAGACACTGCACTCCATCAGGAAACCGAAGGTACCATCAGAGGAACTGGGGGGAGATGCTGAACCTTCCCCCAAAACCTAAGCCCACATTTTTGTTGTTGTTGTTAATCCTCACCAGAGGACTTTTTTTCCCCATTGCTTTTTTAGAGAAACTGGAAGGGTTAGGGGAGGGAGGGAGGGAGGAGGGAGGATAGGAAGGAAGAAGAAGGAGGGAGGGAGTGGGAGAAAGAGAGACAATGTGGGAGAGACACATCGATTAGTTGCCTCCCAACTGGAGGTGGGGTGCATGGGAACCACAACCCAGACACGTGACCTTGACCGGGAATTGAACCCCTGACCTTTTGGTGCACAGGCCAACGCTCTAACCACTGAGCGCCACCGGTCAGG
>NW_006294609.1:324626-328646 GCF_000327345.1 Myotis davidii | reverse complement strand
ACCCTGCTCCAGAAAATCAAATTATGGGGCCTGAGTCCAATCTGGGTTGAGGAATTAGAGGAATTTCCTAAGGGTCAGGCCAGCAGGGGGAGGCAGGCAGGAGGCTTGGGCTCCGATCCTGACCTCTCACCGGCCATCTGTCAGTCTACCGCCAGCTGTCCCTGTCCCCCATGAGCGGAGAGAGGGGACTCAACGCCGGGTGAACCTCCTTCCCCACCCCACCCCACCCCCCACCCATCTGGATGGGGAGGAAGGGTGCGAGCAGGAGCAGAAGAGCAGAGCCCAGGTCTGGTGGTGCCAAAGCTCTCTCTGCCAGGGGGCCCCATGTCCCCTCAGCACTGCTAGCAGGGAGATTGCTCCCTACACCTCTGGCCTTGTGGGGGGACCACCTTTACCGTCGCCCCCTGCTGTGGTTACAGCCACAGGGATAGCTTCCGGTCAGCCTACCGGGACGCACCTTGTGCGAAGGCTGGGGACAAGGTTGGAACAGGAGGCCGGGGCATGGGGTTCGCAAGGGGGGAGTTATCGTCTGTCCGTCCATCCGTCCCAGCCAGGACCACAGGTCACTCATAGTTAGTGCAGGGCCTGGGCTGTCTGGGCTGGAGGAGGCTGTTCTCAACCTTAAAGAAACTGCCAAGGCAAAGACAAAGCAGCTTAATTTTGGGAGAATGAGACATTTCTGTACATCAAAAATAAAAGCCCTGTATTTTGGTTATAGGTGGTTGTTGTTTTTAAAAGCGACACCATTCACAGTAGCACATGTAGAGAATGTTAGAGACGAAAGACAATGACTTTACTTCTAGACTGTGACTTCACGGTGGGAGCTGGTGAGGGAACACGGAGATGCGTCACACTAGCCTCTCTACTTCTGTGCATTTGTAATTTTCCACACTGGAAAGTAGGAGAAAAAGACATAAAGATAACCCAAAGCCAATCGACACACTGGGATCAAGTCCTTGTGGTAAAGTATCTCCTTTGTCTATAAAGTGTTCTTATAAATCAATAGAAAAACCAAAACCCCAAAGTGGGTAAAGGTCATAAACAAGGGCTGTGGCCTGAGAGAGAAGATGCAATGAGAGCGGAAGCCACTGTGTGCCTAAGCGCGTACACAGAAAAAGGACGGGAAGGAATTCGTCTCTGGCCTCAGCAGCTCCAGGCCCCTTGGTCCTGAGCCAATGTTCTAGGAAGGAACACAAGCTTCTGCTACCATCAGACCCTAAGAAAGAATTGGGAAAAACAGACATCCGCCCCAGCTGGCAGCCAAGTGGGTGAAGAAGCTGGGACCTGAGCTCCCCAGGGTCCTGGGCAGTGCCTGCCCAAGGGAAGCAGTAGGATTTTCACGGAGCTGGCAGAGCCCATCTGGCATTCATCCCGAAAATTAGATTCCCCAGCAGAGGAGGTGCTCCTACTGCATTGGACCATACACCATGGGGGGTGAGGGTGGAGGGGGTGGTGGCCCTTCGGTGACCTCCTCCTGTCCACCTGGACCCCCAGCACTACACCTCCCATGATCACATGGAAGACAACTCCTACATGCGGGGAGACAATCTGGGGGTGTTCTTCCCAAGAGGTTCTTGCCCTGTGCTTATGGGGCGCCCTGGGTCAGGCACTGGTCAGCACCCGGGTAGCGGGGCTGTTTGGCAGAACAGAAGAACTGGGGCTGTGTGTGTGTGTTGGGCAGGGGCAGGGCGGGGGGTGCATGATGCAGTAAGTTCAGGGTCAGATCCAGGCAGGAACATTCCTGGGGCCCAGGGATCCTGAGATCGGAGGAGCTGAGAGCCTGGGCCAGGGGTGGGGCTGGGGAGTGGCCAGGAGATTGCAGATCAGACACAGCAATAAGGGCAGGGGCAGGTGAGCATCCCAGCTGCTGCCCCCCCGCCCCGCACCACCCCTCCCCTGCCCCCCGCCACTTCCTTACCGGGAGGGAGGCCTGAGCTACAGGGAGCCACTGCCAGAGCCCCTGAAGGGTCTGGCCTGAGATTCCCACTGGGACCGATCAGATTGTGTTCCCTGTGGCCATTGTGGCACCCCTCACGTCTCCTTGGTTCCCTGGGGCCCGCCTCTCTGTGAGGACTTGTGGTGTGGAAATGTACAGCAGTCCCCCAGGTCCTAGGCTGGGATTCTGGGCAGCCCTCTCACTGCCCCTCCTGCACCTGACCCAGACGGCAGCTGCAGCATGTGCCTGAGGGTTAAGCCTTTCAAGCTCCAAGTGTGGGTATGGGCAGCGAGGACCCACCTTCTCTGTGGTCCCTGCAACAGCCAGCCCTGGGGCACCCCAAGGTCCCATGGTTGGGGAGCCAGGGGCTCCAGGCAGAGAGGGCTGGGGGCTGGCAGTCACAGTCCTCTCTCCACCTGCCCACCCGCTCCAGTTCCAGCCATGAGAGGGGAATCTGAGGCATAAGGGAGGGGTTGAACCCCAAAGTGCCCCACTGTGTGGGATCCAGCTGGCCCTCTGCCTCCTTTGCCTCCCCCACCAGGCACCTAGCCTGGAAGGCACCCTGTGTGGCTCCCCAACCCCTCCAGTAGAGCCCTGCTCACCATAGCCTTCCATCTCAGGAAGAGCAGGGCAATGTGTGTGTGGGGGGTGCAGTTACGAGAGCGCCAGCTCAGCGACCCAACCAACTGCACTCTGGGGTGATCACAGGGACTGAGGCTCACAGCCAGGCTGGGACCAAACCCAGACAGACCCCACAGCAACCAGGGCCTGGGAGCCCAGCCTCTGCTGAGGGGACAAGGGATCCGTGAGATGTTCTGACGGCCCCACCTGGCACAGCCGGGCAGCTGTCAGGCCAGGCCGAGGGCTGAAGCCTGGCAGCGCAGCCATCACCCACAGTAGCCACTGGCCTGTGCACACCGGTGCCCTCTGCCTGGAATGCCTCTTTCCCCCCACACAGTGGACCCCCTTCTTCCAGGCCCCCTCTGTCACCATGGCAACACCCAGGCTTCTCCGGGAGGGACAGAGCCTCTTTGTGGTGGTACAAAGCCTCTTTGAGGGGCAGTGGGGTTACAGCCCCTGGGGGATGAGACAGGGTCCCTCAATCCCCTGCCCCCCATTACAGAGCCAAGGAAGCCGGGACAGGAGAGCCTGAGGGTTAGGGGTCCCTGGGATGAGCATCAGGGCACCTGGAAGTGGGTGTCTGCTGGGGGCTGGGGGACTTCCCACTGTCTCCCCCATCCTCTGACAAGCAGCATACTCTGCCTGGATAGATGGAAAACGGCACAGGCAGCAGGGGAGCTCCCACCTCACTGGAAACCAGGCACGGAAGTCCTGGGTGCTGGCCGATAATTGGAGGCCTGGGACCAGGGCTGCTGAAGGGACTGCCCACATGTCTGGTCCATCCCAGTTCACAGTCTGGCTCTCTAGTCTGGCTTTCCCCACTGTAGAGGCCCCATCTCTGCCTGCCTGCCCTGAGAATCCTGCCAGCCAAGCTGTGTGGCCTGGAGCAGACTTGCTGCAGCCACAGCCTTGCGACAGGCGTGGATAAGGAACCTCACTGTGGCCTGGCTTGCTCCAGAGTTGGGGAGATGGGACTGTGAGGGCAACGTAGGTCCAGGGCACAGTGACAGGGACCAAATGCAGAGCCCCCCACCCCCCAGCATGTTTGTCCTGTCTGTGCCCCAGCTCCACAGTCAGGGAGGCTCACCCCAACAGACCCCCCTCCACCCTGGAGGTGGCCCTAGCCGTAGAGCCCCTCCTCATCCTAGCCCACGGGGTCCTCCCACCCTGACTGCTGCTGACCAGGCACTTGGCAGTGCCCCTGCACATTGGGCCCCTGCCGGGCTGGCCCTCCCCAAGTGACCTCAGTCTGACCCACTGCAGCTTTGCTAACTAAGCCCCTGGGGTGGGGGGATCACAGGCCCAGGGGGCAGCATGAGGCAGTAATGGCCCCACGACAGATTCTTCCCTTTGTGGGCAGAACCACACAGATGCCAGGGAGGGCGGCCCTGACACATTAGTGCCCCTGCAAGTCAGCAACCATCCCCTGCACCCCGATGTTGGCCCCTGCTCCACCCACCCGG
>NW_006294609.1:303605-324612 GCF_000327345.1 Myotis davidii | reverse complement strand
ATTCCTGCTAGCTGCTGACACTTCAGGCAGCTGGATGTGCCTGCGGGGACCATCATCAGCAATATACCCCGTCAATCCTCCCATGGCCCTGGGCGGGAGGGAGGTGGGAGGGGACCCCAACATAGGCAAGGGGAGATGGGGCCTGGGGCTCAGCTGAATCACCCAGAGCCCCCAGGTTCTCCGGGAAGAGTGAGATGTGTGGGAAATTGGCCCTCACTCCCCCATCAGGAAACAGCACTGGGACCCAGGCAGGGAGACTCCACGTGGCTTCACCTGCAGGGGCTCAGAGCCCAGTGAGAGGGACAGGGCCTACAGCAGCACCGGCGTCAGAGAGACCCTCCAGCTGCTGTGGCAGAGGCAGAATGGCCGTGGCTGCGTGATTCTCGATGGATCGGAGGGGGGGCGGGAGGTTCCAGCACTCCCATCCTTGCTCCTGGCCTGCTGCGTCAGAGGCCCAGTCCCCTCTGGTCCGCTCTTGCCTAGAGTCCCAAGTGGCCTCTGGCCAGCTCTGGCTCCTCGCAGGGGCCCCCAGGGACAGCCCTTCCCTCCCAGAAACCGAGCTGGATGCCAGCATTGCTGCTCCCAACCACTCTCCTCTTCCTGGGAACCAGCTCTGCTGCTCTGAAGCGCTGAGTGCCCATGGCAACAAGTCCAGACACCACCAACCTCCAGTCAACAGCAAAGTCCTGCTTTTCATATGCAAATAACCCAGTGGGACTGGGCAGGGGGCTCCCCCCAACCCCCACCCAGCACAGACTTTGAGATCTGCAGTGTCCCTGTCTGGCTCCCCCCAACCCACACACATATGTAATATACCACGAGAGCCTGCTGGGAGCCAGGCTTGTCTGTGGCTGGCCACAGGAGGAAGAAACACTGCAGAGGCTTGCTGAGTATTCTGGGACTTCCTAAAACTCACCTGCAGCACCTGCGTGCAGCCACCCACAGTCATGCACACACACGCAGGCGTACTATCTGCTCTGCGTGGCTGCTAATGAGCTTGCCATAACTGCTCCATGGAGCTGCTCCTACCCCACCAGAAAATGGGTTTTGCCCTGGCCGGTTTGGCTCCGTGGATAGAGAGAGTGTCGGCCTGGCGACTGAAAGGTCCCAGGTTCTATTCCAGTCAAGGGCACATGCCTGGGTTGCGGGCTCGATCCCCAATGGGGGGCGTGCAGGAGGCAGACAATCAATGATTCTCTCTCATCGTTGATGTTTCTCTCTCTCTCTCCCTCTCCCTTCCTCTCTAAAATCAATAAGAATGTATTTTTAAAAAAATGGGTGGTAGGTGGCCTGACAGTCCTTGTGAGGAGGGGAAGGTAACACTATGGATCCTTAGCCATCGTGGCTCCTGGTGAGGATCAGAGGTCCTGGGCAGACCCTGTTACTGTCCTGAACACCAGGCAAGGCTGCCCCCGACCAAGAGGCCAGACCTGTTCCTGACAACACAGTCTGCAAGCAGCCCCAAGCCTCTGGCCCACACTGAGGTCTGTCTGTGACAGATGGGGGTGGCTGGGCCACGGACCCCGGTCAGAAGCACCCAGCACGCACAGACCTCCTGCAGCACCCCACACCCCGGGCAGACCTTGTGCCCTTAGCAGACCCGAGAGCCTTACGCTGAAACGTGTTTAGTGCATTTATTATTAGCACAGATATTAGGGAATAGCTGGCATGTGTTCTCAAATGGCGAAAGACAGCGTTGAACTGATGCACCGAGAACAGACCATAATGAAAAGGAACAATCATAAATGAGGAGGTTCCTGTAAAGATTTACAGGAAAACATGGCAGAGGCAGCAAACAGCAGGCAGGGCCGAGCAGAAAACCAGGTTACAGTGAGTTAGCAGAAAGCAAACTCCAGGCAGTCCTTCCAAACCAGCAGAAAGTGATTAAAGAGTTGATAAAAGAGGGAAGACAGGAGATGTGGAAAACGAATCCTGGGACAAGTTTTGACATAACAGGGATTCTCTGAGGCAGAAAAAATAGACAAGAGACCCAAAGAAAAGGTCAGAGACTGTCTCAACAGAGAAGGCCTCTCGCGGGGCTGTCATTGTCCGGGCCGAAGCTGAGAAAATTGTGGACATGTCTATTGCCTGGGTTTTACGATTCACTATCATTAGGTTGATATTTTCTCGGACTTGTAAACATGTGGTGTCCACTCTGCAGTGTGGGAAGGAGGCCTGCCTAGGCTGGCGTCCCAGGCCACACTGAGGTCTGGGTTCACGTTCTCCACCAGGCTGCCCACAGCCCTGGACATGGTCCGGATATTCATGGATGTCAGCTGCAGCATCCGCTGCCCACTCATCACCTCCCACGTTGCAGACACTCTTTTGGGTAAAAAATAGCTGACAGCCTTATTAAAAACAAACAGGAAACATCACCTCCTTAAGTCGAGATCTTTAAAAGGGTTAACCTAGCTCTGAGGTCACTGGAAGCAGACTTCAGGGTGAAGTTCCTGGATTTTCAAAGTCACGTTGCTGTTCGCATGGTCAGTCTTTCCCGGGAGGCAGCAAACATGGCTCACCAGGACCCTGGACTATGGCTTTAAGAGCCAAGAGAAGGGGCCTGGCTGGGTAGGTAAGTTGGTTAGAGTGTTGTCCCAATAAGCCAAGGTTGCGAGTTTGATTGCTGGTCAGAGCACATACAAAAAGCAACCAATAGCCCTCACAGGTTTGGCTCAGTGGATAGAGTGTCAGCCTGCAGACTGAAGGATCCCTGGTTCGATTCCGGTCAAGGGCACATGCCTGGGCTGTGGGCTCCATCCCCAGTGTGGGGCTTGCAGGAGGCAGCCAATCAGTGATTCTCTCCCATCATTGATGTTTCTATCTCTCTCTTCCTCTCCCTTCCTCTCTGAAATCAATGCAATTTTCTTTAAAAAGCAACCAATAAATGCATAAATAAGTGGAACAACAAATCAATGTTTCTCTCTCTCTCCCCCCTACTAAAAAAAAAAATCATCAATCAATAAAAAAAAGATAAAAATTTAAGCATACAGAGCTGACTATTTAGAAACAGTGAAAAAATATATTCACATGTCATACATAAACATGTATGAATCGTAGAATGGTGGCTGCCAGAGGGGAAATGGGGAGACGCTGGTAAAGTGTACCAACTGTCAGTTATAAGATGACTAAATTCCGAGGACCTGATATACAGCATGATGACTACAGTTAATAACATTGTATTATATACAGCAGGTCTTTAATAACACCATTTTGTTCAACATCATTTCGTTATAACATTGATGAGATGCCAAAGGAACTTAACTCGTTTATATAAATTAACCTGTGGTAAAATTGGTTTCATGATACGTCATTTTGCCACAGTTCCAAGAACTTATTAGTAATGTTGTGAGGACTTACTTTACTTAAAAGTTGCTATGAGAGAAGAACTTTAATATTCTCACTGCAACAACAACAGAACAATAATAAGAATGTGAGGTGAAGGCATGGGTTAACGAATCTTACTGTTGTAAACATTTCACAATATAGATGTATCAAATCATAACATTATATACCATAAACTTACACAATATTATATGTTAATTACATCTCAATAAGGCTGGAAATAAAAATATGGGTTATAGCTAAAGCTGTTCTCAGAGGTAGATTCATAGCCTTCATTACTTTCATAATTAAAAAATAAAAAATTAATATGGATAAATCTAAAATTAATGAGCACACAGGCATCTAAGTCCCCAAACCAAGATTCTCATTGAAATAACCAATGCATCTCTCACGGACTACCTTTCATGTGCCAGAAATGGAAAAAATTCTAATAGAGAAAATTAACCTATGAATTTAGCAGGACTGAAGGAAGGCAGAGAAAATTAATCTCTGACCCCAGCTAAGATCACAATGTGAAGTTACTACGATGCCTCCCTCAGCTCCTGAGCCTCTGTATGGACAAGGCAGACACAACAAATCTAACCTTTCCCCTGGTGCCTCACATGGAACTGAAGGTGCAGTTGGGCGGGGACAGCCATCGCCTCAGCTTCTACTGAATTACAGGCCAGAGCTGAGTGGCAACTAGCACAGCACCTGGCATGCAGCGGTGCTCAATTAATGCCTGCTGCATGAAGGAAAAATGAGCAGCTGGGGTATAGTGCCCAGTGAACAGAGCCCTGTGACTCCCATGCCTGGGCTGCCCTGAAGAGTCAGAGCATGTGCTGTACACAGAGGCCAATCTTTGCAAGAAACTGAGAAATGCCAGGAGATGGGCTGCCGTGGGGCTGGTGGGGGCTCAGAAGGACACCGACGTGAAGCGAGTGCCTCTGTGTCTAGAATGGCACGAGGGGAAGTGGGCACAGAGACCTCACCCAGGCAGAGCCTGCTGATGCTGAAGGTGGGTGTGGCAAGGAGTGAGGCTGGTGCGATCGCCGGGACCAGGTCTGGCTTATCCTGAAGGTGATGGGGAAGCATCTCATGGGGGGTGTTGGGGCAAGAGAACCAGACCCCAGCTCAGGAGCTGCCCCTGTCCTGGCCAAAGCAGCCCGCCACCAGCTTCAGGGGAGGGGATGGCAGACACTCCTCCAGTCCCATCCTGCCCCCTCCCCCTGCCCAAGGTGCTGTCTTCAGACTCCATGTCTCTGGCCTGAGGTTCATCCTCTGGCCCATCAGTTGGTGGGGACAGAGGGAGGAGTCTGAGCTAACAGAGCAGAACAGGTTGGGTCAGGGTAGGGGAGGATGACCAGGAGCAAGACGACATGTCAGCCTGCATGCTGGGCCCAGGGTTCCTCCAGGGTACGCAGCCACTGCCTTTGTCACAGGTCACAGAAGGCCTCCTTCCCCGCACTGCACCCTGGGGCATCACACACCTCCACCCCTAGCAACACTAAACCTCTGGAAGTCCTGGTTCTGCAAAGACAAAGTCTGCAAGCATAAAGGCTTTATTAAAAATTAACTAATGGCCGAAACCGGTTTGGCTCAGTGGATAGAGCGTCGGCCTGCGGACTGAAAGGTCCCAGGTTCGATTCTGGTCAAGGGCATGTACCTGGGTTGCGCGCACATCTCCGGCGGGAGATGTGCAGGAGGCAGCTGATCGATGTTTCTCTCTCATCGATGTTTCTAACTCTCTATCTCTCTCCCTTTCTCTCTGTGAAAAATCAATAAAATATATTTAAAAAAAATAAAAATTAACTAATGCCCCTGTTACAAAGATTTGGCAAATAAACGTCTGGAATTCTTTCTTCAAATTCATATATTCTAAATTAGTCTCATCACAAACAACAGCTTTCTGCAGAAACAAAGGCCAGAGAACAGTTAGCAAGAAGATGGAAATGGAAGATGTACTTGTCTGAGGCAGGCCTGGGAGCCACTCCCCTCCTCCCCCCACTGCTTGTTGAGCCTCAGTTTCCCCATCATAATCTCTCACACCCATGCTGGGAGGCCCAAGAGGCAAGGCCCCAGCTGGGCCTGAGGCTGTGGTGGGGAGCGGGCAGGGAATAGCCAGGTGGTCAGAGGAGAGGCGTGGGAGGGCCAGCACAGTGAAGGGCACCCACTCTCTTGTGTTGGCAAAGCATCAACACAGAAGATTCTGGTGAGGGGGAGGGGAGTCCCAAGCCCAGCAGCTTAAACTTGCACACGCAGAAGCCACCTCCCTAAGAGCCTAGGAAGGGCCGCCAGGGCCAGGATGCAGAGGTTTGACAGCCATTATTTTTTTTCCCTGTTCTGGTTTATTTTCTACATTTTCTATAGAAAAGCACATATTGGTTTATAATTTATTAAAAAGGCTCTGGTGCCACTGTCGTTTAGCATCTGTGGGTTGGTCCTGTGGCCTCTCCCTGGCTTTCAGCCCCCCAGGGGAGCCTGGCCCAGGGGATTTAGGGGGCCCCTCGGTGGCATCACTGAGGCCATGGCCTTGACCTGGGTGACAGGGGGTGATGGGGAGGTAGGGGGGTGTGACAAGAGGTGACAGGAGATGATTTGTGAAGGGTGGGCCTCGCCAGGGCTGAGACCCCTCCACCTCTGCCATCCAGACTCTTCAGTGGCCCAGGCCTGTTTCCCCATCTGTACACTTGGTGCCCCCCTCCCCCACTCCCTATCCCTGATCTGGGGTCCAGATCCCACAGGCCAGGAAAGGCCACAGGGGCACCTTTCCCTCCAGGGCACAGAGCAAAAGCCTCCCCCTACCCCCAGGATGGGTTTGGCAGCATCTCCACAGCCTCATTATCTCACAAAATGCAGAGAGCAGCAAATACATTCAGACGAATGAATGGCCTAATTAGGTTTTCAGGAGAGTGAAATATTTTGAAAAGAAAAAGTTTAACTAAAGGCATATTCGAAATACCAAACTCATCAACTGCAAACATCAACCTGGCAAGATGCGCCATGGGGGTGGGGTGCCTCTGGCTTCCCCTACTGGGATGCCTTCCCTGTGGGCAAGAGAAACAGAGCTGATGACTCCCGGTGCTCCAGCTGAGAGTCATGCTGGGCAGGGCACCCAGGGCCGGGGGGGAACGGAGGCCCCTCAGCAGCCTGATGGTCCAGGGGCTTCTCGGGCAGCCCCCCCAAGGACAGTACAAGAAGGGGGACAAAGTAGAACCAGTCCAGGGAAGAGCCCTAAGCTGACTCTGGCCAGAGTGACAGTGAGAGGCCCCAGAAGAGCAGAGGGGCAGGGGATGCTCTGGGAAGAGAGTGATGGGGCTGGGGGGTGAGGGTAAACACACCACAACAGCCACTGAGGGCTGGCAGGGACTGCCCGGCCTCACTAAGCCGGCCCCACTGCACCCTCCACGCCACTGGCTGTGACTCATCCGAGTGAGGGATGGTGCAGCCAGAGCTGGCACGGCACTCACATCACAACCGCAGTGGCCGGCACGGAGCCCTCCATGCGGCCTGTGGGGCCAACAGAGCCAGGGTCTGAACCCAATCCTGCCGCCTAAGTGTCCTTCCTTCTGCCTCACCTGAGATTGCAGGGGTTCTGGGGGTGGAAAGGGACTTGGGGCTGTGGTGCTGGCTCCTGTTTCTCACATTGAGCCTGTAAGGTCTGATCAAATAATTGAATCGATGCCCCCTCCCCTGGGAAACTGACCTTTAAATAATTTTAGATCTGACATTCCCTTTCGCTTAGACCACATTCCTTTTGCTAAGACCAGTAACTTTCCCCTCCAGACTTGCCCAGGATCTGGACCCACCCAGGGAATTCCCCACTGAAGAAGCCCACCTAGAGTCCTTTAAAATATCTGACTCCCCTTCCCTGGGTGCAGGCACCATTTGGGGGCTCAGCCTATCTGGTCTCGCCAGATGACCTAATAAATTTATAATTCTTTGCCACTTTCGGCCTCATGTGCTCCTCCTTCGGCGACTCTAACAGAGCCCACCTGGGGAATGACCCACAAGTCCAATCACAGAGGCCCCTGGATACCTGGCTTAGGACAGCCCACAGGTGAGAGGAGAGCTGGCCAGCCTGAACCAGGCTTTCCAGCCATGTGGGCAAGATCCTTGGGTGGCAGGCAGATTGGCCACCTACCACACACCTACCAGCCATGAGGCTGAGACACAAACAGGACATGTGAGCCCCTGGCCAGGTGGTGCCACTCACTGCGGGCATGAGGATGCCAGGCTCAGGACCCTTGAGAAAGAGGCCAGTTCACTCCCCCAGCATGACAAAGCCGCCTGGGTAAGAGACACCACATGTGAAAGCCCACAAACTGTCATCAGGAGACCCATGCCCCTCCTTGCAGGTGGTTCTGGGGCTGTCCCTGGCCATAGGTAGCACACAGCATTCAAAGCCTGGATGTCCACAAAGGAACCCGGTCGCCTTTGGGGCTTCTGAGGGGGCCCCACCATGGCAGGGACCTGTTCTCAGTAATGAAGGGTGCTCAGAGGGGCTTCGAGCCCAAGATACAGGGAAAACAGAGCAGGCAAGGTGTGTATGGGACATCACATAACACAAACCCACAGAGGGAGGGCCAGCAGGCTCCACCAGTGCGAGCCTATGATTCCAAAGAGGGAGGAGGTCCCAACAGAGTGGACCCAACATGTCCCTATAGCTAAACATACAGCGGGATGGGCTTCTGAGAGCAAGGGCTGATCACGGGGGGCCCTGACCGGATCTTCTTAGCAATCCACTGGGCTCTGGCCAAGGGCACCACAAACCCAAGGACACATTATGTGACATTTCCAATTTCTGGTGACAGACAAGACACAGTTGAGCAGCCCTAGCCAGTTTGGCTCAGTGGATAGAGTGTCGGCCTGCGGACCAAAGGGTCCTGGGTTCCATTTCAGTCAAGGGCATGGACCTTGGTTGCAGGCCCCTCTCTGGCCCAGGCTCTGGTCGGTCGGGGCTATAGGAGGCAACCAGTTGATATGTTTCTCTCACATTGATGTTTCTATCTTTCTCTCTCTCCCTAAAAATTAGTAAAAAAAATATCCTCGGGTGAGGATTAGCAACAACAACAAAATGACACAGTTCAGCACACTCCCCCTCCCCGGAGCATGCCTGCACCTTCCCCTTCTCCTTCTCCTTCCCCCAAATTCGTGCATCTCCTAAACGCTAAGGGATCCCACAAGACGTGCAACCAGGGGAGCAATGGGCAGCAGCAGCTCATCCCAGGCGAGCCCCCTGAACCTGTCCCCAAGGCCCCCTTTTCTCTGGCTCTCCAGCCAGCTGACAGCAGCCCCGCCTTGGCTCACTTCTTCCCCATAATGTTTCCTGAGAGCTACGGCTGCCCTACTGCTCTTTCTTGTTGCTTCTTCTACCCTAAGCCCTTCCTTGTTTTGCTGTCCCCAGCTTTAATAAACATACTCCCAAAATAAATAAAAAAGAAACAGCTCAGATACAACTGTGTAAAAAAAGTTAAATCCTCACCTCACATTTATGTCCAAGTAAATTCTAGATGAATGAAATCTTGAGTGTAAACACTAAACTAGAAAGACCCACAGGAAAAGACTGATGTGAATTTATCTTGCTACATGCTAGGGAGGACAATGCATAGAACAATGAAACAAGTAAAAAAGAAAAAAAACTCAGTAGGTTTCACCACAAAATATGAAAAATGTCTGAATATGTAAACCATCACAAACTAAAATTAAAAGGCTGAAAAAAACTTGCAGCAGGCAGGCAGACAAGGGAAGAATTCATTCTTTAATGCGTCAAGACTCATACCAATGGCTAAAAAACACATCAAAACCTCAGGAAACCCTGGCTAGGGGCCAGAACTGCAGCCTCGCTCAACCACAAAAGCTGAGCTGAGCTCCAGCCAGTTTGTTCAGTGGTTAGAGCATCAGCCTGAGGACTGAAGGGTCCCAGGTTCGATTCCGGCCAAGGGCACATTCCTGGGTTTCGGGCTCAATCCCCAGTGGGGGGTGTGCAGGAGGCAGCTGATCGATGTTTCTCTCTCATTGATGTTTCTAACTCTCTATCCCTCTCCCCCTTCCTCTCTGTAAAAAATCAATAAAATATATTTTTAAAAATGGTGAGAATCATTGATTGGCCGCCTCCTACACGCCCCCTACTGGGGATTGAGCCTGCAACCCGGGCATGTGCCCTGAATGGGAATAGAACCCTGACCTCCTGGTTCATAGGTCGATGCTCAATCACTGAGCCACACCAGCTCAGCAGCCTGAGCTTCTTTAACCCGATTCAGAGCCCCTGCAAGGCCTACCAGTCCGGCCACCAAGGTGCTTGGCTGGACCTTTGTCCTCCAACGCAGCCAAGTGGCAGCGGATCCCCAGCTCCCGCCAGCCCAGCTGTGAGCCTCCAACAACGGAGGTCCTGGGGAAGAGACCAGAAAAGAGGGGGGTCCTCGCACCTCTCCTCTGTCGCACAGCCCTTAGCACAGGACATGCAGGCATCTGGAGATCTAAGGGCTCTCACCACCCCTGAGCACTGACTGGGCCAGGCCCTCCATACTGGGCACTCAGTGAGGATCCACAGAGCTGGTCAGCTGAGCCTCCTACAGAGACGGCACCCAGTGGGTCGGGGGCAGATCACTGGGCTGGGGACTGGGAGCCTGTACTAGATGGAAAAGAGTGACTGGGCGCATTCTTACAAGCCATCACCACTCTATGAAAGCCACCACCACAGTAAACTCTGGCAGACTGAGGTGTCAGCAGGGCACACCTTGCACCATTCAGAGGGTCCTTGGGGAGACAGGGGCCACTCAGCCTCCTGCTACACTTCCTGGCATCATGCCCATCCCACTGGGGCTGTGATTAACAGGGAAACCCACAAAACAGATACCACCCAAGGCCTTGGTCCAGCGCATGTCATCAGACTATTCACTGTTGTCTGTGGCAGCTTTCACTCTACAATGCAGACCAGTGTGGCTGTGAGTGGCAGACCTACGGCCGGCAGAATTGAAACATTTCCTCTCTGGGCCCGACAAAGCCTGCTGCTTGGCCTTGGTGCCCTCCTCCTGGCACTCTGGCATGTGGGCCCACTGCCTGTCCGTAGCCGGTGGCTTTAGTCTCCCCTGGCAGCAGGGACCACCCTGAGCTAAGAGCAGAGCTGGGCAAGCTGTGCCAATATTGGACACTGCCATGGCAGACGTCCATGAGAAGGTGGTACAGAACAGTTGGTGGCTCATCCCTTAAGCCAGGTGTCAAATGGTGGCTGCTGTCCACACTCATGCCATCAGTGGATCCAGGCAGGGGTGGCAGGAGGTCCCAGGTCCAGTCCAGGGTGCTATGCCCACCCAGCGAGACCCTGACTGGAAGCACACGCCACTGAGAGCCACGGTCCATCCCTGTTGACCCCACTGACCCAGCCCACCAGGGCACATTGCTGTCCTGTGTGAGATGTCCCCAGGCCCAGGTCACCTACCTGTCTCAAGGGGAGATCAGCATGTCCCGACACCCATCCTGCCGACTCCAGCTCCTGCAGGGAAACCGAAGGCACCTCGTGAGGCCCACCTGCCAGGCTGTCTCTTCTGGATATGGCCAGACTCCTGGCTGGGCACCGTCATCCCTGATCCCAAGGTCACCGGTGGTGCTTCTGACATGCTGTACCAATATCAGACACTGCCATGGCAGACGTCCATGAGAAGGTGGTGCAGAACAGCCCAGCTGACGTCCTGGTCAGTTGGCCCGAATGCAGGCTCATCCCTTAAGCCAGGTGTCAAATGGTGGCTGCTGTCCACCACTCTTGTCCCCACTCGACTGGGACCATCACATCTGCAGTGTGCCCTGGAATCCCATGGTCCCTGTGTTTCCAACGTGTGACGATTCTTCAGAAGTGTGATTGTTGAGTTGTGAACTGATAATAACATCTGTCCCCCTTCTAGAAGGCGGGGTGTGCTTTGTTGTGTTAAAGGCCCAGGAAGGAGAACTCCCACACCAGCGTCCAGCCCATGCAGGGTGTCACGACCCACTGCCTAGGGCTCTGTCCCCACTCCCTGCTGGGCCCTGCTTCCCCTACCTGACCTGCAGGACAGGCCACCTGCCTTTCCCGAGGCTCTCTCAGGCCAACCCAGCTCCCTGGTCTCTGGGCGCCAGGGACTGAAGCTACGGCCAAGTGCCCTTCACATGCCTGCAGAAGTGGGGACGGAGGACCCACGTGGCCTTCTGTCTTGACCAACAACCTGGGAATACATCCCCCCTCATATCAAGCCTGGAGATGTTGCCAGTGTCTGTGTCATGAGAAAGAAAGCCAGGGTGGCAGAGATGGGCAGGGAGGGTCTGGACCCCAGATGGCAGGCGATCTCCTGGGAGGCGTGATTGATTTCAGGAGCTCTCGCCCTCAGCTCCACGGTATCTTCCAGATGGTTCCACCTAGGTCCAATCTTCCTTTGTGGATGTGGCCCCTTTGGGGCCTGGAGGGTGGGCCTCCCTCCTCACTCAGCCCCTTCATCAAGGGTAGGGGCTTCAAGTCAGGGAGGATCATGGGGTGGGAGGCAGGACACGGGGGCCTGAGGCAGGGAAGCACGGCAGCCAAGCTGGGCATGCACATGCATGTGAAGACATGAGCTTGTGCGCCAGGAAGGGAGGCGTGGTCAGGAGTCCACCTGCCCCCGGACGCCCTCCTGCTCACAGCCCAGGTGCTGCTGATCCTGTGCCCAGGTCTGAGGCCCAAGGATCAGCTTTTGCTCAGAATGTGGCATTTCTGGGACACCTCAGTTTTCGGCTTAAGTGTTCACATAGAGCTTGTCCCAGAGAACTGCATGTCTTTTTTATTTATTTATTCAGGCCTGAAAACCACCAGCCTCACCCTAGCCGGTTTGGCTCAGTGGATAGAGCGTCAGCCCTCGGACTGAAGGGGCCTGGGTTGGATTCTGGTCAAGGGCACATACCTCGGTTGCAGCCTCAATCCCTGGCCCTGGCCCAGGCGTGTGCGGGAGGCAACCAATTGATGTGTCTCTCTCTCTCTATCCTTCCCACTCCCTTCCACTCTCTCTAAAAATTCTTGGGAAAATATCCTTAGGTGAGGATTAACAAACAAATAAAAAAAACCACTAGCCTCTCCCCAAGCACTGGCCTCATGAGAACCCCCTTTTTTAAATGGTGGAGGTTTTATTATTTTATTTTATTCATATATTTTGTATTGATTTCAGAGAGGAAGGGAGAGGGGGAGAGAGATAGAAACATCAATGATGAGAATCATTGACTGGCTGCCTCTTGCACGCCCCCTACTGGGGATCGAGGCCACAACCTGGGCATGTGCCCTTGACCAGAATCAAACCCAGGACCCCTCAGTCTACAGGCCAACGCTCTATTCACTGATGAGAAGCCTCTTGAAGTAACTGGCTGTGCACTATCATCACATAGACTCTCACTCGACACCTTGGGCCGGCCCAATACCCCATGTTACAGATGGGGAAACTGGGTCCAGGCAAGGTAGCACTGGGCCAGCACTTGAACTCAGGAGGTTTTCCTGCCCCCAGGGCTCCCACAACTCACCCACTGAGCTGGGAATGTGTGGTCAGAAGAAGAATGTGCTCCTTTTCGTGGGGCTCCTGCCAGGCCAAGAACTCCACAAACACAGAGGAGACCAAGTAGTAAACACTAGTGTGGGGGTGGGAACATCTGCAGGGCTGCGCGGGGGAGGGAGTCCAAAGAAGAGTTTCCCACAGTGGAGGGTGGAAGCAGAGGGAGCAGGAGGGCATGGGGAGGCATGGGTCTCCATTCCCAGGGCATCCTTGTCACGCAGTGCTGTATAGGTCAGGGCAGGGCAGAGCCTAACAGGCGTCCCGGGGCAGTGGACAGATGGACAAACCAATGAACAGACTTGAGATATGAAGGTAGAACCAGTGATGGGATTTGTGATGTGAGGGCAGGGGGTACCTGTCATGGGGAGCCCTTCTCATCACCCCCTCAGAACTGGTCTGCAGGTTCTGGGGTCACCTGCCAGGCCAAGGACCCTCTACCAAGAACCTCAAGGTCAAGGGAGTCACCACACCCCTTAATCAGACCCACCCCAGCCTTGGAAAGGCCTGCTGTGTCTTCAACTGAGGCAGAAGCCCAGCCCAGCCTTCAAGGGCCAGCCATCAGGCCAGCAAGCTATGGACCCGCAGACATCTGACAACGAGGCAGCTCCCATGGGCACCAATGGAGTCCAGAGGAGGGCTGGGGCTAGGGCTGGGAGGGCTGGGCTGGGGGCCTGGGGCCACAGTGGGTAGTGAGGAGCTCAGGGGAGGGTCTCCAGCAGGCCTGTTGGAGAGCCAGCTTTGCACCAGAGCCTCGGGCTGCACCATGGCAAATCCTGATGAGCCCTCCCTGTCACTCTGGTAACTCGGTGCATCGTGAAAAGGCACCCACTTTGGCTGCACCCTTTCGGTTATAGATGAAGGCACTGAGGCAGAGGCACAGCCTCGCCCTGAGTGGCTGGTTTGGAGTCTTTGCCTGGGCGCTTGTGATGGTGGGGCTGTCCTATGGAAGCAGGGTGGTGCCTGGGGTATGCAACGGAAGGAGTCCTCACTCTCAGTGCTGTGCCCATCCCTTAACTGCCCTCGCCCAAGACGGTGCTCAACCACCCTGCCATCCAGACTTAGGGTGTCCTTTGCCTGCACCAACGGTGATGAGGGGCTCTGAGGGGTAGCAAGGGGCTTGTTCCAGGGGTCCTGGCTCCTCTCCAGCCGCGCACCCAGAACAGGCAATCTAGAGAAAGCAGAGCCCTGGTCTCCCTACAGGGTGCCTCAGGAAGGGTCCTGGGTGGTGCCAGTCTTGCCCGGCATGGTGGTCCCTGGTGCCCTCTGGTGGCCGCACTTAGCTTGCTGCTGCTTTGCTCTAGACCAGGGGTGGGGAATGTCTAGCCCTGGGCAGTACAAGGCCTGAGAAATCATTTAGTCTGGCCCTCCCAAGGCATTAGGGGTGAGTTAATTAAATGTTTGACCAAATATAGCAGGCAAATTTTTCAGCTGGTAATTTTGTATGGCCCTTGATTGATGTTATAAATATTCAAGTGGCCGTGGGCAGAAAAAAGGTTCCCCACCCCTGTTCTAGGGGCTGCTGGCCCCTCTGGGTCCACTGGGGCAGGGGGAATGCCCATGACTGACCCAGGGTGGGGGGAGGGGAAAGGGGGAGCCAGGTAGGTGAGGTTGTTGTCCACCAGCACTGGGCTCATCTTCTGACCTGTGAAGTAGGTCACCATGTGCTGCCCTTCCAGTTGGGAAGGCCCATGAAAGGGTTCCTGACCCCATGTCCCGCCTCTGGTTACTCTAATTCAGGGGCTCCCGCAGAGTGGCCCTAGACCTCATCCTCATCTTGATGGAAGCTTCAGCAAAAGAACACCTGTCTCCCCCCAATTTGAGCCATTACTGGGGAATTCCCCAGAACCCCTTGTACCCTCCCCTCTGCATCCCACAGTGCTTGCCCCCAAGGCCCTTATTTTCCTTTCCTGGTCCTCCACTCCAGCTCTGCCCCCTCCCTCCCTCTGCCCCCTCCTTCTCTCTGCTGAAGCTGGGTCACAGGGCAGATGCTAGGGGCTGACTGAGGCTCTGCAAGCCTGGTGTCCTTGGCACCCCCCCATCCCAGCTGTGTTCAGTTTCTGGTTGCTCTTGGAGGCAAAGGATCCCGCTGCTCATGTCCCCCAAGCCTGTCTCTTGAAGGGGGCACAGTAAACCCACCCTGAATCCAACAAACAGGAAAGGAGGTGCAAAGGAACCCTTAGATTAGGAAGAGACCTGAGGGGCTACCTCTGGAGGGGGCACTACAGTCCAGATGTGACAGGGGAATGGGGCCAGCTCTGACTTAGTAGGACTGAAGGCTGAAGGCTTGAGCCAGTTCATCCAGGAGGGACTTGTTCATCAGATACCAGGGTCTTGCAGAAAAGCGAGTGAGGAAGAGCAGGGTGGGGCTGGCGTCGCTGTACTCACATGACCCTCCTCCCCAGGCCAGATCAGAGTCCCCAGCAAGAAGCATACTATGTGCCCAGCTCTGTGCTAGATGCTGGCAGACCACAGACTTGCAGGGGCAACAGGGGATAGACATGGTACAGTAGATGGAACAGAGCAAGGCTGGGAGAAAGCATACCTTCAGGTTCATGGCCACACATGCTGTGGCCAAACTCAAGGCCTGGACCACCTGCTCGGGAATTGAATGGCCAGGGGCTTTGACTGTCCCCTGTGTCCAGCCCCGTCCCGGAGATACACTGAGCACAGGTCAGGCAGGCAGACCTCTGGTGGCAGCGTGGATCTGGGAGTGGAGGCAGGCAGAGTAGGGGGCTCACATCGTGCCCCTGGTGCTGTCCTTATGGGGCAGGTTGCCCCCAGAGGCACTAAGCTGCTCATCCCCTGAGCACCTGAATGTGTAAGTCCTGACCTGGTGTGTGCCCTGCACAGTAACATGCGTGACAAGGGGAAGGGGCATGAGCAAGAGGTGACCGCCCGAGGTTACATTAAGAGTCTATCCTAAAAGATCAAACCCCATCGAGCAGGTTCTCTTTCCTTTGTTTCTAAACATGTTTGGATCTAAAGTGCATCGGAACCAGAGCAATACACTCTGCATAGGTTACGGACGGTGACTTGTTGTAAGTCCCCAATATTTAATTATTTAAAGATTAAAATGGAAGGCTGGGAATGCCCGGCTGCCTGCCCAAGGCGACACCTCAACGAACCCGGGCTGGGTAGCATTCTGAGTGGATAGGACGCGGTTCTGCTAGGGCCCGGGTGTCCCACCGAGGTGGCCCAGGGGGATGAAGGTGGGAGGTAGGGTGGGCGGGGCACCGCTCATGGACCCAGGACAGCGTCCTTCCCACCCCACCCACCCCGCCCCCTTGTCCTCTAGGCGGTGGAAGCAACGGGATGCGGAGACATCCCCTCAGGCCCCCCGATGAGCCCCAGCGCTTCCCAGCGGCGCACCGCCCCCAGGAAACTTCCCTGTCCCCGTAGCCCCTCCGGCGGTTGTAAAGTTTCCGTGGATGCACAGCCCTGCTGGCTACAGGGCGCCCGGCGTCGCGCAGTGCAGGGGCCCAGGTCAGTCGGGCAGGGCCCGGAGGCCACGCACAAAGGGACCTGTCCCCGCCAGTCGAGGGTCTCGCGCACCGCGGCGCAGAAGATGTGCGGGTGGGCCCCTCCCCAACTGGACCAGGGAATGAACCTGCAACCCAGGTACATGCTCTTGACCAGGGATCAAACCCATAATCATTTGGTGTACAGGCCAATGCTCTAATCACTGAGCTACACCAGCCAGGACTTGTACATGATTTTTCAAATGAACATATTAACTCATTTCTCTTAGGTAGATAGTCTGGAGTGGAATTGTGTGCCTGTATTCTAATTTACTTAAACAGTATCACGTTACATAGCTCACTGTAAAAATTTGGAGATTTCACATAAAATCGAGCTTTTCAGCTTTTCTTAAAAAACTGAAAGACTTGGCAATACCAGGTCAGCACCCGGCACCTGCCGGGACCGCTGCTGCGGTGGCGGTCGGGGCCGCGAGGCCGTTCCCTCCCTCCCACCCTCCCTCCTTCGAGGACGTCCCCGGGCCGTCGGGCCCCGAGCAGGAGCTGGAAGGACTAACGCCCCCTCCCCGGATTCCGGCCGCGTTGTCCCCATCGCCACCCCCACTTCGTAGCTATTCTTCGCTAGCACCTGCTGTTTGCCAAGCGCTTCTCCCGTCCGCACCGAATTGTGTTCCTCACACAGCCCGCGGGGGAGAGTTCTGCTGCCACCACCCACCCCGTTTGCAGGTTGGGAAACAGACTCAGAGAGGTTCTCACTTGCTAGAGGCCACGGGGGCCCATCTGGTACCTGGGCCCGGGGGCTCCCCCGCCTTCATCTCCCCAGGGTTCCCACAGCAATGGCAGGGAGCGGGCTTAGAGAGGCCGTCCTGGGGGATGTCCTGCAGGGTTTCCAGGGCAGGAAGGGACCCCCTCGCTGAACAAGGGGTTTTCCTTTACTTAACAGTGGTTCTCAACCTTCTGGCCCTTTAAATACAGTTCCTCATGTTGTGACCCAACCATAAAATTATTTTCGTTGCTACTTCATAACTGTCATGTTGCTACTGTGATGAATCGTCGTGTAAATATCTGATATGCAGGATGGTCTTAGGCGACCCCTGTGAAAGGGTGGTTTGACCGCCAAAGGGGTCGCGGCCCACAGGTTGAGAACCGCTGCTCTACTATCAGGCCTGAATCTTCAGACACACTGGGCTCAGCCCACCTTACGGCGCTCCTCAGGACTATCTTCCACCCCATCCCTCATCCCACTGCCACAGAGGAATCTGTGCCTTTATTACTCCCCTTCCCTGGTGTCCCACTTCCTCCACCCTTCCCTGGGTTCACAGAGGAACACTATGGGGTTCTGCCACCTGGGTTGAGGTTACCAAAGGCTGTATTTCCCTGCCGGGTGGAGAGCAGCCACCTGGTCCCTACAGTGACACAGGGCGCACATGTGACCATGAATGGGACTATCACCCTAGGCCAACCCCCCTTAACTCTGTGGTGTGGGGGGCACCAGTGGGGATGCTGCCCATTGGGGATTGTTTCAGAGGCCTCGTTCTTGGTTCTAGGCCTTTCCTGTCCTGGTTGCACCTGGAGAGGATGACCAGATAGACCCTCAGCTCACCATATTCCCCATGGCCACCCAGAGAGCTACGCTGCCCACAACACTGCTAATGGAGGGACTAGACATTAGTGTCTTATCCACCTATGTCAGAGGCCAGAGTGTTCGCCCAATAGTTTCTTAGTCAGAACAAAGAAAGGGAAATGACTTGAGGTTAGAACTCACCACTGGTACCACCGTTGGGTCCCCATGTGCCTTGGCATACAAGGCAAATTGATCCCAGCAGCCTTTCAGAGCCAGGCAGCCACCACCAATCAACTGGAGTTGGCGCTTAAGGGTGACATACGGGGTTCGGGGTGCAGATTCTTCCCCCGTGGGTCCTGGCCCTACGAAGTTTGAAGAATAAACCTGTGGACAAAAAGGCTTCTTTAATGAAAAATATAGAAGTTTATTGGAAGTATATACAAACTCCATCTGGGCAGGAGTGTCCCCAAAGGGGTCCCCCTGGGGAGAGGCCCCCAAATGGGAAAAGCCTGCTCTCTCGCTCTCTCTCTAATGGGAAAAATATAAATCCAAACATCTAGAATCTGTATCTACTGAGTCTCTTTGTCTCCGGGTTTATAAAGGCTGTGGTTGTCTGAACCTGATCCTTTCTAATTGGACCTTTCGAACCCCATACTTTCCTCATTGGTCATTCTGCTATATAGTATTAGTTTCAAAGCTCAAAGCCCATTTGGTGCCCTTCACATATTCATCTTATCTGTTCAGGGTGGAGTTGCTTTTGATCTACCTTATGGCTGTTTTCATTGCTCAGGCCAGAAGTGCCTGCACCCTCCCTGGACAGCCCCCCTTCCTGTCTGCCTAATTAAGCTAGCTGGCTAACCCTTATCAAGGGGACAGCCATTTGGCATCCTGGCACAAGGATGTTGCTCAAAGCCCTGGGCAGGCAGAATGAAGTGTTCCTCTCTGAAACACAAAGGCCTTGTTTAGCAAGATAGCTCTTTTCCCACGGAGCCACATAATCGGTGACATTCTGGCCTAGTTGCCACATGGGCTGGGGCATTTAGGAGTGGATTTAATTAGTCCAACATTCACTATAGATCTCACCAAGGGCCTTGGGCCCTGATCCTTCCCCTCTTCTTACAGTGACCTTGTGGTCCAGCATCACCTCTTCCCTACGCACTTGCTCATGGTGGCAAAAGGGGCTGGACAGACTTCTGCTGAGATTATTCACCTGAATCAGCCCAAGCAGTCACCTCTGTCCCCCTTAATTCTTGACAGGGGTGCAAAGACCCATCTGCTCCTGAACTAGATCACCAGCACATACAGAGGATCAGGGTGGGCAACCACAGTTCCAAGAGGACTTGGCCACTATCCAGTAGTGGGCCCACTATGACCCAAGCTGCAGGTGGGGGTCAGAAAGTCAGAGAACAGGAGAGATGGACTCCACCACTCGTTCACTGAGTACCAAGTCTCCTTTCTATCTCCCACTCTCGCTTCTCAGCCACTGGCCAGCTCTGAATGACATCCCTGGGGCATGTGAGGAAAACTACTGGGAGGAAGAGGTTTCAGACAGATGTCAGGAACAGCTTTCCAGCAGTTGCAGATGTTCAGACACCAAAAGCATGGCCACATCAGGTAGTGAGCTCCCTGTCTAGGGATGTGTGTAATTAGAAGTGTGATGGTAGTGAACCCCTTTGCAGCCCCGAGACTTCAGGGCTCAGATGTCCACCATGACCCAACTCATTGGTCTTGCCTGCTCCCTAACACCACATGTCATCCAGACTGGAGTCAGTGGTGACAGAACAGGAAGGAAGACTATGTCCGTGGGCACCTGAAGTCCTCAGTTCCCATGTCTGCAAAGGGCTTTTGCAGGGTTCCAGGAGGAACATAGATGAGATGGCAAAAGAGTGGGGTGCAATGGATCTTAGGGGATGCCATGCAGGTTTGGGTTTGTCTCTTGCCTTTGCTGATTACCAGCCAGACCCTTTCCCTTTCTGAGCTCCAGTTTCCTACAGGGCATCAGTGCTCTGAGTCAGGATCAAGGCGCCTAGGTCTTCAATGCTGGGCTGTGGAGCTGATCTAGCCACTGCCACTTACCACCGTTTTTAAACTTCAAGCAAGCGACATAACTGCTCTGAGTCCTGGTGTCTGCATCTGTAAAAGGGGATGAATGAGAGCTGTGTACTGAAACACTAGGTTTAGAGTGTTTAGCACATTATTATTATCTATAATAATAAAAGGGTAATATGCTAATTAGACTGGACGTCATTCTGGATGTCCTTCCTGACGAAGCCCGAATATGTTAATTAGACTGGATGTCCTTCCTGACAAAGCCCAAGCCAGAGGGAAGCCAGCCCGGGTCCCTGGTGCCTGTGGGCAGCCAGAAGGAAGCAGCCTGGGTCCCCGGTGCCTGCCAGCGGCCGGAGGGAAGCCTGGGTCCTGGGTGCCAGAGGGAAGCTGGTGCTGGCAACCGGGGGAAGGAAGGCCTACTCTTGCACGAATTTCGTGCATCAGGCCTCTAGTCCTTAATATAAGTGTTATTCTTGTCATAGTTTGCTGAGTGCCCACTTTGGAGCAAGCTGCTCTAGGCCTCTGATTCTCCACTTTCCTTATACTCAGGTGCCCCAGGGAGTGGGGTTAGTTTTGCAGGTCCAGTTGGGAAGGCCCCATTCAGTGCCCTTTCCCGGCCTCTTGCTCACTGGCTCACCTAGTACAGATCAGGTGGGGCTAGCTCTTCATCCTTGGAGCCTGGACCTGCAGAACAGCCTCCAGGGCGGCCTTATAGGCTATGGTGGCGGGATGGGCCTGGGATGCCTAGTCCAGGGTCTGTCCTGATTAGGCAGGGATGTCAGGGTATCAGGATTACAGTGGAGATGATGGCCAGGTCCAGAGGCCCACAATGGATGGACCTAGGGGTGGGGGTGGGGAAGAGAACGACAAGGACCCAGCCTGAGGGGCGGGTCCGGAAGTGAGCATCCCTGTAGTGCCTCCAGCGAGCCTTCGGGTGGATAGGTGGCCCATCAGCTTCTGGAGCTCAGGCCGCGGCCCCACGGGTCCTCGCGGGTATGAGCTCGGGGGCGGCGGCAAGCAGCTGCGAACTCCCGCGGGCGTCCCCGGGACCGGGA
>NW_006294609.1:294212-303593 GCF_000327345.1 Myotis davidii | reverse complement strand
GGAAGGCCATGGGGATCACAAGTCCCCAGGCACCGCGCAGACCTGAGTCTTGGCGCAGCTCTGGGGGCGGGGCGCCGGGAGCTGCAGTCCCCGAGCGACAGCGCAGGTAGCCAACCGTACCCCAGGGTGTAGCGCACTGCCCCGCCCCGGGGCGCTGGGCTCTGGAGGCGGGGGTGCGGAGGGGCGGGGTGGTACCTCCCTGCCCTGCTTGAGTTTCCCCTTCCTGAGGCGTGGAGTAGAAATCGAGCGGCCAGATCCGGGGAGACCAAACCAACCCCGGTTGACGAACGGCCCCGCACCGTTACTGAAAGGCGTTTCTAGGGATCCCTGCCAGGATGGGACGCGGAGGTACTGGCAGGCAGGGCTGGTCTCGCTGCAGAGAAGCAGAAACTGTCGGTGCTGGGAGTTGCGTGGTCCCGGTGTCGGTCAGCTACGGAGCCCTGAGTCACGCTGCTGCCTCCTTGCGTCCTGCTGCGGGGCCACGGGGTGACAGCTGATGCATGTCTGAGTAGGCAGCAAATGCTGGGTTATCCTTTCCCCTGGACAAGGCCTTCCTGGGGTGGCTCTGGGGGGCCAGACCCTCCCCCCAGGTCATCAGGGGTGGGGGCGCGGGTCCCTGAGCCTCAGGCCCTCAGCCTCCAGCGGATATATCACACGCTGGGTACAGGCCTGGCTTGTCCTGCTCCAGACCTGCTGACCGCTGTTTTGCTGCTGCTGTTTGGGCTCAGCACCCTCTTCGGTGAGGCAGATGTGATGTGGTGGCAGCTGTCAGAGGTGTCTCCAGCTGGCAGTGCCTTGGAAGAGCTTTCTCACACTTGTTTGATGGTCCTCTGGGCAACCTTTTGGGGCAAGTGTTCATTGACCAAACACTGTTCACAATGAAGAAAACTCAGGCTGAGAGGCAAATGGTGTTCCCAAGGTCACAGAGAGTCGGGGCTGGCTCCTGGTGCCGCTACTCCTTCTGGGTCTCTCTCCCAGGAGCCTTCGTGTATCATGTGACCTGTCAGGTGGCAACTGGAGAGGATGGCTGTGTTGTGTAGGCAGGTGGACACAGCAGAGCCTCTGTCCGCCTCCAACCCTCTTCTCTAGGGTCCCAGCGTTCCCGTGGGACAGGGTGGTTGGCTCTGTGGCTTTTACCCTCAGGCCCCTGACTATTTAATACCCCAGTCCTGCAGCTTCGTGTTCTGATGTGTCCACAGACTGGCAGGACCTTCAGACCAGGCCACTGCCTGCTCCAGCATGTGGTGATGATAGTCCTTCCCTGAACGCAGGCAATAGGCCAGCCCCTCTGTTCGGCGGCCCAGCCCCTGAGCTGCTATTACTGCCCCATGCTTCCTTCGTGTTTTCATTTGATGACTCTCATTTTGACTGTTTCCCCATGGGTGCAGCCGTGTGCTGTGTTCTCGGACCACAGGCCTCCGTAAGAAAGGGCAGACTCACTGAGGAGATGAGGGGACCCCAGAGCCTGTCTGGAGGGAAACAGCCCCCGGGGCAGGGAAACTGGGAGGCTTCTATAAGTGGGGCTATGTTGACACTGGTGCTCCAGTTCGAGAACAGAGTCCATCCTTCGCTAACATTTCCGTCGGCATGTGAGGACAGCACTGCAGAGCCTGGCATTTGTTGATCTGGACCATGGGGTTCGATGATGGGTTCTGTGAAAATAGGCCACCCCAGAACTACTGAGCTGCCCTTTCATATTATCAATGCAGCTTTTTCCTTTCTCTGTCACACTTTCTATTTATTTATTTATTTAAATATATTTTTATTGGTTTCAGAGAGGAAGGGAGAGGGAGAGATAGAAACATCAATGATGAGAGAGAATCATTGATCAGCTGCCTCCTGCATGCCCCATACTGGGGATCAAGCCCCCACCCCCGGGCATGTGCCCTGACCAGGAATCAAACCGAGACCTCCTGGTTCGTAGGTTGATACTCAACCATTGAGCTGGGCTCAGCTTTCTTTCTTTTTTTAAAAAATATATTTTATTGATTTTTTTACAGAGAGGAAGGGAGAGAGATAGTTAGAAGCATCAATGAGAGAGAAACATTGATCAGCTGCCTCCTGCACATCTCCCACTGGGAATGTGCCTGCAACCAAGGTACCTGCCCTTGACCGGAATCGAACCTGGGACCTTTCAGTCTGCAGGCCGACGCTGTATCCACTGCGCCAAGCCGGTTTCGGCACAGCTTTCTTTTTAGATTGCAGAATATATGTGCACTTAAAAGTAAAAAACCGACCCCCGTCTCCTGGTGGCTGCTTCTCCTTGGGTTCATCTATTGAGGTCTTCAGGACCATGCCAACTTTTAGCGCTGGCTTTCATCCTCTTTTGAAGGGTTGGGGGGAAGGTGGCCCCTTTCTCCTGTGTTAACCATGCAGGCAGGCCACAGGGGCCACTGTGAGGCCTGGCTGGCTTTCAGGGAAGCCAGGGTTCCTGCAGGAGAGGCCGAGGTGCAGGGGCCACCTCATGACCGGAGCATTCCTCAGTGCTCACTTTTGTCCCTCCTTTGTGCTGCTCCTTTGAACTGCGAAGGGACAATGACACGTGGTGTGAGGCTGAATCATTGCTCCTGAAACATCTCAAAGATCTTAGGCGAGAGTATCACTGTAGAACATTTGTCAATGGTGAAATGCCACTTAACAGTCAAAACGACAAAGTGTAGATCGAGGAGTCCTCAGTCCCCGAGTGGTGAGGAGGGTGGAGCACTGCAGCAGGCCGGCTGCTTAGAATATTTACAGACGTCAGGGCTTTCTCAGCCAAGGCCTGGGAACAGCGACACTGTGTACCCATGTGTGTTTACCTCTTCTGCTGGCAACCACTAGGAGGACTTCAGGCAGCAAGTGAAAAGAGCAGCGGGCCTATGCTTTCTAGCTCTGCCCCTGGGAACCGTTACAGGGTGGGGAGGAGGTGCCCGGCTCTGCAGCCATCATGCGGGGAGCCTGAGCAATCGCATCCTCTGCACGGCTCCTCAAGACTAGATAGACAGGCTGGCTAGACTTAAAAGTGTATTCCCAAATGTGTAACGTGCTCGGCGTAATGAAATTGGACCTGACTCTAGGGTCCAGTTAACCTCTGTCCAGAGCCTTAGCATGTGCAGCTGGATAGGACACTGATTTTTTAAAAAATATATATTTTTATTAATTTCAGAGAGGAAGGAGAGGGATAGAGAGATAGAAACATCAATGATGAGAGAGAATCACCGATGGACTGCCCCCTGCACGCCCCACACTGGGGACGGAGCCCACAACCTGGGCATGTGCCCTTGACCGGAATCAAACCCTGGACCCTTCAGTCCACAGGCCAGTGCTCTGTCCACTGAGCCAAACTGGCTAGGGCCTGATTTTTTTTTTTTTTTAATGCTGATTGGATGTGAACTGGGAGATTCACTTTCCTGAGTGTCTTGCCCCATTGGCTCTGTGTTGTGGCAAAAACACCTCGTCATTCACTGGCGTGCGTCTCTGCCATGCATTGCTACATTCTGACCTCGTATCTCCCCTCCGACCAGATGCCCTGCTTGCCTTTTTAGTTGATAAAGGGAAGTGATCCCAATCAGGGAGCAGGTCCCCTTCACCCCTCTGGCCCCACCCCACCCCCAGCCCCCGTCCACACCTGGTGTGACTTTGGTGTCAGCTCAATATTGTGCAGAAGTCGCAACAGCCCAGCAGTGCTTGGTCCCTATTCTGAGCCTGGGCTGGGTCTGTTCTTGTCCAGTTTCCTGCATAGCCAGTCCTGGGGGAGGAAGATGGGCAACGACATTCCACCTGTCAGATAGCCCCGGGCCTCATACTTTGCTGAGAAAGACGTGAAAGCACGCAGCTGACTGGAGATGGGGCTTTTGCTGGCTGTGCAGAGTTCGGAAATTTTCCACACGAGAGTGTGTTTCTGAGCGACCTGGGAGTGGGAACCACAACCACAGACACCGCTGGCCCCCAGGAGCTGCTGGTTGTGCCAGCAAGAGGTGTGGAGCTTTGGGCTTAGGTACAGAGAGGCTGGGCCAATGAGCCTGCCTCGGGTGTGAGAGGACAGATGTGCTGGGAGGAAGGGGAAGGGAGATGCCCTTGGTGCAAACGCTGCAGGAGGTGGGGCTGGTGGGCACTGGGTCGGTGGCAGCAGTCAGTGCGTTATGCTGTTAGCCGCCCCGCAAGGTGAGGCGGGCAGCCAGGTAGGGACTGGACCACCCCCAGCAGTGCTGAGGCCTGCGGGTCCCCCTGCTGGGTCCTTCTCCATCTGGGCTGGCAGTGACAACGAGGCCCTGTCGGTGGCGCTCCGGCCCCTCTTGCCTCCTCTCCCAGTGGCCTCCATGAGATCGATGGCTCACCTTGCCTTTCACCCACCTGTTTGTGCTGGGGCGGCGGGGGGGCGGGGGGTGCTATGGGGGTAGCAGGGAAGCAGATCCTCACTGTTGGTCAGCAGGCTGTGGACCAGGCCATCACGGTGCCAGGTTATGTACCCCGTGGCCCTTGCCTGAGCCACTGCAGTCATCGCTGCATCTCTTGGCATATTACCCTGACCTGATTTGGCCAGGCCTGCCTGTCATTTTCTCATTGTGCTCTTGTGAGATGCCACGCGGAGTCAGGCTTGAAGCTCGACTCGCTGAAGAGCCCGAGCCTTCTGACAGAGGCAGTTTACCTGGCTCCACTTGGCTGTGGGAAACAGCCCTGTTGGTCCTCCTTGAGGCAGGAGAGGAGGAAGGAGGCGCCAGCTGGAGCGGGTGATTCAGAGGCAGGGAGTGAGCAGCAGGACGAAGCTGGCCAGGAGAACTCTCAACAGCGCTGTCAGCAGATGGGCTGTGAGCGCCTCGAAAGCTTCTGTGCTCTGTAGCCAGCACCCACGCCAAATCCGCGACCCATTCTTCCTGAGCTTCAGAATCACCAGGTGGTGAGACCGGGGCAAAGCCAGATTCGCCGCGCTGTGAGCTGGGAAGATTTCCACTGGCTTTCTTAGATAGGACGGGAAGCTCTTGGCTTCGGTTTGAAGAGGGCCTTTTCCTTTCGCTTCACACTTCAAGGTGTACGCAGGGACTTCCGGTGCATGTGGGAAGCGCTAGCCCTGCTCTACACATGTGGGTTCCCCCCAGCTGCAGGTGGGCAATGAAGCGAAGAAGGGGAGGGACCTCTGGGCAGCGGGCCTGGCTGAGTGGGGGGGTGAGGGATTGGAGAGAAAGGCAGTTCCTGATGGTCCCCTCCCCAGGGGCTGGCTTTCCTCTGGTCCTTCCCTCCCAATGACTGCGTTTTCATCGAGGCTGTAGCCCTGGGCTCTCTGTGCCCACACCTCTGGCACAAGGCTGCCTGGAGACCCATTGGCGGCCTTTCCTTTGACCACAGAACCCTCTCTGCTGCATCTGGAGGCTGATCTGCCACTCCCTTGGGCCAGCTAGGATAGCGGGGTCCTGCAGCCGAGTCTCTATATGGCCTGTGAGCATCAGTGGCCAGACCTGCCCTTTGCCAGTGGCCTCACCTGGTGGCCAGGCACCCAGCTCAGGGGGGGACACGGTAGGTCCAGGCAGACATGGTGGCCTCCTCCTCTGACAGTCCGGAGTGGCACATCCTTAGTGGAACAGCCTTCAGAATAGCCCTTCGACCCGGTGGGGCTCTGGACCAGTGGGATTCCAGCAGGGATGGCCTGGCAGGGCTCCTACCATACTGACCGAGGCAGCCTGGGTGCCACAGACACCGCCAGCCAGCCTTGCTTGGAGCATGCTTATGCCTGAGAGAGACCAGCTCCTCTGGGGTGAGGAGACTTGTGTCTTCTGTGTCAGACTAGGATCAGGTGGCAATGCTGGGTGCCTGGTGGGTGGGGTACCTGGAGTCCTGGGAGGCCCAGCATGCTTCCTGTCTCTGTACCATGTCCTGGATGATTCTGCTGACTCATCATAAGCTGTGTCTAACCTGCAGTTAAATCCACTGCTGAGTTGTAGTTCGTGGTTATCTATACCTCCCACTTGAGAAAGTTCTTTCTGGTGCTCCGTGAACCCCTTTTTCTCTGTGGATATTCCCAAGCTCCCTGTTTTCTGCGATGAGAGTGTGGTTAGTTTACGAGACGTGCGGGGATCTCTTTCTGCTGGTTCTTGTGCTTGGTGCTTTGCTCTGTTAGGCGGCTCTTTCTGACTGTGTACTGCTTTGTCCTAGAAATTATTTGTGAGGCTTCTTGGAGGTCTGGGGTGAAGATGAGAATTTTGGTTTGCTAGGTGCCCAGTGTGGGATTCCTCAAACCACGTCTTGGTGTGAGGGTTCCTGGACCCCTGGTGTGGCCCTGGCTCCACTCTCGGAGCTCCTCAAGGACTCCCTCCCTTGTAGGCTGTCCCTGCCGCCCCTGGTGGCTGTGGCTATAGCCCACCCTGGCCCTCTGAATGTTGCTCCTCGGGGTTCCAGCTTCCCTTGGAGGGTTTCCTACGAGGTCCCACCTTGAGGCAGTCCTGGGTTTTGTCTTCTGTCCCTCCCTCCCAGGGTCACCAGAGCCAGGTTTGCCCAGATGAGTCAGTGCCCCAGGGCAGGACTGCTCCAATCTCTGTTTTTCCCATCTCTGGATTCCTACATTCTCCAAGATGTTGGCTAAAGTCTACATGACCAGTTAGCTCTTGGCTGCTTTTAAGATGTTTTCACATTCTCTCAAGCATTTTGAGTTTTTACCAAGAATGTTGGTTCCATCAGTCTGCCTACAAATATTGGGATGGTCAGGGTGCCCACGGATGGGAACCCAGCCCGCTCCTGTCAGCTTGGGCTGGTGGCCAGCAGCCCATCGCTTATGGCTGTACACCCCCTAGCACCTTGCACTTCTGCTAGTCACCATGGCAACACCTCACATAGCTACAGGCTTTACTGAGGGCAAAGGTAGCTCCCCTGTGGCCCTCACCTTTGCCCATGCCTGAAGGGGCCAGGGGGCCAAGTCCTGGGGGACCCTCCAGGGCTTGTGGGAACCAGTGGAGATAGTGGTGGAGTCAGTTCTTCCCCCTACCTCTCACCCCAGCCAGACCAGAGAGCAGAAGGGAGTGGAGCGGTGGGAACACCCTGGCATTATCCACAAGAAGGCCCTAGGAGCTAGGCAGCCTCAGAGTGGCTCTCAGCTGAGGTTGTGTTCGTGCTGACAGCCTTGGGCCTTCGCCCCTCCTTGGCTGTTTTATACTCTGAGGCTGTAGCCCCTGCTGCCCGCCCACCTGCCCATGGGGTGCTGGCAGGGAGACGGCTGTGCAGCGCTGGTGAGCGTCATGCCGTTGGGCACATGACTCTGGCATGTCTAGGGAAGGCCAGGGGCATTACAGAGCTGGTTCTGTTCAAAGAACATTGCAGGTTTGGGACGGTGGATCTGTTGTCTGCTGGTTACTCAAATCATTTTCTTTTTTCCTTTCCCCACAGACTGTGTAACCCTGTGTGAGCAAAGCCACCCTCCGGGACCCATGTGCATCATCTTCTTTAAGTTCGATCCTCGCCCTGTTTCCAAAAATGCGTACAGGTAACCCCTCACTCTGAGTCTGCCGCCCTCTGCTCAGCCTCGGGTGCCCCACAGGTCACAGTAGCCATGTAGGTGGCCCAGGCAGGAGAGGCATGCCGCTGCTGCCCAGGCGGGGGGAGGGCGGCCCTGGGACGAGCTGCACAGGCCTGGCAGTGCTTCTCAGACCGTGGTCGCTCAGCGTGGGCGCTGGAGGGAGTACCCAATGGTGGTAAAGACCCTGAACCGATGTGCAGATTGTACAAACACACTAAGACTCAGCCTCTAAAGATGCCTGTGTGGGCGGGACGGAGGGGTGAAGTGGGCCCCGGCAGCGGCACATCCCTGTGGGCTGACAGAGGATCAGGGGGCAGAAGAATTTGGGGTGCGGGAGCCCCACTTGCACTGGCTGGTCTATGTTGCCGGAAGAGGTCTGGGTAATGCGGTCAGGGTGCGGGGTTCCTGTTGTCTTTGGGACTTGCCCACGTTGTTACTGAGGCCAATTTTCCTTGTTCACTAGAGAGAGAAGACCGTGGCTTCTCTGTTCTGACCCGAGAGTCTCAGTCGTGCTTTCTTCCTCAGGCTCATCCTGGCATCCAACAGGGATGAATTCTACCACAGGCCATCCAAGGTGGCAGAATTCTGGGGCAGCAACAACGAGATCCTCAGTGGTGAGTCTTTCCTCGTGGTGGGTGGCCACAGCGTGGCAGGAAGCGCCAGCCCCAGATGGTTCTAGCAGTTACGGTGTTGCTTCCCCGTGTACATTTGGAATGAATAACGGGACACTGATGGGTCTAATGGGGTCGGCTCCAAAGTCTTGGTCCCGGGACAGTGTTGGGCTGGCCAGCCCCAAAATTGTCCACCCAGCACTGTCCCCTGGCTTCATGTGTCGTGGGTCCCCAGAAGAGGTAGCTGGAAGGATCCGTTGGTTTTATTTGGATCCACATGTTCCCTGTGGACATGCAGTTGTATTGGTGTGTGGGTGCAAGTCCACCCTCTATCACTCTGCAGCATCATTGTTGTGTGTGTGTGTGTATGCACATATGTATGCACACACACGTGCTTATCTCTGCACATGTTTCTGTTTACATACAAGCACCCTTGGTCCAGTGAGAGCTGGTCTGAATTTGGGGAGCAGAGGTTTGGTTGGGGCACCTTTGGGTGGGAGCCTCACGAGGGGTTCCTGTGGAGGAGAAGTGAAGGTGACAGCCAGGTCCCTTGCCCACCCAGCTGAAGCCTCCCTGAGCCACTTGGACAGGGAGAAGTTCCTGCCCATGGGGTGGGCAGGGGTTTACTTGGAGGGCATGCAGACAGGTGTTGGCTAGGCCAGGAGTCCCTTTGCCTGGGAGCCAGGTGCCAGGCAAGCACAAGGGAGCCTGGCAGAGTTGACAGGGTGCCCAGTGTGCTGGGCAGGGTGCCCTCGCGGGCCCAGGGAGGCAGCGTGTCCTCTGCTCCGCCTGCAGTGTCTAAAGGCTCAGCTATAGAGCTTCCTGGTAGATGATGGTTGAGCAATGGTGCAAGGGAAGCACTGCTAGACCATCCTGGTGCTGGGTGACAGGAGGACAGGAGTCGGGGGACCAGAGCAGGGCGCTGTCCTGGGCAGGAGGTCTCGGAGGTGGTGGGGAAAGCTGCCGAGAGGCTGCGAGTGGGGACTCAAGATGACTGAGTGCAAGAGGGAGGAGAGACTGGGTCCTAGCCATCTTGGGCTAGGATAGAACAGAAGGGGGTTATGGGATAGGGCAGGCTGTATGTCTCACTGCTGGACACAGGGAGGCTGAAGTGTGTGTGTGTGTTTGTTGAGGGGGGCTTGTCAGGATGAGTGGGGTGAGGGGCTGTTGCCTTGGGGTAGCGGGGCAGGATTTCTGTAGATGAGGTTTGGATGAAAGGTTAGACTGCCTGGGCCATCCTGGCCACCTGGGCTCCATCCTACCCTGGCACCTGGGCCAGCACCCTGCCCC
>NW_006294609.1:292726-293943 GCF_000327345.1 Myotis davidii | reverse complement strand
GCTGGCAGGGAGACGGCTGTGCAGCGCTGGTGAGCGTCATGCCGTTGGGCACATGACTCTGGCATGTCTAGGGAAGGCCAGGGGCATTACAGAGCTGGTTCTGTTCAAAGAACATTGCAGGTTTGGGACGGTGGATCTGTTGTCTGCTGGTTACTCAAATCATTTTTTTTTTCCTTTCCCCACAGACTGTGTAACCCTGTGTGAGCAAAGCCACCCTCCGGGACCCATGTGCATCATCTTCTTTAAGTTCGATCCTCGCCCTGTTTCCAAAAATGCGTACAGGTAACCCCTCACTCTGAGTCTGCCGCCCTCTGCTCAGCCTCGGGTGCCCCACCGGCCACAGTAGCCATGTAGGTGGCCCAGGCAGGAGAGGCATGCCGCTGCTGCCCAGGCGGGGGGAGGGCGGCCCTGGGACGAGCTGCACAGGCCTGGCAGTGCTTCTCAGACCGTGGTCGCTCAGCGTGGGCGCTGGAGGGAGTACCCAATGGTGGTAAAGACCCTGAACCGATGTGCAGATTGTACAAACACACTAAGACTCAGCCTCTAAAGATGCCTGTGTGGGCGGGACGGAGGGGTGAAGTGGGCCCCCGGCAGCGGCACATCCCTGTGGGCTGACAGAGGATCAGGGGGCAGCAGAATTTGGGGTGCGGGAGCCCCACTTGCACTGGCTGGTCTATGTTGCCGGAAGAGGTCTGGGTAACGTGGTCAGGGTGCGGGGTTCCTGTTGTCTTTGGGACTTGCCCACGTTGTTACTGAGGCCAATTTTTCTTGTTCACTAGAGAGAGAAGACCGTGGCTTCTCTGTTCTGACCCGAGAGTCTCAGTCGTGCTTTCTTCCTCAGGCTCATCCTGGCATCCAACAGGGATGAATTCTACCACAGGCCATCCAAGGTGGCAGAATTCTGGGGCAGCAACAACGAGATCCTCAGTGGTGAGTCTTTCCTCGTGGTGGGTGGCCACAGCGTGGCAGGAAGCGCCAGCCCCAGATGGTTCTAGCAGTTACGGTGTTGCTTCCCCGTGTACATTTGGAATGAATAACGGGACACTGATGGGTCTAATGGGGTCGGCTCCAAAGTCTTGGTCCCGGGACAGTGTTGGGCTGGCCAGCCCCAAAATTGTCCACCCAGCACTGTCCCCTGGCTTCATGTGTCGTGGGTCCCCAGAAGAGGTAGCTGGAAGGATCCGTTGGTTTTATTTGGATCCACATGCTGTGGACAT
>NW_006294609.1:291585-292556 GCF_000327345.1 Myotis davidii | reverse complement strand
GTCAAGAGGGAGGAGAGACTGGGTCCTAGCCATCTTGGGCTAGGATAGAACAGAAGGGGGTTATGGGATAGGGCAGGCTGTATGTCTCACTGCTGGACACAGGGAGGCTGAAGTGTGTGTGTGTGTTTGTTGAGGGGGGCTTGTCAGGATGAGTGGGGTGAGGGGCTGTTGCCTTGGGGTAGCGGGGCAGGATTTCTGTAGATGAGGTTTGGATGAAAGGTTAGACTGCCTGGGCCATCCTGGCCGCCTGGGCTCCACCCTACCCTGGCACCTGGGCCAGCACCCTGCCCCTGAATCAGTGCCAGTCCTGGCTGGGAAGCTCCAACCACTCCGAATTGTTCATCCTTTTAGTGATTTGGAGGAGGCCCCTGGCATGCTGGGAAGGAGCACCTGCCTGGCGGAAGGGAGGCCCAGCTGCAGCACAGGCTGGGTGAGCCCAGTGGCTGCTGCACGCAGCTTAGGGGCAAACACACCAAAGTCAACGGAACAGGCAGTGGGTGGGTGCGCTGCAGGCCTGGATGTGCACCGGGCTCCCAATGAAGCTCTCGCTGTGAGGGTCCTGCGCTTTCTGCCGGAGGAGGACAGCCAGCCATCCTTGCACCAGATGCAGGATGAGGTTCCCGCGATGGAGCTGGTGCTCTGCTCCCAGTCCAGTGCCAACCCAAGCTCCAGGATGCTGTTGGCATCAGTTGGCCTGAAACGGGGAGGGCATCTTTCCAGTGTCTGGCTGCCCCGCCCTGTGGAGTCAGATCCCCTGTTCCACAGCCAGGGCTGTGGGACTGGGGTTCGACTGCCCAGGACACAGGGAGAGGGTGGGTACTGCTGGTGGTGATGCTGGCGTCTGTCCAGGGCTCGACATGGAGGAAGGCAAGGAAGGAGGCACATGGCTGGGCATCAGCACTCGGGGGAAGCTGGCAGCGCTCACCAACTACCTGCAGCCGCGGCAGGACCCAGATGCGAGGGGCCGAGGT
>NW_006294609.1:282947-291518 GCF_000327345.1 Myotis davidii | reverse complement strand
TCGGGGGTGGGCCTTGGGGTGGGGGCTTCCTTGGGAATGTGCAGAGGCAGGAGGAGGAGCTGGAATGGGGAAGAAGGCGTGTTTCCTGGGTCCTGTAATCCACTGGCTGGCAGTCACTGTGGGGACCACCCTTGGTCTGGCCCACGTGACACTGACCTTTCATGCCTCTCAGGGAATGTGTTTCAGACTTGTCCCCAGGCAATGTGTCCCTCTGGCTGTGTGTCATTGTCCCCCCTGTTCAATGTGTGCAGAGCAGATGCCCGTGGGAGGATAGTTCCCGGGACACACGTTGTCCCTACTAAAGACGTTCCCCCTCATGCTGGACTTCCATATGGGGGCATAATGGAGGAAAACTTTTTAAAAAAATATATATTTTACTGATTTTTTTACAGAGAGGAAGGAGAGGGATAGAGAGAAATGATGAGAGAGAAACATCGATCAGCTGCCTCCTGCACTGGGGGCCTACAGGAGAAGTGCCTGTAACCAAGGTACATGCCCTTGACCGGAATCGAACCTGGGACCCTTCAGTCTGCAGGCCGACGCTCTATCCACTGAGCCAAACCGGTGAGGGCAGGAAAACTTTTTTTTAACCAATAAAAGCAGAGTCCTCTATGCCGACCTCCTTGGCTGTGGGGTCGGTGAGGTGTAGCCAGCCCATGTGGGGCCATCCTTCTCCCCAGGGCGGGGGCTAAGCCTGCTGCCTCAGCCGTGTCTGTTCCCTGCTCACAGGTGAACTGGTGACCCACTTTCTGACTGCAGACGTGGACAGTTTTTCCTACTTGAAGAAGGTCTCCACAGAGGGTCACCTGTACAACGGCTTCAACCTCTTAGCAGCCGACCTGAGGTGAGTCTGCTGGGGGTGGGGAGGGTGGCAGCCCACCGAGTGCCCCCACAGGACTGGGACTGGACTCAGCAGGGAGTAGGGTGCCTGCCCCGCTGCTCAGCTCGGGTGCCGTGGCAGCTGGGGCAGCCTCTCTTAGTTGGCTTGGTGAGGGCTGAGCCCCTCCCAGACCCACTGCCGTGGGGACCTGGGAAGCAGAGCTTCGCAGTGGGGCTCCCTGTGACGGTGTGGGGGCTGTTGGATCCTGCCATCGGGGAACTGGAGCATGACTGCAGGGCGCTCTCCTAGTACAGGGCATGCCCCCTGCCGACACCCGCCCCTTGGCCCCAGGTCCTCTCCCGTCCGTTCCTATGGCTGGGGAGCCCGCTGTTTTGGGACCATGCCTCACTTGCACTGCTCGCTGGGAGGCAGAGGTGCCCCAGGCTGGAGAAGGAAGGTGCAAGCACAACTGGCAGTGGCCCTGGAGCGCTCTGGGACCCCATGGGGATAGGGCTGTGGCAATTGCCAGGCAGCGAGGGGTCTGCACGACGTGGCCCCTGTATGACCTTCTCTGCCCTCCTGTTCACAGCACAGAGAAGGGAGATGTCTTCTGCTACTATGGAAACCAGGGGGAGCCCGAACCCATTGTCCTGGCGCCAGGTGAGCCTGCTCTGGTGGGTGGCGACAGGGTGGGCGCTGCTCCTATGGGGACACTGCTGTATTTTTCAGAGACTAGGGCCCGCTCATATTTCTCTCCTGGGACTGCTTTTTGGCTGTTTGTGTACCTTATGGCCTACATGACAGGCTGCCCTCAGCTGAGGCCGCCTCCCCCCAGCGCTGAGCCTGGGACTGCCCTGAGAAAACGGGAAACTAAAAGGCACAAAAGGACAGAGAGTGCCACCCCCTCCCACCCCCAAATTCTATGCATCGGCCCCGAGGCCTTTGTGGAAGCATCTGGAATCTGTCTCCGTGATGCCCTCAGTTCTCAGTTCTAACGACTCTGTGACTAGAGATGCTTGTTTTTGTTTTTTTTTCTAGATTGTTGTTTGGAAGAAATTCTTTTCACCTGCATCCTATTGTTTCATCCCTGAGCCTGCCCTGACCTGGTCCATGTCACTGTCTTTTTAATAACAGTTTTATTGAGATAGAACTCACATGTCATAGATCCCCCATTTAAGTGTACCATTTAGTGAATTATCATATATTCACAAAGTTGTGCACCTGTCAGTATCACTGCTATTTAACATTTTCATCACCTCAAAAAGGAACCATACCCATTAGTAATTGCTCCCTTCCTCTTCTTCCCCAGCCCCTGGCAACCACCAATCTACTTTCTGTCTCCGTGGCTTTTCCTACTCTCCCTTAGCATGTTTTCAAGGTTGATCCATGTTGTAGCATGAATTAGGGTTTAATTCCTTTTTATGGCTGAATTATATTCTGTTTCATGTGTATCCTACATTTTGTTTCTCTATTCATCCCATGATGGACATTTGGGTTTCCTTTTCTACCTTCTGGCTATTGCAGATAATGCAGCTATGAACATTTGTTACAAGTTTTCGTGTGGACACATGTTTACATTTCTCTTGGGTATATACTTAGGAGTGGAATTGCTGGATCATAAAGTAACTGTTTAATCTTTTGAGAAACTGCCAACTGTTTTCCAAAGCAGCTACACCATTTTACATTCCCACCAGCATAGGAAGTTCCAGGTTCTTCACATCCTCGCCAAAAGTTGTCATTGTCTATTTGTGTGTGTGTGTGTGTGTGTGTGTGTGTGTGTGTGTTCTATTACAGTCATCCTAGTGGGTGGGAAGTGGTATCTCATTGTGGTTTTGATTTGCATGTTCCTGGTGGCTAATGATATTGAGCAGCTTTTCATGTGCTTAATAGTCATTTTTGTATCTTCTTTGAGGAAATGTCTATTCAGATCTTGAATTGGATTGTTTGTATTTTTATTATTAAGTTGAAGTTCATTATATATTCTAGCTTCTAGTCCCTTATCAGATATATAATTTACAAAAATTGTCTACCCTTCTGTGGGTTTTCTTTTTACTTTCTTGTTGATCAAGAAAGTTTTGAAGTGCATCATTGTAAATTGATGATGTCCATTTTATATTTTTTCTTTTTTTGTGTGTGTGCTTTTGATATCGTAGCTAAGAAATCATTGCCTAATCTAAGATTGTGTAGCTTTCCCCCTATACTTTCTTCTAAAAGTTTTACAGTTTTAGCTTTTACATTTAGGTCTTTGGGACATTTTGAATTGATTTTTGTATATGGTGTGAGGTAGGGGTTCCACTCCATTCTCTGCATGTGGCTGCCCAGATGCCCAGCACTACTGATGAGTGGCCTTTCCTGTCACTCCTGATAGATAAAGCCCAGTGATACTCTGGGCTGGTGGCGTAGCTATGGGGGCCTGGCAGAGCCAGGGCTGTCTTCCTTGGAAGTTGCTGAAGTCATGCCATACTCAGTCAACTTCTTGCCTGGAAAGTCTGGCAGCTGGAGAGGGTGGTGGCTCCCTGTCCGCAGTGTATCTTTCAGGATGCATGACTCTGAGCTCCCCAACCCCTGCTACCTGCTGTAACCTCTCCACCTCAAGGCCATGCCTCTCTCTCTCTCTCTCTCTCTCTCTCTCTCTCTTTCTCTCTTTCTCTTGACATGAGAACCACCCCGCCCCTTTTTTTTGTAATGCCTTCTATTAACCACCGAGAACTTGTTCTGAGAAACTTGTGTCAAGACCTTAAGGCTCCCCCAGCCAGGGTCCCTGCCAGCATGTAGAGGAGGCCCTGCCCATGCCCACTAGGTGGGGCTGTCGTGATGTGGTGTATACTCTACCTGCTGATGTGAGCCAGGACGGATTTGGGGCAGTCACCCTCCTGGCCTCTGGTTGTGATTTTCCCACCCTTGACCTGCTCGGGTAGACCCACCCATTGAAGCCTTTTCCTAGCTTAGGGAGGGATGAGAGTGAGATGGGGAGGTGGTTCCCCCTTTCCTTTGCCCAGTTGGATTTCAGGTTGTGTATTCCTTATTGTCAAGGCCATTTGGCCTCAGTACCTTGCAGTCTCCTATTGGTGCCCTACCATGTTGAGTTTTCCACCTCTGGCCATGCCGATGGTTGGGAATACCCATAGAGAAGATGCTGGAGTTCGGGGCACCTGGCCTCTGTGCCCCCAGCTGTATCCTGGCACCTTGCCTGGTGCTGGGTGGGTGGGCGGGAGCTTACCCTAAATTCAGGCAGTGGGGCCTTTGCACTGGTGGACTGACCCCTCTCTGCAGGGACCTATGGGCTGAGCAATGCGCTGCTGGACACGCCTTGGAGGAAGCTGTGCTTTGGGAAGCGGCTCTTCCTGGAGGCTGTGGAGCGGAGCCAGGCCCTCCCTAAGGAAGTCCTCGTGGCCCAGCTTCTGGACGTGCTCAACAACGAGGAGGCGTGAGTGGGTGGGTCCTGCTGGGGTGAGCAGAGCGTCTCCCCATCACTCTGGCCCCGGGGCGGAGAGGCAGGCAGTCTCTGCTGCCCTGTGAGGCCCGTGGAGGTGACGGGGGCCAGCTCCTCAGCTGAAGGAGGACCTGACGGATATGCTGACACGCTGTCCCCTGACCCCTCCCACCTGTCCCTGTGGACAGGTAAGGTTTCCGACGGGGGCCTTTGAGGATGGGAGATGGGGCAGTCGTGGGCCAGTAGTGTGCTGGGAAGCTCGGTGCTTTCAGAGCTTGATGTGGGCTTGGGTGGTGCTCACAGGAGCTGGAGGCTCCCCTCTGTTTGCACACAGGAGCTGTGGCATAGAGCCCCACCCAGATATTACCTGGGGAAAAGCTGTCTCCGGCCCAACTTCCCTGAGGCACTGCAGCGATCTCTGCGTGGAATGGCATATTTCAGCCATCCCAGTGCGGGTAGGGGTGTATGTCAAGGTGCTGGCCAAGCTACCTTCCTCCCACGCAGCAACACGGCCCACACTACCCCACTCAGGCCAGGCCAGTGTCCTGCCCAGATGCCCATGGCCTCTTAGAAGAGCCACCCACAGCCTGCCTCTCGCTCCTCTCCCCTACAGCCCCTTTCTGCCCTGGCTCACCCTCCCTCTCCTCTTTGAACCATGAACCAGGGCACCGCCTCAGCACAGCTGACCCCTCATGGCCCATGACAGGCCCTGGCTCCTTTTATTGACAGCTGTGGTGGCCAGCAAGCTGCAGGGCTTGAGTGGGCTCCTGTCACGTGGAGAGATGCCCATAGGGCACCTCTTGGCATAAGCAGGAGCATATGTGACCAGGTGACTGCATCTCTCAGCCTGGCCCCTGCCTGCAGCACCCCCACTGATCCAGGCCCCACTGAGAGGAGGAGGCAAGCTTGCTCCCGGGGTGGCTTCTGTCCCCCTGCAGAGGACCCTGCACAGCTCTGACCAAATAGACGCCAGGCATTTTCAGGTCCAGCAGAGCCTTCCTAGCACTGAACTCATAGGTGCTCATGTCCTCCAAGTCTTGAGTTCTGGGTCCTGGGTCCTGGGAAAGCTCCTGGTAGCCCTGGCAGGGGGCGCTGTCCCAGTAACCGCTGTCTGGTCGCCTAGGCCCAGCCACGGAGTCCTAAGTGAAAGTCTTGACCAAGATTTGAGCCTTTGAGCAGAAAAGTGCAAAAAATAGACCTTCCAAGGCTGTGGGCGGGCAGCAGGTGTGGGGGTGGGGTGGTGACCCCTCTTTTGTCCTTCCAGGCAGTTGCCAGACCCGGCCATTGAGGACCAGGGCAGGGAGTATGTGCAGCCCATTCTGAGCAAGTATGCGGCTGTGTGCGTGCGCTGCCCAGGCTACGGCACCAGGTACGGCGGGCTGCTGGGTGCATCTGGTCCTGTCTCACCAGGAACCTGGCCTAACCCGAGCTCTGTGGATCCCAGAGCCTCTGCCTTATCTAGAAGGATGCCGTTTCAGCTCAGGGGGCTGTTGGGTGAGCAGATGCCAGCTCCCAGGGGTGCTGCAGACCAGGCACAAGGCCCCCAAGGCTTCCATTGCTTCCCAAGAGGGGGTCCTAGGCTGCCCCCTACCCTCTTACACAGCCACAAGGGGGCCAAGATGGCATTGGGCAAATCCCTGTCAGCTTGGAGGTCCCAGGGTCTGGCTCCTCCCTGCACTTGCCTGTGTCCCTGGGCCTGTCACGTTCTTTGCGTGACCAGGGTCGGGATTAGGTCACCTCAACCTGGGATGTTGCCGTATCCCAGAAAAGGCGAAAATGTCTCAGCCGCGAGATGATAATGTCCAGGGGGGAGAAGCTGTCCTGGCAAATTCCTTTCCTGTCTTCCTCCCTCCTGGGTGTGAGGCTGGGAGTCCTGGCCTGCCCATGTGGGCCCATCAGAGGGCAGCCCACATGCTGTACTTAGAGGTGGCTGGGAGGCACAGAGGAGGGTAGGTTGGGGTGCAGCCAGATGCGTTAGGAGTGCTGCTGCCACGTGCCTGGCCTACCTGGCCTGGAGGTGGAGCACCGCTTCATGTGCAGGCCACGTCTGCCAGGCTCAGCTTGCACCAGGCCCCAGGGGCACCAGCCTTGTGTCAGGCTGGGGACCTGCAGTGACTGTGGTGGATGGGCCGTGCCCTTGGGGGCCCATGGCTACCAAGGACTCGGAAGAGGTGTTCAGGCCGTGACCAGTACTGACTAACGTCAGGGTGATGTCACACATATACCTGGTTTTTCGATTCAGGTCGTTTGAGATTGAGTGAGCCAAGCCCCTGCTTTCCCCGCAGGTGGGAGAGGTTGGGGTATTGCTGCCTTAGGTGGTTCTCCCAGGAGGATGTATGCCAACCTTGCTATGGTGACATGGCTGAGGATCTGCTGATGCTGAGGGCATCAGGCAGGGGAATGGGCATGTGAAGTCCTGGCGACCAGCAGGCCCCTCTGAGTCTTCCATCCTTCAGGAACTGACCGTTTCGAGCCCTCTGGCTGGGGGAACGGATGGTGTGAATGTCGGCACTGATGCTCCCAGGCCCCGGGAGGGTTGCACGCCTGAATGGCAGTCTTTCTGGCTGGGAGGCTTTTTCCTTGGCAGGGGCATATTTCCCTCAAGCCCTCCGCCATCATAGGCTTATTTTTTGACTAAACCATGTGCTCGTGTGAACTTGGTGTGTGAGGCAGAATGCCAGGTCTGCTCCCTGTCTGGTTGCATGGCCGCTGGGTCCCACCTTGACTGTGGGGAGGGCCAGGCAGGAGGACAGGTGTGTTGAGAATTGGAACAGGGTAGTGGGGGCGGCGAGGGAGGGCACAGAGGAGTTTTCTAGGTGAAGAAGGCCTGGTCACCAAATAGTTGACAGGCTGACCGCTTGGAAGAGCTGAGTATGGCCGAATGTCCGTAGTTGTGCTGGGCCGTAGCCGGAGAGCCCAGGGCTCGCCCTGGTGAGAGTGGTGGGTGGTTGGAACTTGTACCACAGAGGGTGGGCAGGGAAGGCTGGGGTGTGTCAGAGTGGAGGCAACAGGAGTCATCAAGCTTCGTCCTGGGGGGCTAGCCAGGGAGCTCCAGACCCCACCAGGCTCAGCGCCCAGCTACCCCAGAGAGTCCCTCTACTTCCCAAGGCTGCTGCTCATTTGCGACCTGCCTCTAGGCATGCTGAGTGCCTAGCACAGGCCCCAGGTGTGGTGGACTTGCCCCTTCTGCCTCAGATCTGACCCCAGTTGGGGCGCTGACAGGTGGGCCAGAGCCGAGGGCAGCGGGCTGAATGTGGGCCCTGTGCTCTCTTTCAGAACCAACACGGTCATCCTCGTGGACGTGGATGGGCATGTGACCTTCACAGAGCGCAGCATGCTAGACAAAGACCCTTCCCGCTGGGAGACCAGGACCCACGAGTTTACGCTGCAGAGCTAAGACCTCCCCCTGAGCGCAGCCAGCAGGCTCCTGTAAGGCCCTGTCTTGAGGACTGGATGGGAACCTTCCACAGCACAGGCACTGCCTGTGTGTGACTTGGCCAGCATCTCTCAGCACCAGGGCCCTCTGATTTGTGTGTGATCTGTCTGTGTCCCAGTATCCAGCTCGAAGTCCATCCTTATGCCAGTGGGAGTGGCAATTCCCACACAGCCAGGTCAAAGGCAGGGCAAGGTGCATTCACACATGCACGGCACACCTGGCCCTGCCCCCTCCCCATGCATAGATACACCCACGCAAGGCACATGCTTACATACATGCCTACAGGTGTACAGGCACACATGTACACCTGTGGTGCACACACACAGGCACAGGCATGGGCAATAGATGTGTGCACAGTTGCTGGAACACACACACGCTCCCAGGACCCACGAGTTTACGCTGCAGAGCTAAGACCTCCCCCTGAGCGCAGCCAGCAGGCTCCTGTAAGGCCCTGTCTTGAGGACTGGATGGGAACCTTCCACAGCACAGGCACTGCCTGTGTGTGACTTGGCCAGCATCTCTCAGCACCAGGGCCCTCTGATTTGTGTGTGATCTGTCTGTGTCCCAGTATCCAGCTCGAAGTCCATCCTTATGCCAGTGGGAGTGGCAATTCCCACACAGCCAGGTCAAAGGCAGGGCAAGGTGCATTCACACATGCACGGCACACCTGGCCCTGCCCCCTCCCCATGCATAGATACACCCACGCAAGGCACATGCTTACATACATGCCTACAGGTGTACAGGCACACATGTACACCCGTGGTGCACACACACAGGCACACACAGGCACAGGCACACACAGGCACACATGCAGACATCATGCTCCAACACACTGAAGAGAAGATTTTGGTTGTTTATTGTTCTGATTCCAGAAAGTTTATT
>NW_006294609.1:267187-273782 GCF_000327345.1 Myotis davidii | reverse complement strand
TGCTGAGTTCCTAGCACAGGCCCCAGGTGTGGTGGACTTGCCCCTTCTGCCTCAGATCTGACCCCAGTTGGGGCGCTGACAGGTGGGCCAGAGCCGAGGGCAGCGGGCTGAATGTGGGCCCTGTGCTCTCTTTCAGAACCAACACGGTCATCCTCGTGGACGTGGATGGGCATGTGACCTTCACAGAGCGCAGCATGCTAGACAAAGACCCTTCCCGCTGGGAGACCAGGACCCACGAGTTTACGCTGCAGAGCTAAGACCTCCCCCTGAGCGCAGCCAGCAGGCTCCTGTAAGGCCCTGTCTTGAGGACTGGATGGGAACCTTCCACAGCACAGGCACTGCCTGTGTGTGACTTGGCCAGCATCTCTCAGCACCAGGGCCCTCTGATTTGTGTGTGATCTGTCTGTGTCCCAGTATCCAGCTCGAAGTCCATCCTTATGCCAGTGGGAGTGGCAATTCCCACACAGCCAGGTCAAGGGCAGGGCCAGGTGCATTCACACATGCACGGCACACCTGGCCCTGCCCTCCCCATGCGCATAGATACACCCACGCAAGGCACATGCTTACATACATGCCTACAGGTGTACAGGCACACATGTACACCTGTGGTGCACACACACAGGCACAGGCATGGGCAATAGATGTGTGCACAGTTGCTGGAACACACACACGCTCCCAGGCATACACACACATGCGCTTGTGCCAGACAGGCAGAGGTGTGTCTCTCACACCCACACTCACTTCTGGCCAGTGGATCTTTGGCTTTGATCAAAAACAACAGGAGTAGACCTTTGTCTAGAAGTGTCCCCTTCTCTCCCGGACATGGTCCAGATCCTGACAACCAGACCGGCTCTTGGAGGACAGACAGGCCACGTTTGGAATGAGGAATGAGGAAGAACCAAGGAAAACTTTCTCATAACAGAAGCACAGTCTGGTTGGTGGATCCATGGGGCTGTCCCGTGACTGGAGTCCTGCGTGTGCTGGGCACCCCAGCAGCCTGTCAGGCCCTCCCTGCCCACTGGTCGTGGGTTCTGGGCAGGCCCATCTCAGCGAGGGGACACAGCCAGCCCCTGCCCATCCCTCCTCTTTAGGCGAATCACACTTCACAGGAACCTGTACTTGAATGTGAGACGTTGACAATAAAACGCTGAGGCTATGGTGAGTCCATCCATTCCATGTGCTTAAAACTTGTGCGACGGGGACAAATGGAGCTGTTGTATGTGTGGGGTTGGTGGCTGCTCTCCGGCCTGCAGGAGCTCCTTAAGTGCAGATGATAGTACAGGGCTCTTTCCACTTCCTCCTTTGCGCACGGTCTCCTGAGCACCAGGCGGGTCCTTGGGCTGATGCCCGGGTGCAGGAGAGCCTGTGTATATGGGATATAGTAGGTGCCGGTGACAGGGCCTCCTGAGCTAGGCCGAGGAGCCAGGGATGTATCCAGGTTCAGTGGGGAGCCCCCGAGAGCCCCCTGAGGGAGCAGTGTGGTCAGACCTGCGCTTGGTGTGGACTGTGGAGTGGGTTTCAAGGTAAGAGGATAACGGAGTCTGTCAACCCCAGGACCAGTGTTGGGGGCAAGCACTCGGGAGTTCCTGTCCCCATCTGGGGCCAAGCATAAGGGGGTCCCACACGTCCAATGCCAGGACCCAGGCTTCCCTCTGCCTCTGTAGCCAACCCCCAACTTGGGACACACACACACAGGCACACACAGGCACAGGCAATAGATGTGTGCACAGTTGCTGGAACACACACACGCTCCCAGGCATACACACACATGCGCTTGTGCCAGACAGGCAGAGGTGTGCCTCTCACACCCACACTCACTTCTGGCCATCGCAGAGAAATGAGAGCTTATGGGATGTGGACCTGCATCAGGCCCGACTTGGCTGCTCATTCTATGCTGACACCCTTTATCTGCCTCAGCAGGCTGCCCCACAGCGTGGGCCAGTGTCCACACCAGCATCCACCCTAGCCAGGCATGTCCACCCTCGTAGGGCACCACTGGGCTGGGTGCAGAGCCACTGAAGAGCCTCCAAAGGTAGTCACCTCTGCCCCAGGGGTGGGCCTCAAGGGAAACTATCCCCACCTGTGTCATGGCCTCCTCTGTGTCTAGCCTGCCCAGGGCTCCCCTGTCGTTGTGATGGCTGTGTGCTTATCAGCAGAGATGCGTGATTGTTAGCGGAGATTTAGCAGTTCTGTACTTAGGGTGAGGGTAGGTTATCTTTTAACTCCTGGCCAAATTGTAAGACACAGGTGGTTTCTGGTAATTAGGAGTTTCCGAAGGAACCAGAAACTTATAGTTTTTAAGATGGCTTTGTCTAAGCCAATATTTCTAATGGCTCCCAACACTCCCCAATAGCCTGGGTCCCCGAGGAAGAAGCAGCTCAAGGTGTAATTCTGTGATTGTTAGGGGTTGAATTTTGTGCCCCCAAAAGATATATGTAATCCTAACCCCAGGACCTCAGAATGGGACCATATTAGAAGTAACCAAGATAAAGTGAGGCCACTAAGGTGGGCCCTAAGAAAATATGACCGATGTCCTTATAAAAAAGGGAAAATTTGGACATGCACACAGGAGAACGCCCTATGAAGACGATGACTATGCTGCCACACACCAAGAAGTTACCAGAAGCTGGGAGGAAAGCCTGGAACAGATCTTTCCCAGCACCATTAGAGGGCACATGGCCCTGCCGTCACCTTGATCTTAGACTTCAGGCCTTCAGAACTGTTGTTGAAGCCGCTCAGTTGTGGTACTTGGTTATGGCAGTTCTAGCAAAATGATATAATTGTGACCTTCACTTGACAGATGAGAAGACCAAGGCTTAGATTTGCACTATAACAGTCCCTCAGTCCCCAGAGCACATGGGAGTCAGAGCCATGAGGCTAGGAAAGAGCACGAAGAGGACAAAATGTGTGCCTGGCCCTGTAGGCCCACAGTGTCCTCCCACTCTAGCCTCATCCTGCTGTTGGCACCCCTCCCACCTTCACCTCACTTAAGCCCCTGCCACTGCTATGTCCACATTTTCTGCACAGCTCCTGCCCCAGGGCCTTTGCACTCATTGTCCCCTCGGCCTAAATAACTCCTCTTCCAAATATCCCAACTGCACTTCCATCACATTCTGCAGACGGTTGCTAAAGTGATTTTTGGAGGGGCATCCCATCTAAAATTGCCATTTTCTCTGCCTGGCTCCCTTCTCTCTCTATATCAGTTAGCACTGTCTGACATACTATGTATTTTGATTGTGTATGTGTTTCCCTGTCAGGAGAGCTCCAGGAAGTTAGGACCTTTCCTCTTTTGCCTACCGCTATATCCTGATGCCTTGAATCAAGGATATAGTGCTGATGTTGCTCAAGCCTCCATTTATTGAGTGCCTTTTAGTGAGGCCCCTATACTGTTAGAAGGGTACCAGGACCATAGAAAGCTGATGCCTTCTAGAAGCACTTTTGGCATACCATCCAGGAAGTCCTGAGCCTGATGTTGGCATGGCTTAGCCAGTCTTTTCTGCTTGCCACCAGGTGCATTTGGTCCCTGAGTTCCCCAACATGGGTCTTCTTCTCCTGGGTGAATGGGGAATTCATCCATCCCTTTCTCAGATGCCCCCTTTCCCAGATGAGCTTCTCCTACTCTCTGGCTCCACGACAGCCAAGTTGAGATATGCTGGCATGGAGGCCAGAAGTATGGAGCTGACGGACGCAGAGGCAAGTCTATGAGGAGGCATGACCAGCTCAGGAATGCAGCCTGACCTTAAGTTTTGTCCTGGCAGGTCTGCAGAGACTGCCCATGACACCCCATCTTTTGACAATTTTTGTCAACCGATGGTCATTGGTGCTAATTCAATGCCAACAGGAATTCCCAATTTGGGGTGTGATGACAAGGAAACTTTATTCAGTGCAAAACAGCTCAATTGTGATAGCAGTGTGGCTGGGAAAACAGCACAGCTGTAGAACAGCTCTGAGGCCAGGCCCCTCTCCAACTAGACAGCTCTGCTCTGTCCTGCAAGATGCTCTGCTGTGGCCTGCAAGACCACAGTGTTTCTGCTCAGCCAGGGAAAGTCTTCAGTCTTTGATGAAAAGGGAAAGTGTGTTCTCTGAGCCAGAAGGGAGTTGGCTTATAAGGACAGAAGTCCCTGCTCCTGGTCCCTGATTGGTCTGTCCTCATGCAAGGACTCTAAACCAGTGGTTCTCAACCTTCCTAATGCCTCGACCCTTTATTACAGTTCCTCATGTTGTGGTGACCCCCAATTTCATTGTTACAAATTGAACATAATTAAAGCATAGTGATTAATCACAAAAACAATATGTAATTATATATGTGTTTTCCAATGGTCTTAGGCGACCCCCAAAGGGGTCGCAACCCACAGGTTGAGAACCGCTGTTCTAAGCCTTGCAGTTTGGTTGGTCCAAAAGGCAGTCCTGATTGGTTAGAATAGAGCAACTCTGATTGGTTGGAACTGCACAGCTCCAATTGGACAGGGAAAGCCTCAGTCCTATTGGTTGAAATAGGATTCTCAGAACTCCTTCATAAAGCCTGGCTCAGATGGCAAAAACACAGTGCAGGAAGGGAGTTCAGTGGTCGCTTCTCTGTGAAGTGCAGATTGTGTGACAGGCTCATGTGCAGAAATGGCTGCTAGACTGTTTTTTTTGTTTTGTTTTTTTTTAAATTTGAGCTCAGTTAGCTACCAGGAGCCCTTCTTAGTAGTTATCTTTTTTCCCCCTCAGGGTTCACAGTTTAGATGTGTTGACATTTGCTGGTGACCATGATCACTTGGTTAAGGTGCCAGCAGATGGCATCATCCAGGCTCTTCAGTAGGTAGTCATTTCCTAGGCCAGTATTTTCCCTGACAAAGATCAACTTCTGATCTTTACTGAGCCTATTCTCTTTCTGCATCTAAGATAATATACCTGTGAAGTGTCTGGGTAACCAAAAATGGCGCCAAGGGAGACCACAGATTCCCTCCTTGTTATGGTTATCATGTTAATTGTTGACTGTTAACTATCCTGTACCCACCTATGTAATAGAAGCATGTGTCCATCCTTTCACTTTTTATCCAATCTCAGAGGTTTCCCCACTTTGCTTTCTCCCATCTCCCTAATCTAGCACCAATGGATTTCAAGTAACCCACTTATGGCTCCTCTTTTGATGGTAGTTTATAAAAACAAGGTAAAAACCAGCCATTCTCCGGAGCATTATCCCAATACATTGAGGTTTTGCTTCCTGGCAATTGTCAACAGTTTGGTTTAGATTACTCACAAAAGTTCTTTACAGGTTTGAATGTGTGTTTTTGTATGTTAACAGAACAAAGAATTCCAATATCATGCACCTACTTCCCCCAAATGTTAACACCTTACCTAACTACAATAAAATGATTACAACCAGGAAAGTAGCATGGTTAAATACTATTAACTGATCTACAGACTTTATTTGAATTTTACCAATTGCCCCGCTAATATCCCTTTCCTAAGCCAGCTTCCAATCTCTGATCCAGATCCCACATCGCAATTTGTTGTGTCTCCTCTAATCAAAGATGGCTCCTTAGTCTGTCGTTGATTTCCACAATCTTGACACTTTAGAAAAGTACCAGCCAGTTTTTTGGTAGAATGTCTCTCAGTTGGGTTTGTCTAATTTTTCTTCATGATGACATTCAGGGTTAGCGTTTTTGGGCAGAAATACCAAGTGATACATGCTCTCAGGAGGCACACAATTTTCCCCTTTTCTGGTGCTTCTTTCTCCCTTCAGTTTTATTTGGGTATAATAACGTACGAGCAACACATTCTTACAGTGTATAACTTGGTAAGTTTGGATGTGTATACGTTTGCTGGTGACTCTGATCACTTTGTTAAGGTGGTGTCTCTTAGGTTTTTTCCACTGCAATTGGGGAAGAAACCGCACCTCTGTAAAACACACCCCACCACCAGTTTCTCATACGTTTGCCCACCTTTAAAATAAATAAATAAATAAATAAATAAATATATATATAAAATTGATTTTTTTTTTACAGAGAGGAAGGGAGAGGAATAGAGTTAGAAACATCGATGAGAGAGAAACATCAATCAGCTGCCTCCGGCACGCCCCCTACTGGGGATCAGCCCGCAACCAAGGACATGCCCTCACCGGAATCGAACCCGGGACCTCCCAGTCCCTGGCCCGGCGCTCTATCCACTGAACCAAACCAGTCAAGGCCTGCCCACCTTTTTGTCTGAAGCAGTTTAGGTGCTGTCTGCCAGGTGGGGTACTTTCTACTTCCATCATTCCTTCACCATTTATTTATGGGCACTCTGGTCTAACTAAGGAATAACGGTCCTTTCATTTCCTATATCCTCCCTTTCTTGAGGCTCTGATACAGTATTGGCAAATGGAAAACTGCCAGACAATTGAGGATACTTGTCCTTTTATCCCTAATGATTATATTTAATTATTTTAATTGGAAAATCTCTGTGTGGACACTCTCCTCTACACGGCCTAGACTGGAGACGGAAGGAGCCCTGAGACCACCCAAGCGCCCTCAACTCCCGGCATTCCCGAGCTCCCGGATTCCCGGCATCCCCCGTAACCCGCCCCCAACCTCCCATTCCCGGCGTTCCCAGCGCTCCTCTGTTCCCG
>NW_006294609.1:242483-266721 GCF_000327345.1 Myotis davidii | reverse complement strand
GCGGCGACGAGGCCCGGTCCCTTTCCGCCCGGGGTGACTGTCCGAGTGTAAAGAAACCCCTCACCCTGAGGGCCCGACGCCCTAGCATCGCTTTCGGGCGGGAAAGGTATGAACATGGTCGTGCTTGCTTAGGACCCTGCGGGGAATCTGAGAAGTCGCCCAAGTCTTTCTCTCCACTAATCCTCATGGGTTGAGTATCACACATAGATACTCTGGACGTGGTTTTATCATAACAATGATCGTGGTAGAAGTACAAGGAAAGGGGGCAACCTGTTGACAGTGATTATCTGTCAGGTACCCTCTCGTGGACTTGGGTTGCTCATGGTAGGAGTTTGACTTACCGTTGCTGCATGCTTTGCATGTACCTTGCTCCCCGGTGCTCGGTGCTCGATGCTTGGCCGTGCAGTCTAGTGCTGATGACCGGGAGGCCAACCACTAGGACGGGGCCCGCTGTTTCCTGGCAGCGGAATGGACTTCTCAGTCACCGGGCTATGGGCAGCCCCCTCACGGGCCTTCGCTCCCCAGAGGAAGTGAACGGTCCCAGTCGGCGGTGCTGCCCGTGGGCACAGGAGGAGGCCCATTGGAGGATGACAAAGGGACGGATGAGGTCATGCTGCTGCTGGGTTGGGCGGGAAGCCGCCGCAGGAGAGGCTTGACCTCAAGGCAGCGGCCACAGCCTTGTAACCAGCACAGCAGTGCCCCCATGCCAGCCCCGTCAGCGCAGGGTGCTGTCCAAGTGTGTTGGTTGTACCCCCGCGCCTGGATCAGGGAAGCCCGCTTTAAGCCTGCTGCTGGCTTACTGTCCACTTGGCAGGCAGGGTCTGCATGTGTTCAAGCAGCTGAAGCAGCAGTGAGGCCCACGGCAGGGTGAACCATCCGTTTGTGTTCTCTGTGGTCAGGCACCGTGTGGGACAGTTCCCAAGTGTTGTTTTACAGCTTAACCGTGGCCTTGGGGGTAGCAAACATCCGACTGGTTTGCCCGGTCTTGGCCTGTGTTGTTGCCGCCCTCCCCTCCGTGTTGATCTCATCCAGCCGCCTGGCTTTAATGCCATCTCTCCTTGACATCTCCATCTCTGGCCCCAGCCTGCCATCTGAGCTGCAGCCTCAGCTTTCTAGCTGCCTCGTCCACATCTCTCTATGTTACTTTGATGCTAAGTAGCCACGTGCAAACTTAAACGCCCGATCTTTACCCCCAAACACTCCTCATGCTGCCTTCACCACCTCAGTGCATGACAGCTCTGTTCTTGAGTTTGGAGCCACCTGGATTCTTCTCAGGCCTCCATACCACCCTCAGGACCATTTATCATCACCCCCGGTTTAAGTCTGGTAATAAGCCTCTTAATTCTTCTTTTTGCTCTCACCCTTGCCCCTCTCCTCATGACTCTTTTACATGGCAAGATAATGTAAAACGGAGGCAGTTCAGATTGGAGCCAGCTTGCCTGGGTAGTAAAACAGCTCCGACACTTTCTAGCTGTGTGACCTTGAGCAAGTTGCTTAACCTTTCTCGGTGCTGTGTGAGCACTGGCGAATAAAAGTTCACGAAAGGCTTAGAAAAGGGTCCAGCTGAGAGTTGGCTGCCACTGCTGTCCTTGGATCATGTGACCCCACTGCTTGGACTTTCCTGTCCAGTGGCCCATCTCAAGATAAGAGCCAGAGTCCTGGTATGCTTGCTCGCACAGACCTGGCCTCCTCTCATTTCCCCTCAGCACACTGCTCTCACCTGCTACACCACACTCCTACCCAGGGCCTTTGTTCTTTGTGTGCTTGGAGTGTCCCCTCCTCACACTCCTGCTACCCACCTGACTCATTCTCCTTACCTTCAGATGGACAATGGCTGTGAGGTCTTTATTGTCCATTCTTTCTAAAGCTGCCTCCCCTTTCTCAATTCCTTGCTTTATTTTCTCTTGAGCACTTATCAGTTTTTCTTAGCTGTTACTTGACCATCTCCTGCTAAAAAGTGAGCTCTGTGGGGCAGGGATTTTGTCTGCCTGGTGTCCTCAGCATCTAGGATAGTGTGTGTGTGTGTGTGTGTGTGTGTGTGTGTGTGTGTGCAGGCTACATTGAAGGGGTTTAGCAAACACTTGTTGAATGAGTAGTGAAAGCTTGCAGAGGGAAAGTAAGGAACTTGTTCAGAGATGCCCCACTGTGGGGCTTTGCACCTTGAGCTGCTGCCTCCTGGGGCTGGGCAGGTTTTCCTGATCTTCCAAGAGGCACACACTTTCTCTCCACAGCCCTCCAACCTCACCCTATGCCTCTTCAAGGCCTCCTTCAGCTGTTATCATTGTCATCTTTGCTTTGTGCTTCTACCACATGGCTACTTCTTAGCCTTTTAATATGGTAGTAGGCATTCCCTCTCCTAGGTCCTCCATCCCCCCATCTCCTTATGTCTTCTTCATTTTAGTTTTAGTTTTTTGTTTTTTTTTAGCCCCAAGAGTCACATTTGGCCCTAGCTCGAGTCTGGACAGACCTGCCGGGTGCTGAGGGGTTTGGTCCTGGTCTGATCTGTGTTCTGTAGCTCTGGGCATGCTGACCTGCTTGTCCTTCTCTTAAAATGATCTTTCTTGGTTGGCAGGAAACTGGTCTTACTCTACTCAGTGTTCCTGGTGCCTCTCTGGTTGCAGCCTCAGTGTTTGCCTGCAGCTCAGTCTATCTGTCCTTATCTATGTGCTGCATTTCCTTCATCTTTAGCACCTTTGACAGACACATCTCTGGGGAGGTATTGTGTTAAATTACCATTGAAACCAGAACAGTAAGGACATCTTAGAATCTTGGAAATGAGTGACAGCTTGGTGATCATTGCCCTTCCGACTGTGTCCAGGTCGTGGGGACCTTCCTTGTCTCTGGTAGTGCCTTCCTCAGAGTAGACAGCCAGTATTTGTTCAAAGACTTGATTAAACCAGCCTCTGGTTTTTATGTAGTGCCACCTGCAAAATACAACCACCATACTCTGTCCCTTCACCACAAACTTTTAAAACATGTGATGTCTGCTGATTCCTGTCTATGCAACCAGTCATGCTGCCCTGTGCATATATATATAGGCATGCATGTGTGTATCTGCACCGTGTGCATGGCATATTTACATGTATGTCTGTCTGCACTGTGTGTGAGCCTGCATGTGCTTTGCTCTGAGGCTCAGGCCTCCTGCAGACCTCTGGATTTTGGATTGCCCCTCCGAGCTGCCTTCTAGCCTCATACCAGTCCGTTTGTCATGCTTCCTCTGGAGTGAAGCTTCTCAGAGCTGCGTCCTCAACCCTGTTCTTGGTCTCTATTCCCTCTCTGGGCAGCCTCTCTTCTGTGGCTTTGACGACTACCACCTCTTGAATGTGTTCTGGCCCGTATTCTCAGGACCAGTTAGTTCCAGAGCGGTGACCTCAGCTCCTGTTGGACAGGGCTCCTGCCCGAATGCTGAAACACATGCGTCCCTCCAGGGGAAAGCCTCATTTGCTCTCAGTTCCCTCTTGTCTGTGCTCTCCACCTCTACCCAGTCAGCAGAGTGGTTAGTATGGTGTCTTCACTGTTCCTGAAGGCCCCTGTTCTTTCACGCCTTGGCCCTCTGGCCTCGAGGACTCCTACCCCTTGGGCATAGGGACTGTGCCTGGAGCAGTGGTTAGCTTCTTTTCTCAAATAAGGATTAAACTGTGGCATGAGAGTCAACTCACCCTGTGTGGCTCCTCATTGCCCCCAGGATGGAGCCAGGCTCCAGATGGTACCTAGAACTCCCTGTGCCTTGGCTCCAGCTGTCTCCTGCAGCTGCCCCACCAACCCTGGCCTGGCTCCCTTCCCACAGCCACCACCCCTTCCTCTACTGGGAACAGAACCACGCCACCTCTGGCGACTTCAGCACGCTGCATCACTGTCCCGGTCCACGTGCCACCTTGTGGGCCCAGGAGAGCCCTGGGGTTCCAGGGTAGCAGAGCGCCCGGCTGTACCTCTGAGGCCCTAGTGCTGCAGAGTTGAGCTGAGGGTCTCGTGCTCACCCTCTGACTGACCCAGCCCTAGCAGGTGAGTAGATTGATGTTGCTCTGATGGCCGGAGGGAGGCCACACATCTTATGTGTGCTCTGGAAAGGGCAGCCTTACACCATTTGCTTGCTTACCAAATAAACTGAGTCAGTGGAATGCTGAGGTGAAGTTTAGTGTAGATTTTTTTTAATCCTTTTGAGCCTTAAGACTAAATACTGCTTTTATGCTTCTGAAGTAGGAACTACAGTGGACAATTAATAAAATATTTAACTTGGGCTTACTATCATTTAGGTTATAAAGAAGTAAAGTAAAGGTAGTTTGTTTTAAAGCTTAAAAGGTTCTCTTAGGCAGTATTTGTGTGTGTGTGTGTGTGTGTGTGTGTGTGTGTGTTTTTCCTTCACTGTTAAAAGCACTTCTCTTTGTACAAGGTAGTTTGTTTTAAAGCTTAAAAGGTTCTCTTAGGCAGTATTTGTGTGTGTGTGTGTGTGTGTGTGTGTGTGTGTTTTTGCTGCACTGTTAAAAGCACTTGACTCTTGGTACCAGGGAAGTAGAAGGTTTCTGTCATTTGTGACGATGTTTTTAAATCTCTTTGCAGGTAGAAGAAGAAAGGTGCCACTTTGGCATGAAGACAGACTCGCTTAGTCGTCAGTCATTTAAGCTGAGTGCATTGTGATTTCCAATAATTGAGGCAGTGGTTCTAAAAGCTGTCTACATTAATGAAAAGAGCAATGTGGCCAGCTTGACTAAGCCGCCAGTGTGTGCAGCGCGGGCAGGACGGCACCGGGTCTCGACGGACTTGTGCATGTTAGCAGTTAGATTTATGTGAGGTTTTTAAAAACTGGTCTTTTAAAATAGTCTTAACCACTTTTACTATGGAGACATATGAGAGTCCCTCTCCTCTCCCGCGTGAGCCCGCAGGAGAAGCGGTGACGGAGAAACGTGCTTGCCCCCTCCAAGCGCTGCCCCGTGAACAGTCTCCACCACCTCCCCTGCAAACGTCCAGTGATGCAGAGGTAATGGACGTTGGCTCTGGTGGTGATGGACAGGCCGAACCCCCTGCTGAGGACCCACTCAACTTCTACGGAGCTTCTCTTCTCTCCAAAGGATCCTTCTCTAAAGCCCGTCTCCTCATAGACCCGAACTGTAGTGGCTACAGCCCGCGCACCGCCCGGCACGCACCTGCGGTCCGGAAGTTCTCCCCTGACCTTAAGTTGCTTAAGGATGTAAAGATTAGTGTGAGCTTTACCGAGAGCTGCAGGAGTAAGGACAGGAAGGTGCTGTACACAGGAGTGGAGCGCGACGCTCGTGCGGAGTGCAGTCTGGCCCTTAGCCCTGTCAGTGGAGACATGCATGCTTGTCCCTTTGGCGGGAGTGTTGGTAATGGGGTAGGCATAGGGGGTGAGAGTGCTGATAAGAAGGATGAGGAGAATGATCTGGATCAGGAAAAGAGAGTGGAGTATGCAGTGCTCGATGAGTTAGAAGATTTTACTGACAATTTGGAGCTAGATGAAGAAGGAGCAGGCGGGTTCACGGCTAAAGCAATCGTGCAAAGAGACAGAGTGGATGAAGAGGCCTTGAATTTCTCCTACGAGGTATGTCGGTGACCTCTCCTTTGGAGTGCTCTTAACAAAACCCAAAGAGAGGTGTTTGGGAACAGCAGCATCTTTTGTAAGCTGATGTTGCAGAGAAAAGAAGTCCATACGAGGTGGAAAAGGGTTAGCTATAAAGAGTCCACATTTTTAAAGGATGAAAAGTTTGGCTGACAGGTCAGCCTTTTACCAACCTGAGTTGGAAAATGCTGCGGAGACATGCTCCCTGATGGTGTGTGTGCCTGGACCAAGCCTTTTGGCTTCCGTTTTTTGTTTCGTCCCGTTTGTTTTTCAGATGATCATGCACCATAAAGGCACATCTAGGTCCCATTCAGAGTGCCTCATTTCTGTGTCCGTTCTCACTAGTGTTGTTAAACTTGCCTGTGGTGCAAGAATGTAGGTGCTGGGGCTGTAGTGTCTGAATAGTATGTTTTGCAGGATGATTTTGACAACGACGTTGATGCTCTGTTGGAAGAGGGCCTTTGTGCTCCCAAAAAGAGGAGAGTGGATGAGAAATATGGAGGAGACAGCGACCATCCATCTGATGGAGAGACAAGTGTGCAGCCAATGATGACCAAGATTAAAACAGTGCTCAAAAGTAAGTTGGGTCAAAAGTAGAGAGTGTTTGCAGGAAGTGGAGGTTTGAGAGGCTTTTGGATATCAGATGACAGTCTTGGCATGCTTTTGAGGGCAAGATAATCATGTCTGATGAAGGGGAAACAAGACACAAGGACGCACCCAAGAGCACTACCACCCAGGTGCAAATCGTGGTGTATGCTGTGGAAACCACAGAGAAGCTAGTGTCTTGCAGAGGAACTGGGAAGGGACTTCTGATGGGGTGGGGAATGGACCCCTGAGGAGGGGACATTGGTGTGTTCTGGGAGGTGACAAGACAGGCAACCAGTGTGTGTGGAGGTCGAGGCCAGAGGTGGGTGCTCAGCATGGTGGTAGGTGAAGGTCAAGGTCCAAGTTCTAGACTATGTTGTTCTCAGGAGAAGTCCCTAGAAGCAAGCAGGTGTTCAAAACAAAACATGGTAGAATAAATTTTATTGTGGCATAATTGCTCTCAGAAATGCTAAATCTAATGATTTGTGGGGTTTTTTTTGTGTTTATATTTAATTCTCACCTGAGGATATTTTTTCCATCGTTTTTCAGAGAGAATAGAAAGGAGGGAGGGAGGGGGGAAGAGTGAGCGAGAAACATAAATATGAGAGAGACATATCGACTGGTTGCCTCCTGCACTCGCCTGGACTTGGGGTGGGGAGCAAACCTGAAACCCAGGTATGAACCTTTGACCCCGAATCAAACCCTTTGGTGTGTGGGATGATGCTCTAACCACTAAGCCACTCCGGCCAGTGGCTGGTTTTTTAAAACATTTAGAAATACCTTACATTTTTAAAGATTAAAAGGATGCTGACAACTTGGAAAAAAATGTATCTTTGTAGCTGGAGGTAGAAAAAAAGCAGGCAGATACTGTTACACAATTTTTATCTAAAAGCACAGCTCCTCTGGCTGCAGCATGGCACGTGTATTTCAGATAGGCAGGGTGGGAGCTCCTGGTGTACAAGTGGAGGTGTTCTAAAGGTACCGGCAGTAGGATTTACACTTGGATTTGAGGGCAGAGTGGAGAGCAGTAGGGAGACGTCCAGAGTTTTGTTCGCACAACTGCTTTGCCAATGCAGTGCCAGTCTGAGAGGAGTCTGTCAGTTTCTGTCTGTCCTGGTGGCACCTGTGAGTGTCCAGGTGGAGATGTAGGGCTGGGCATTTGGACGGCAGAGAGGGGCTGAAGAGATGCATGGGGACTCAGGTAGGCAGACAGGTGACACCTTAGTTTGAGGTGCTTGGTACAGAAGGTGATGAGGTGTGATGGGAGGAAATTGAGGGGTAGGTTGTATGCAGTCTCCCCTGGCTGTGTAGTGGATGCGTCAGTGGTGGGCAGGCGTGTGTCTGCCTATGTTGACTAGTGGTTGGAATAGGACAAATGTTGGGTTCACTGATTGCAGACGGAGATGAACTTGGGTCTGAGCTTCTGCGAACGGGTTGAGGGGCAGTCTCCACCTTGGTGCCTCTGGCAGGTTTGCTTTGTGCTCTTTCTGGGGTTTCAGCACCTCATTCTGAGCAGGAAAGTTGTGTCCGTTTTGAGCAGTGCACAGGCTAGCAGTATGCCTGGCCACTCTACCTACCTGCTTGGGCACTGGCTTTCCCTCTGCATTCTTCTCCACCTGGCAGCCTGACTGGCAGTGGTGCCTCCCTCCCTGGAGTTGCAGCTTGCTCCTCCTGCTTACAGACTGCATATGAGCAGCATGTGAGCTCTTCAGACAGCTGGGGCAACTTTATGGCCACTCATAGGTATAAATGAGTGGCCTGGATGCACCTGTGTCCCATATTGTGCTTGGTTTGTATTTCGTTTGATGTAAGGCAGCTCTTTGGCCTGGCTCACAGGGGAGAGTGCCTGATAGGGTTTGTGCACTTCTGACCTGAAATACTCCCTTCCAGGGGTGTCCTGACACCAGCTGTCCAGGATGTGCTGGGAGGTGCCAAGCAACAGCCAGGGCTGGGATAGGCTCTGTCTGGAGGTGGGGCACTTCCCTACTTGCTTAGTTCTTAGAGGTTCTTTTCAATATTTGGTCCATTTTACCGTTTTTATCTGCCTTATGTCATAATTTTAAAAAAATCCCAATAGTTTTTGTGTTTTTCAAGTGATTGTAGGATATTCTTCTATGCAGGTCGTGGCCGCCCACCTACAGAACCATTACCTGATGGGTGGATCATGACATTCCATAACTCCGGAGTCCCTGTGTACCTACACCGAGAGTCTCGGGTGGTCACCTGGTCGAGGCCGTACTTCTTGGGAACGGGAAGCATACGGGTATGGGATGCATCAGTCCTGAATTTAGTCTTGCAAATTTGCAGACAAGAATGTGCACACATTGCATCATAGCCAAGCTGAGGCAGGTGAAAGACATCGGATTTCAGACTGGGGTCATCCTTATAATCTATTACAATTTTACTATCCACAGAAACATGACCCTCCTCTGAGTAGCATCCCCTGTCTGCATTACAAGAAAATGAAGGACAACGAGGAAAGGGAGCAAAACAGTGAGCTTTCCCCTAGTGGGGAGGTGTCCCCTGTCAAGCCCCTCAGTCGATCTGCAGAGTTGGAGTTTCCCCTGGAAGAGCCTGACTCCATGGGGGCCGACACGGGGCCCCCAGATGAGAAGGACCCACTGGGGGCTGAGGCTGCCCCTGGGGCCCTGGGGCAGGTGAAGGCCAAAGTTGAGGTGTGCAAAGACGAATCAGTTGGTAAGTTTCCAGAGTGAACTCTTTCCATTTTGCTGCCTTGTACTATCTGCAGGGATGCCCCTACATCCTGTGGGGTCTCCTTCCTTCTGCTGAAGACCATCTGTTCCTAGTTATGTCTGTGAGGAAGGGACTGCTGGGCACCTCTGTCAACCCACAACATGGCTGGGAAGGCCCATCTCCCTGTTCTTTGGAGAACCTGCCTAGGTCCCACGCTCCAAGCCCCTGCTTCTGGGCTCTGTAGGGCCCATGTGGCCAATGCTGTCATGGAGATGGCTGTTAGTGCAGGCCCAACTTAGTCATTTTTATGTTCTTTCCTGAAGTTTTGCTTTTTTTAGTAGGATGTATTCGATGTGGCGTTTTGATTTATCTTGATGCACTCAGAACAGGCTGCTTCAATCCACAGGCTTATTGTTGGTAAACTATCACTATTCTGTGGGCATTTCACACTTAAATCCTGCAGTTGTGGGTGTGTGTTGGTGTTTTTCACTCCCTCTCCTGTCTTTAACTTAGTTTCACCCATTTAAATTTTAACATTTTAATAAAAAATTTTTATTATTACTTTTTAAAAGGTATATTTTTACTAGAGGCCTGGTGCACAAAATTCATGTACTGGGGGGCGGGGGAGTCCCTCAGCCTGGCCTGGGCCCTCTTGAAGTTCAGGAGTCCTCGGGGATCTCCGACTGACGGCTTAGGCTCGCAGGAGAGGCTTCTGCCACCCCTGCTGCATTCGCCAGCTGTGAGCCTGGCTTCTGGCTGAGCAGCGCTCCCCCTGTGGGAGCACACTGACCACCAGGGGGCAGTTCCTGCTTTGAGCGTCTGCCCCCTGGTGGTCAGTGTGCATCATAGTGACCGGTTGTTCCGCTGTTTGGTTGATTTGCATATTAGCCTTTTATTATATAGAATTAATTTCAGAGAGGAAGGGGGAGAGAGAGAGAGAGAGAGAAACAGAAACATCAATGATGAGAGAGAATCATTGCTCCATTGCCTCTTGCAGGCCCCACAAGGGATGGAGCCCAAAACCTGGGCATGTGCCCTGACCAGGAATTGAACCATGACCTCCTGGTTCATAGGTCAGTGCTTAACCACTGAGCAACATCGGTTGGACTTTTATTATTACGCCAGTTATTTCTTTTTCCCCCATTGCTTTTCAGAGAGAGTGGGAGGGAGGGGGGGGGGGGGGGAGAGAAACATCAATTGGTACATGCCCTGACTGTGGATCGAACCCACAACCCTTCAATGTACAGGACGACACTCAACCAACTGAGCCATTCCAGCTGGGCTACCCATTCAAGTCTTAGTTGTCTCTTCGGTCATGGCAAACTGTTACCTGCTGAATTTTTTTTTAATGTATTTATTTTTATTGATTTCAGAGAGGAAGGGAGCAGGAGAGAGAGCAACATCAATCATGAGAGAAAATCATTGATCGGCTGCCTCCTGCACTCCCCCTACTGAGGATCGTGCCTGCAACCAGGCATGTGCCCTTGACTGGAATCGAACCTGGGACCCTTTAGTCCACAGGCTGATGCTCTACCCATGGTGTAAAACTCACTAGGGCTTTTGATGTTTTTTTGAATTGCTTTCAGAGAGAGGAAAGGAGAGGGAGAAAGGAATAGAAACATCAATGATGAGGGAGAATCATTGATTGGCTTCCTCTTGCATGCCCTCTACTGGGGATTGAGCCTGCAATCCAGGCATGTGCCCTGACTGGGAATTGAACCGTGACCTCCTGGTTCATGGGTGGACGCTCAACCACTGAGCCACACTGGTTAGGTTGAATCTTTTTTCAAAGAGGACTTTGCCTTTTCAGGATTTCTGATTGTGTGTATTGCTGCCTGGCTTGTCTCCTAACTATTCCTTGTGAGGAGCCTAAGGGCTAGGGAGATGGCTTCTGGGGGATGGGGGAGAAGCAGCATGCTGGTTAGAGCCTTGCACATCTGGGGAAAGGCAGAGCCTCACTGGTCCCCGAGTTCCCCCGATGGATGGCTCTGTCTTCCCTCAACCTGTCTGTCTGGTGTTGCCTTCCTCCCTCTTGCAAGCCGGCTTCCTCTGTCTGTGGGTGTGTCAAGGCTTTTCTCTGGGACCTAGCTGGAAGGGAGCTCTCTCTTTGAGACAGTGCTCTAGTTTTTTTACTATCTTTTATGCACGTGTAAATGATTGTATTTCTGTTTTTCGAAAACAGCTGCCTCCCACTTATAACCTCATTCTCCTGTGAGAGGCGACCACTGGCACTTACTTCCAGACTCACTTCTCTGCATTCTGTGCAAAGAAGTATGTAGTTTCAGTTTATAATTAAGTAGGTGCAAGTATATTTTTTGTAGCCTTTTGTTTTAAAAAGCTACATCTCAGTGTATATCTCAATCCTCAATCTTCCTACACAGAATCCCTCTCTCCACCTTCTGCTGGTATTGCTCTTAGGGCTGGGCATGAGCCAGGGCACACTTGAGTGCTAGGAGGCAGGCAGGAAACTATTGAGGCTGATGGGAACCTCTAGGAAGTCTGGGGAGAAGGGGATAATAGTAGGTGTAACAGTAAAAGTGGGAGGCCCCTGGAAACTTCACTGAATGGTGCGGGGGTGGAGTACTCAGCTGAGGCAAGGCCCTGCATGAGCTGTGGGGCTGAGCCAGGGGCCAAGTGGGGAGAGGCATGATGAGTATCCAGGTCTAAGCTGCCAGAGGGTGTTACTGAATTTGGAGGCTGTCAGGGTGGCTGGAGGGGAGAGCAAGCAAGATGGGCAGTGGGTGCATGGCTCCCCTGCCTGCTACTGATAGTTAGGCACCTGTTTTGATGGACTCTGAAGGCCATCTGATTTTTTTTTAAAGCTTTTTTTTTTAATCCTTGTTCTTACTCCAAATTAACTAAAAGACTATCCCAGAAGTTTGTTCATAAGGACCTTTCAGAATAATTTGAGCTGGCTGAGTGAAGGGACCTCATTCTTTGCTTTCCATGCCTTTCAAAAGGAACATGGAAAGAGCAGCGGGTATTGTGTGGTGGGACCTGTCTGGTGGCAGCCCATCACTGTCCAATTCACTGGACAGAGGAAACAACTTACATTGAAAATTAGTAATATGTCTCGCTGGTAAATCTTATATAGATCTTGAGGAATTTCGGAGCTACTTGGAGAAGCGTTTTGACTTTGAGCAAGTTACTGTAAAGAAATTCAGAACTTGGGCGGAGCGGCGGCAGTTTAACCGAGAAATGAAACGTAAACAGGCGGAGTCTGAGAGGCCCATCCTGCCGGCCAATCAGAAGCTCATTACTCTATCTGTGCAAGATGCACCCACAAAGAAAGGTGAGTGGGGCTTGTAAATTGTAACATTGGCAGACTGGTTATATTGTTATTTTTCATTTGATGTTCTTAAAATGTATACTTTGTGTGTGAGTTGCATTTTAATTGAAAGCTTATGTTTACCCTACAAATGCAGAATTCCGACACATTCATGGCAGTGCGCCTCTAATTCAATGACTTGGTAACTTGGATGGTGCCAGGTCCCGAGTGCTAGCTTGTAGTGGGGTCCTCACAGTTTTTGAGATGGTCCTTCTTGTCACAGAATTTGTCATTAACCCCAACGGGAAATCGGAGGTCTGCATCCTGCACGAGTACATGCAGCGTGTCCTCAAGGTCCGCCCGGTTTATAATTTCTTTGAATGTGGTAAGTTTGACCTTCCTCGTCTCAGTACTAAAGTCACACACCTCACTTTGACCATGGCTGGGGAGATGGGAACTGGCTGGTAGATGGGATAGAATTGAAAGGGAAGGACAAGGAGAAGGATATTGCAGATAGGCAGTTCATTTTTATGGGAATGTGACTAAGGGTTACTGCCTCTGCTTCCCCTTTTATTGTTCACACTCCACCCTCCCTCATCTTCCTTTGTTCCTTGCTCTGAGGAAGGCCTCCCATTGTCTCCAGGCTCCCCCAGGTGGATGAAGGAGCTTCAGGCCTGTACTTCCCATCAACTGTCTCCTGTCCATCCTTGTCACATCCTTGAAAACCAATTTTTCTTCCTGTTGGAAGCCAGAACCTAGGAATTACTCATTGCTTTTCATGTTTCTTTGGCTCACTACATCTGTGCATCCCTGCGCCTCACTGTACTCTGTCTGTCTTTCACAGACATTGGTCCCTGTTCCTGGTGGTTCTGCCTCTAACTTTCAGCTCACTATCCCATGGTCCCCCTTTCTTGAAATTTTCCGGGTGTGTTTTCTGCCTGCTGACCATCTCAGCCCCATCTCAATGCCTCAGGGAGTCTCAGGTCTCTGTCTTCCAGCAGCAGTCTTGGCCCCACCTTGTCTGCTGGTGTGAGCAGATTGTGTGTGTGCGTGCGTGCGCTTGAGTGTGCACACTGGCTTCTAATATCTTGACAAGTGTGTTTTAAAACAGTAATTTTAATTTTAAGAGAACCCAAGTGAGCCTTTTGGCGCCTCGGTGACCATTGACGGTGTGACCTATGGATCTGGAACTGCAAGCAGCAAAAAACTTGCGAAGAATAAAGCTGGTAATGTGCCTGCTTAGATGTCAGAGCCCCGTACTACCCACTGTGATTGTCCCTCCTCTTGGTTGGGGAGGGCGGAGCAGCAGGAGTGGGAGTGGTGTGGTTGGGGAGAATCCATTTTATTTCTGTAATTGTCTATTTGATTTTTAAAAATTATTTGTTCATTGGGAAAGATTCAGATATAGAAAGTAAAGCCTGAGAAATAAAAGTAGAAAGTCCCTTCTTAACTCATTGGCAGCCAGGCTGAAATCTCCCACCCTTTCCTCCCTACTCACAGAGCTGACTGGGCTGCACTAGGCACATGTTTTAGAGTGGGTTTGTATTTAAACGGAGCAAAATGTGGGCATGCTAGGAGATGAAAAACAGGTGAGTCAGCATGCTCTTGGCATTCTCTTTGAGTGGTTTTGACATTTGTGAGGACCATTTCCTGAGTCCTTCAAACTGCACATTTGGGACTGCCACTCATTGAACACATAGCAGATCCGGGGGAAAGCTTACGTTTTCTGGTTAAAACCCATTGCTCTTTTTGACCGTGTATTTGCTGCTCACTTTTATGCTCAGCACTAGTAGTTGCTGGCATTTTTTTCCAGAAGCCATTTGCCCCAGCTCAGGGTTATTTGGCCTCTTCTTAGGAATGGACCACATTGCAGGGTAGGTGTTGGGTGCACCCCAGACTCTGGTACCCATTAGGCTGATTCGTGAGGTTTCTACTGTTCCCATCGTCTTCCAGAGCGGCTCTGCCCTTCACAGAGTGTGAAATATGTCAGTTTTGTTCAAATCTCACTAGGTCTCGGGTCAGTTTAAGTGTTTTTGCTCATGGGACTTAGCGTTTCCCTCGGTGTTGCTTTCTTGCGATGGTGTATGCTGAATACAATTGGAATAACACATTGCTGTCTGTCCTTCCTCTGTGAGGCTGTGCTGGGCTCATCCAGTGCGCCCCGTTCTCTAGGAAGGCCTATTGTCCATTTTTGAGAAATTCTGTCAGAAGACTTTTTTTTAAATCCTCACCCAAGGATTTTTTTCCATTTATTTTTAGAGAGAATGGAAGAAAGACGGGAAGACAGAGAGAAATATCCATGTGAGAGACACATGGATTGGTTGCCTCCTGCACGAGCATTTTTTTTCCAGAAGCCATTTGCCCCAGCTCAGGGCTATTTGGCCTCTTCTTAGGAGTGGACCACAGGGCCACCTGGCCAGGGCCTGGGCTGGGGAGAAGCCTGCAACTAGGTACGTGCCCTTGACCGGAATCTAACCCGGACCCTTGGGTCCACAGGCCCACGCTCTACCCACTGAGCCAAGCTGTCTAGGGAGACTTTTTCTTTAAAAAAAAAAAATGTTTTTATTGGTTTTTAAAGAGAGAGAGGAAAGGAGAGGGATATACAGATAGAAACATCTATGAGAGAGGAACATCATCAATCAGCTGCTTCCTGCATGCCCCCTACTGGGGATTGAGCCCACAACCTGGGTGTGTGCCCTGACTGGGAATTGAACTGGTGACCTCTTAGTTCTTGGGTTGATGCTCAAACTCTGAGCTATACCAACCGGGCCCCAAAGACTTTTTCAGCTCAACAGGCTGGGTGTTACTGAAGTCATGGAGCAGTTAACATAGAGCAGGCCCAGCATGGGGGTGGAGACATTCTGGTGGCAGGACCCTGCTGCACTCCTCACGAGCAGGGACCCACTTTTTCTGCCCAGACTCTAGCTTCTCTTTAGACACCTGCACTTGGATGTCTTGCTGGTACTATAACCGTACAGGGCCAGACTGTCACACATCCCTCCCCCCTCCCTCAGTGCCCCACATCCCCATGCCATTGGTGAGTGGCACCCTTGCTCACTTGGACACCTGTGCTCAACATGGAGTAATCCCTGTGCTCTGTCCTGCAGCTGTTTTTCCAGATAATCCATCTGATCTGGCTGCTTCTCCCTGCCACACACATGTAGCTTACTCAGTTTGCAGTTCTCCCTACTTGGTCCAGGTTCTGCTGAGCCATTTGTCCGCATGTCACGTGAATCCTCTGACATGCACACCTCCTCTCCCTAACCTGCTACAAGTGCCTCAGGGCCAATTGCCTCTGTCACTGCCTCCTTTTCTTAGGATGTGCTCTTTCCATCCTCTGCTGTCTCTGTCTCTGAAAGTACTGCTGCTCCCTAGGGCCCTTGCTCCCCTGAGTCATGGGGTCCCTGGTCCTGCAGAGGAGCCAGTGTGTAGCTCGCTCTGCAGTTGGAAAGCAGGCTGGGCCTAAATCCTCATCCTCAAGATTTTTCTTTTCATAGCTCGAGCTACGCTGGAAATCCTCATCCCTGATTTTGTTAAACAGACTTCTGAGGAGAAGCCCAAAGACAGTGAAGAGCTGGAGGTGAGTGTCATGACTGCCCTGTTTGTAACCGCAATTCTCAGCTCTGCCTGCCCTGCCAGCGCAGGGTGTGCTCAGTGATTTAATCATTCAAGGTGATATTGTTTGTTCATATTTTATAAAAGGGGAAACTTGCTTATCTTTGTGCAAGCACAGGAAAGAAATGTCATTTTTGTCCCCTGTGTCTTGTAATTGGTGTCAGGAAGTTGCTTGTGAGCAATAAATGTATTTGGAAGGAAATCAGCTCTCTTCTTATAGTAGATCTGTGGTGGGAATGAACCTTTGAGGCAGGGTCTACAAAAGTTAAATTAGTCTTATATTAAGAACCATTTAAAACTACTTGTGAACTTTTTGGGGGTAAATCTGTTTCTATGATTTCTAACAAGGGCTTTTCAAACTCTGAAGAGTTTGAAAGATTATATATCAATAAAGCTTTTAGTCTTTTTAACTAAAAGCTTTATTGATATATAATTTATATGCCATGAATTTTATCCTTTTAAAGTTCAGTGGGTATTTGTATATAATCATCACAACAATCTAACCTTAAAAATTTTTAGCAATAATTCCCAATTCTCCCCATTCCCTAGCCCTCAACACTAATTAGAAGCCACTAATGTACTTGCTGTCTCTGGATTTGCCAGTTGCTATCTCTGGATTTGCCAATTCTGGACATTTCATAGGAATGAAATCACATATGCGGTCCTTTGTGACTGGCTTCTTTCACTTAACATGTTGTGTTATTTGTGGATCTTATTAGATTGAGAATGTTGACTTCTACTCCTGGTTTGCTAAGAGTTTTTGCCAGGAATAGATGTTGGATTTTCTCAGATAGTTTTTCTGTATCTAATAAGATGATTGTGTGTGTTTTGTCTTTTACTTTACTAATATGGTGATATATTACATTGGTTTTTGAATGTTTTTTTTTTAAGCTGTGATAATTTGTTATTTATTTTTAAACATCCATTCATTCCCCAACAGGGGATTAAACCGGCAACCTTCTGTTGCACAGGACAGTGCTCACCCAACTGAGCCACCCTGGCTGGGCTGATTTTTGAATGTTAAACTAACTTTGCATTCCTGGGATAAATCCCACTGGTCATGATGTATCTTTTTTTCTTTTTTTGTTGTTAATTCTCACCTGAGGATATTTTTTCCATTGATTTTTTTTTTTTTAGAGCAATTATTAGGGAAGTGGAGACAGGGGAGGTGGAGGGAGAGAAACATCAATGTGAGAGGGACATATTAACAGGTTGCCTCCCTCATGTACTCCAACTATGTCCGGGAACGAACCTGCAACCAGGTACATGCCCTTGATGGGAAATTGAACCCATGACCCTTTGTTGCACTGATAACACTCTAACCAGTGAGCAACACCAGCCAGGGCAATGTCTAATTATTTTTATGTATTGCTGGATTTGGCTGCTAGTATTTTATTGAGGACTTTTTGTAGCTCTATTTATTTAGAAGGGATACTGATCTGTAGTTTTCTTGTATGTTTTTGTCTAGTATTGGTATGGGGTAATACTGGCCTCAAAGAATGATTGGAAAGTGTTCCTCTTCCATTTTGTGGAATAGTTTGTGAAGGACTGGTATTAATTTTTTAAACATTTGATAGAATTCACCTGTGAAACCACTAGAGCCTAGACTTCTCTTTGAAGTTATTTAATTACTAGTTCAATCTTTTTACTTGTTATACATCTATTCAGATTTTTTATTCCTTCTTGAGCTAGTTTTGGGATATTGTATTTTTCTGGAAATTTTTCAATTTGATGTAGGTTATGTAATTCATTGGTATTTCTTGCCTTATTATTTTGGCTATAATCTTGAGTACAGTGCTGAGAGCAGTAGGGAGGATGGACATCCCTGTCTTGTACCTGATATTAGGGGGAAGCATCTAGCAACTCTTGCCAATGAGTATGTTAGCTGTCAGGTCATTTCATCAGATCAAGGGAAGTCTCTTTATTTCTTCTTTGTTGAGTGTTTTATCATGAAAGGGTGTTGGATTTTTGTCAGATGCCCTTTCTGTATCTGGTAACATTATCATAAGGTTCTTCTTTGTTAATACTAGTATAGTGAATTATGTTGATTGATTTTTTAAAAATGCATTTCTGGGCCCGGCTGGTGTGGCTCAGTTGGTTGGAGCATTGTCGCATCCACCAAGGGGCTGCAGGTTTGATTCCCCGTCAGGTCACATATCCAGGTTTCGGGTTCGATCTTGTTGGGATGCATGTGGGAGGCAGTCGATTGTTGTTCTCCTCTTCTCTCTCTAGAATCAAAGGAAAAAGTGTGTCCTTGGGTGAGAATTAAAATTTAAAAATGCATTCCTATGATAAGTCCTACTTGGGTGTGATAGAAATTTTTTTATGTTAATGGTTTCAATTTGCTAATACTGTTTTGGATTTTTATACCTGGTTTGTGAGGGATTTTAGTTTGTTATTTTCTTGTACATCCATGGTCTAGTGTTAATATCAGGGTACTGCTGCTCAGCATCATAAAGTGAGTTGGCAATTGTTCCCTCCTCTTCAGATTTTTTGAAAGAATCTCTATAGAATCAGTGTCATTTCTTCCTCTTAAATGTTTGGTAGTCATCACTACTGAAGCCATCTGCACCTGGCGTTTTCTTCAAGGAAAAGTTTTTAGCTACAAATTTAATTTCTGGAATAGAATAGGGCAGCAATTTCCTTCCTTCCTTCCTTCCTTCCTTCCTTCCTTCCTTCCTTCCTTCCTTCCTTCCTTCACCGTAGGAATTTAATTATCAACCAACCAGCTGGATTGTAGATCTCTCCCTCCCCAAAACCCACAGATTTGGTCTTCCTTCCTTCCTTCTTTCCTTCCTTCCTTCCTTCCTTCCTTCCTTCCTTCCTTCCTTCCTTCTTTCCTTCCATCCGTCCTTCTGTCCTTCCTCAGGGCAGCAATTTTCAAACAGTACGCTGCAAGAATTTTTAAAACATGCAGTACCTGACTAGTCAGGGGCACTGACTTCTTTTCCCTTAGATTGTCAAATAAAAAACGACAACAGCCACACAATAACCCTCTAGTGCGAATGAATTAAAATCATACTTTTTTTTTTAATGGGAAAAAAATATACTTTTGGAGTACTGCAGAATTTTAGTCATTAGTTTATGTATTCCATGAGATGAAAAAGGTTAAAAATCACTGGAATAGGGCAATGCAGGTAGTTTGCATTTTTTTAAGGGACTGGTCTGTTTTATCTCAATTTTTAAATTTATGGGTCTTGGGTTCTCTGTGGTGTTTCTTCACTGTCCGTTGGGCCAGTCACCTGGGTTCTTGCTGTTCTCAGTGGTCACTTCTGCCCTGTGCCTTTGCTCTAGAGTTGGAGTACCTACACTCCCCTGGCAGCTTAACCATCAGTAACATGTGGCCATGGCTACTTGGTAATTGTGGTGTTGACCTTTGGCAGAGGCTGTTGGGTATTTTGGGGCTTCTGAGCGTGGGCATGTGTGTGTGTTGGCTTTAGCTCTGTCAGGGTGGAACCTGGAGCTGTAGGGTTCATAAGTTATCCACCTGCTCAGCCTCAATACAGGTCCACAGCCCAGGTGCCGACTACTGGTTAGTTAGTCCTCAGAGGCTGAATGAGAAAACCAGACATTGCTGATGTGTTGGCTGCCTGACCAGCCATTAAGGATCGGCCCGGAGCCTTACATCTTGATAAGTCACTATTTCTGGAAACTGATCCACAATGATATGGGTGCTTGAGATGGAGGCGTCTTGTGGGGACCTGTGAGAAAACAAATAGCCAGGTGATAGCAAGAGGATTTCCTGTTCACAGAATCAACAATACTCTTCAGAAACAGCGCCTTCCTTTCCTCCACTCAGTCATAGTGAGCCTGTCTCCTCACTGAAGCAGGTGGAGGTAGAGGAACCCCACCTCCCCGCTCAGAGCAGAGGGGAGGGAGATGGAGAGAACGCCACGCGGAGATGGGAGTTAGGCTTCCACAAGCCACCAGAAGTTGGAAAAGTCAAGGAAGGCTCTTCCTTGGGAGGCTTCAGAGGGAGCAGGACCCTGCTGACACCTTGACTTCTGGCCTCCAGAAGTGAGAGAAAATTAATTTCTATTGTTTTAAGCCACCCAGGTTGTGGTACTTGGTTATGGCAGCCCCAGGAGACTAACTAACACAGCCCCTCCTGGGGAGGTGAACCTTGCTCCTGACTGGCATCCATTCACCCGGGGGCGGCTCCTGTCTCTGTTGTACAGAATTTCCCTGACTGGTGAAGTGGTTTCTTGTTAACCTTTCTATTCTTTGGTCGCAATGATCACTTTCAAATCCAGGACAACATTTGTGTTTTAGAGCCCGACCAGGCACTTTGTAGTCTTTGGGGAGAATTAGAGTGCAGCTTTTGCTTTGCTTACCTTCTTTTTTCTGTAATCTCACTTAGGATGATGTTCAAGTTTTTCTCCAAAGGTTATTTATCCTTAGATTTCAGACTAATTATGTGAAGTCTGAAGATTCAGGTTCAGAAAAGGCTATCTGGCTGGCTAGCTATGCAGCCCAGGTCCTCACTGCACCAGGGTCTCCCACCCCACCCATGCCCTCTCTCTAGCCTGGTGTAGTGCAGCTACTCATCCTTGTCTCCAGAGGGCCAGCTGGACAGGGAAGTGGGGGGTGTGAGGTGCTCTGTGAAGCAATAAGGAGGACAGTAAGCCTCTGGGGGAAGCAGACAGCGTGGGGAGCAGCTCTGCAAGGCCAGTACTTAGGAGTGGCTGCTTTGTTTTGTAGTATTTTAACCACATCAGTATCGAGGACTCGCGGGTCTACGAGTTGACCAGCAAGGCCGGACTGTTGTCTCCCTATCAGATCCTCCACGAGTGCCTTAAAAGGTAGGGTGGGAGCTTCCCGTCCTAAGCCTGGTTGGGGGCTTCTATCTGGGTGCCCAGCATCCTTACTGGCTGTTGATCCTGACTCAAGAGGCAATGCTAAAGCCCGAGAGCCATTGCAGGTTTCCCTGGCGGTCCATCAGAGAGCCCCATGGGATCAGGTTGGGTGTACCTGGAGAACCTCACCCTCCAGCTGAGAAGCAGTTTTGGGGAAAGGGTTGGCATTGTCTTAAGAGAGCCCTTAACTTTCTGGAAGTAGCTGTTTCCTCCTCCTCAGCTGATGCCACCTGTTGTCTTTGTTTTTTTCTTAGAAACCATGGAATGGGTGACACATCCATCAAGTTTGAAGTGGTTCCTGGTAAAAACCAGAAGAGCGAATATGTCATGGCGTGCGGCAAGCACACAGTGCGCGGCTGGTGTAAGGACCCCATCTCCTCCTCCTTGCCACCCACCATGCTGGCAGATGACCACTGGGGGATGTTGCCTTGCTGCCACCCCATCCTGGGGTCTCTCTGGGAGTTTTGAACCCCTTTGCCTTGGTTCCCAGTCGCTGCCCTACTGTAGCTCCTGAGCTCCAGCTGTGTGCACTGGCTGCCTACAGTTTTGTCCACCAGCATCTCATGTCAACATCTGATACACAGTCAGCCTGAGGCTCGATTTTGGTAGTCCTGTCTGTGCTGTCTCTGTCTTCTCTCCCGGGCTAGGACTGCTCATTCTGGTTAGGCCATGTGTGCCCCTCCTGCCCTCTCTGCCCCTACAGTTCTTGGTCCCTGTGGTCGATGCTGCTCAAACAGCAGCAGTCTCCACCCCGCTATGTTCTGCATTCCTGTGCTGCCCCTCTGCCTTCTGGTCTGTGTGCACTACCTGTGCTCTTTACCTAATGTGAGTTTTGAAATGACTGCCTTTTAAAATATAACTTTATTTTAAAAGAAAAATTTTTGTTACTACGATATACACAAAACCAATGCTGTATAAATTAGAAGGTAGTGCACAAGTTGACCCTGGGAAAATTCAGAACCACGTTGAGACCTGGTGTGCCTCGCACTCCAGCAGACACCAGTCCCGCTGAGAAGTGCTCCTAAGCAGGTGGGCGGAGCTTGAAATAGAAGAGGGATCCTGGTGCCAGGATTCTCTCCTCCAAGCTGGAAGCCCTGTCTGAAAGTGTGGCTGGCCAGGGCCGTCTGGGAAAACCCTCCTCCTGTGCCTCCTCAAGGAACCTGAGGCCACATGCTTCATGACACCTCATTGCTGCTTGACAGTGTGTCTGGAAATATGGGGTTGTGGTGGGAGGAAGGGCCCTTAAGCTGTGTGACTTGATCATGTCCTGACCTCCTAGAGCCTCTGATGGGCTGTTCTGTGAAGTGAGATAGGGGTGGGTCCTGGTCTGGAATTTGTGAGGTGCTTGTGCTCAGCTTGGTGGTGGAGCACTTCTCACCTGCTTCCTGTAGAATGTACCCTCAGCTCAAGGGGGGAGGGGCAGATAAGCTCCTTTTTAGGCGAGGTGACTCCTTTTTAGGCAAGGTGACTATTTTGGATGGCTGGATGTTTGTGACTCCCTCTCTGTGTATCCTTCCCCTCTTCACAGGTAAAAATAAGAGAGTTGGGAAGCAGTTAGCCTCTCAGAAAATCCTTCAGCTCCTGCACCCACATGTCAAGAACTGGGGGTCTTTACTACGCATGTATGGCCGTGAAAGCAGCAAGATGGTCAAACAGGTAACGGGACTTTCCTCCCAACCTTGGAGTACATGCTTGGGGTCCCACTGTCACAGGGATAGAGTCACGCAGCTCTGCTCTTGTTCATGGCCACCTTTCTTGGGTTCTCTGCTGGGCTATTTTTGTGACTTTGTTGGGGTGGGGTCATCCTGCCCAAGGGGCCTGGGCCTGGCTCTGGCAGTGTGGGGAGGGGACTGGAGCAGCAGAAGTGCAGATGGTGAGTGCTGCCAGCCCCGAGACCTTAGTCCAGTGATGGGAGGCCTTATGCTATTTTGAGGCCACACAGTGGCTGAGGGAGAGTGAGCATGCAAGGGCAGCTCTCTTGGCTATGAACACAGTTACTGAGCTTTAATTAATTCAACAGCCTGTGTGTCATTTGTTTTGTTTCTGCTACTTTTGCCAAGATCTTGAGATTTAAACCAATACCTTTAGGTAGATCGCAGATAGTTGGATGACATGCTTTGTTGGGTGGAGGGAAGTACTAGGAGGTGAGTGTTTACATTTTTAATTTCCCCCCTGATGTTTATAGAAATGCTCTGGGTTATCAGCACCCCATTAAGTAGAGGGATGATCAGTGTACAGTTGGGGAACTACAGGTGGTAACTCCAAAGATCACACAGTAGACCCTCAGACCATCCCTGAAGATGCTCTTGCTTTGGGCATGATCGGTGGGATGAAGGAAGTGACAGGTCCCCAACTTCCTTAGAGGAACCTCAGGATATGTGTTTTTGAGAAAACTTGGATGCAATGTACATGAAACTTACCTTCCCTTTTATATATGCTTGCCTTCTGTGTATCCTCTCGGGCTAATGTTGAAGGAGAGAAAGCCCACTTTGGCCCATGGTTGGGAACCTTTCCTAAGCTGGAGGGCGAGGGGTCAAGCCTGGGAACAGCCCAGCATGCGGCTTTTGGAAGACAGGTGGGGTCTGGCACCCCAAATACAGTAGTTGTCATGAGAGATGGAGGGCCTTAGGACATTTGGATTTTGCACTGAGAGTCTAGAGCAGCCGTGGGCAAACTATGGCCCGCGAGTCAGATCCGGCCAGTTTGAAATGAATAAAACTATTGAAAAAAAAGACCGTACCCTTTTATGTAATGATGTTTACTTTGAATTTATATTAGTTCACACAAACACTCCATCCATGCTTTTGTTCCGGCCCTCTGGTCCAGTTTAAGAACCCATTGTGGCCCTCGAGTCAAAAAGTTTGCCCACCCCTGGTCTAGAGCATGCAGAGAGCTCAGTGGCTGGGGCTGATGGCCTCCCAGCCTAGGTACCACTTCAGTCAGAGGGCTCTGGGCACAGCAAGCCTGGCTGACTGCTGTATCTAAGGCAGTGGCTAGCTTCCTTGGGTCCGGATAGGGCTGGAAACAGCTGGGTACCTGGGTGGTTTTGTCCCAGAGCAGGTTGTGGCTTTTTGTCCACTGAGGATGGGGCAGTGGGGGCAGCATAATGTTCTCTGCACAGGTTGAGGGTGGGGCAGCTGGTGTGGGGTCCAGGGCAGACCTGAGATGGAGGCACTGTGCTCCTTAGGAGACCTCAGACAAGAGTGTGATTGAGCTGCAGCAGTATGCCAAGAAGAACAAGCCGAACCTGCACATCCTAAGCAAGCTGCAGGAGGAGATGAAGAGGCTGGCCGAGGAGAGGGTGAGCACAGGCCATGGCTCCTCCATCCCCTTGCCCCCAAGGCAGGGGAGGGTACCAAGCTGTGTCACACTATGGCAGCTGGGGGGCGGGGGAAGCTGTCCCATAGTAACCCATCACTGGCTTCTGATACCCTGGCAGTGCCCAGGCACCTGAAAAGCCATCCAGATTAGATTTGCTTTTCCTTGAGCTTTAGCATTGGTGATACTTATGCTAAGTCCCTATTTTATATAATTAAATCAGAGAGCTGGCAGCTCTAGCTTGATAGTGCTTGTGAAGCGCCCGGCCTCTTATGCACTGACTTTTAGTGCTGGCTGTTTGAGGGCAGGGAAAGTGCACTGGCTAGCACT
>NW_006294609.1:240866-242316 GCF_000327345.1 Myotis davidii | reverse complement strand
CCCCCCCCCCCCACACACACTCTGGGTCCTTGCGGGTGACAGACTGCCATCCTGGACCTCTTCCTCTTAGAGTCCTCAGCAGTTCTGAGGAAGGAGTGTGGGTTCACAGAACGGTTGAGTGCAGGTAGGGCTCAGTCCCCATGCCGTTTCTAAAACCACCCATTCAGGGAGCCTCTGGGCTTGGATCTTTTCAGCTGTGGTATCAGCCTGGGCCTGTATAAACCCTGAAGTAGGTGTCTGCTGTCTTTGTGGAACTTTTGGGTCCAGGGGATGCCTCGCTGCTACCCTCAGGTAGGGGTGAGGAAAGAGACCCACTAGGGGCATATCCCTGGTGGCTGTAACCTCCTTGGCTCTTCATTATTGACTGTCCTGATACCCAGGGAATCATGTACTCTGTTGGTGTCCAGGGTTATCCTCCCATCCAGGCCCCTGCCTGGCCCACTTCTCGGGCCTTTATTCTTTCCAGCCTGAAATTGCAAAGCACGGGTGCCCTCCTACTCCAGAGGCTGCCTGGCACGAGTCTGCTGGGCTCACCCCCACTCACCCATCTCCCTCTGGAGCCTCTTGTCTGAAGCTGGGCTGCAACATGTTCCCACCTCACTGGCATCCCTGACCTTTTTTGTTTTTCTAGGAGGAGACGCGGAAGAAGCCCAAGATGTCTATTGTGGCATCTGCTCAGCCTGGTGGCGAGCCCCTGTGCACTGTGGACGTGTGAGGAGGTGGTGGACTGGGCATGGGGGCTGCCAGCTCTGTGCCAGGAGACCATACACCGCTCGCCCTGCAGCCTCTCATCTCCAATCTAAGTTCCTCCCCTGCAGCCACATGTCTGAGGCTGGGGCCAGAGGGGTGGGGCTCCAGTGTATGGGGACAGCCAGGGCCACATTCTACTATACCATTTCCTTGTGGGCCACCCACAGGTCTGAGTGGACGTGTTCAAGCATCAGCTCAGCCTGCCCGTGCAGGTGGAAGCTGAGCTTGGAGATGACCTATGCTTTTACGGATTTGCTGCAGACTGGTTTTATGAAGATTTTCATGAATTTTAGTATGTAACATGCACTGACAAGAAATGATAGTTGGATCACAGATGAAATGAGAAGTGATGGCCAAGTGCTATGGCGCCCTTTGTCTAGGGCTCCTGCAGGCCACTGCAGGAACCTGGTCAGAAGGCGCATGCTGGCACACCATCCCCTGTCCTGCCTCCTGTGTTTTCCCTGAAAATGTTATAACAGGAATGAGTATTTCAGACCCTTTAGGCTTAAAATAAACAAAATTTTAGCATCAGAACTATTTTTCAGAGATTGCAGGCAAATCATCAAGGTGATTATTTTTCAGCCAGTGTGTTTCTGCCTGGCTTGTTCCCCAAGCCCTGAGCTGGGTTGTGATCCATTTTTCCAAGTCTTTTTAAAAAATTAAAGTTTTTTTTTTAATTGTTTTGAGAGAGAGAGAAAAG
>NW_006294609.1:231444-239240 GCF_000327345.1 Myotis davidii | reverse complement strand
TGACAGACTGCCATCCTGGACCTCTTCCTCTTAGAGTCCTCAGCAGTTCTGAGGAAGGAGTGTGGGTTCACAGAACGGTTGAGTGCAGGTAGGGCTCAGTCCCCATGCCGTTTCTAAAACCACCCATTCAGGGAGCCTCTGGGCTTGGATCTTTTCAGCTGTGGTATCAGCCTGGGCCTGTATAAACCCTGAAGTAGGTGTCTGCTGTCTTTGTGGAACTTTTGGGTCCAGGGGATGCCTCGCTGCTACCCTCAGGTAGGGGTGAGGAAAGAGACCCACTAGGGGCGTATCCCTGGTGGCTGTAACCTCCTTGGCTCTTCATTATTGACTGTCCTGATACCCAGGGAATCATGTACTCTGTTGGTGTCCAGGGTTATCCTCCCATCCAGGCCCCTGCCTGGCCCACTTCTCGGGCCTTTATTCTTTCCAGCCTGAAATTGCAAAGCACGGGTGCCCTCCTACTCCAGAGGCTGCCTGGCACGAGTCTGCTGGGCTCACCCCCACTCACCCATCTCCCTCTGGAGCCTCTTGTCTGAAGCTGGGCTGCAACATGTTCCCACCTCACTGGCATCCCTGACCTTTTTTGTTTTTCTAGGAGGAGACGCGGAAGAAGCCCAAGATGTCTATTGTGGCATCTGCTCAGCCTGGTGGCGAGCCCCTGTGCACTGTGGACGTGTGAGGTGGTGGACCGGGCATGGGGGCTGCCAGCTCTGTGCCAGGAGACCATACACCGCTCACTCTGCAGCCTCTCATCTCCAATCTAAGTTCCTCCCCTGCAGCCACATGTCTGAGGCTGGGGCCAGAGGGGTGGGGCTCCAGTGTATGGGGACAGCCAGGGCCACATTCTACTATACCATTTCCTTGTGGGCCACCCACAGGTCTGAGTGGACGTGTTCAAGCATCAGCTCAGCCTGCCCGTGCAGGTGGAAGCTGAGCTTGGAGATGACCTATGCTTTTACGGATTTGCTGCAGACTGGTTTTATGAAGATTTTCATGAATTTTAGTATGTAACATGCACTGACAAGAAATGATAGTTGGATCACAGATGAAATGAGAAGTGATGGCCAAGTGCTATGGCGCCCTTTGTCTAGGGCTCCTGCAGGCCACTGCAGGAACCTGGTCAGAAGGCGCATGCTGGCACACCATCCCCTGTCCTGCCTCCTGTGTTTTCCCTGAAAATGTTATAACAGGAATGAGTATTTCAGACCCTTTAGGCTTAAAATAAACAAAATTTTAGCATCAGAACTATTTTTCAGAGATTGCAGGCAAATCATCAAGGTGATTATTTTTCAGCCAGTGTGTTTCTGCCTGGCTTGTTCCCCAAGCCCTGAGCTGGGTTGTGATCCATTTTTCCAAGTCTTTTTAAAAAATTAAAGTTTTTTTTTTAATTGATTTGAGAGAGAGAGAAAAGCAATCAATTTGTTGTTCCACTTATTTATGCATTTATTGGTTGATTCATGTATGTGCCCTGACCAGGGATCAAACCCGCAGACTTGGCATATCATATCAGGACGATGCTCTGACAAACTGAGCTATCCACCCGGCCAGGGCCTTCTGACTAAGTCTTAATGCCCTAAAAACACACCCAGGCTGGTTACCTTCACTGGCCTTTAGCAACTTTTTACTAAAGATTTTTGCACAGTCAAATCTCTCTATCCACTCTTCAGTTTTTAAAGCTTTTATGATATTTTAGCATTTGGAAAGAACTTTTACAGTGTGTAGAAGATAGATTTGGAATCATGTAGCAGATATAAACAATTAATGAATTTTAGCACGTGGGTTTATTTAAGAAGAGGGAACAAGGACCCGTAGTGCAATCCATTCTTGATCACAAACTGGCACTCCTCTCCAGATTTGGTGCAAGCACATGGATGGTAGCTTCACTGGATTTCAAAGGCAGCCGCCCTGTGCAGCCAGGTCTGGTAACCAGCTCACTCCTCTGACCAGCAGCCTGTGCTCTCCAGGTGGCCCCTGTGGACCGGTTCAGGGTTAGATGTGACCCTGCTCTGAGTCCCAAGGGGTGCAGGGGCCCTTGGTTGTCCCCACATGTAAGGTAGTGGTGGTTAGCCATTGGTTTCCTGTTCCCAGCACCTCTTCGGGGTGCCACATGCTCATGGTGCACTGCCAGATACAGGAGCCCAGTGCTGGGTTGCATTGTTATGTTCTTTGGGTGTGCCTGTCCACCACATCCCCTGTGGATGGTGTTTTGTTTCCAGGAAGACCTTTGGTGGTGTCTGCTTCCGGGAAGACAATGTTGGCCTTGTAGGCCACCCAGTGTATCCCTCCCTCAGCACCCATGTGACCAAGGTTAGCTTCTGTGTTGACCTTTATAAAACAGTCCTCAATCAAATTGCTGTAATTATACAATTGCTTGTCTTGCTTCCTGTCTGCAGCAATGAATAATTGACTGACGGTTTGCCCTTAAAACAGCCAGATGCGCCATTATGAACCAAAGCTTTGTGCACGTGTTACTAGAAGTGGGTGAGCCACTGTGGCCCCACCATATCCTTCCTGTCCCATGTGTGGTGTGCGTGTTGTGTGCACACAGCTGTGCTGTGGGGGTAGAGGGCAAGGAGAGCCTCTGCTGATCTGATGCCACCTCTGTGCGTCATGTATGTCCCAGATGGTGGCTGGGCCATGGCTGTAACAGCGAGCCTTGATTGTTTGGACACATAAAACACACCTGTCCAAAAGGTTCTGACTGGTGTTTTTTCCTAGCTGTGGAAGACTAGGGGGTCTTGTGGACCCTCAGTTTGCCAGAACCTCTCTGGAGCAAACCCCAGTGAGCCTAGGGCTTTTGCCTGGACACAGCTGCCCCCCATAGTAGCCAAACAGCATCCCAGCCCAGCTTCCTTCTTCAGGGTTCAGTTGGTGGAACAAAATTGAGGGTCCTCCCTTGGGTGCAGGGAAAGTGGGGGCTAGACAGGCAAGGCCAGCCCCTTGCCCTGTGTTGTACACCCCCACTCCTTCCTACACACACACTTGGCTTGGTTTCTCATCACAGAAACATCAGTTTAGCAGTTGTTTATTCTGGCCCTTGTGGTCCAAAAAGAATGAGTGTGTGTGTACCTGTGTGCAGGGTGCAAGAGCCTATAACCCACAGTAACGGGAAGGCCCTACGCAGGACAGCTGAGTCTTATGTCCTGTTGGTAGTACTGCCTCAGTGTTTGGGGTGAGGCAAGGATTTGAGGAGCCACTTGGTTTTTTCTGCCTGTGATGCCGACTAGACGTGTTCTGGAAAGGCTGGTTTCCACTGCCGCAGGGCCTAGGAAGGAGGGGAGGACCCAGGTTCCTGCTGGGTGTCATCTGGGGGCCCAGGTGAGTGCTGAGCTGGTGGGTCCTGGGGCTCCAGGGTCTCTGTGCCATTGGGGTGCTCCACCCTCTCGAACAAGATGAGCATCTCGCAATGCGGGGTCTGCGGGAACAGGTCCACAGCCACAGCTCTGACTGGCCGGAAGGGGGTGCCCTTCACCCGATTAGATGGGGCTCTGCAGAGGCTATGGTGGGAAGGGAATAGTCCAGGTCAGTCACATGGCTGGGCTCCTGTGGGAGGCGTGGGCCTGGGTACTGGCCCTATTCCACCCCAAGCCCCCACCTTAAACTCACTCTACAAAGTTGCCCATGGCCGCCCGGGGGTTGCAGGAGACGTACAGGAGCCGCTTGAGGTTCTCAGCTCTGCGGATGGCCAGGATCACTTTGGAATCTGAGGAGGCAGACTCCTTAAGGGGAGGTTCCCACCTCAAAGAAGGGGTAGCCCAATGGATGTGGACATCACCCAGACGTCACTGCCCTCCATTCCCTGTACCATCCACAAGTGGAGGCTACTCACGCAGGCCGGCACGGGGTGGGTCCAGGATGGCAACAAGCTTCTGGGAGGCCAGTTTGCTCACCAGGGCAGGCACCAGGTCCTCGGCCCTCCCACAGTGGAACTCAACATTGCTCAACTCTGCAGATGGTACAGCAAGCCTGTTGGGATCCAGGATGCTCTGCCACACAGGGCCCGCTGAGCTGCCTGCTATGGTGTCCTAAAGCCCCTGACCAGAGGTGCCGTAGGAAAGCTCACTGGCCAGGGAGCTTGCTCACCCTCCTTCCCTGTCAGGCAGCCCCAGGCTTTGTGGGTGGATGCACACTAGGGGCCCTGTTGTACCTTCTGCAGTTTCTGTCATGTGTCGTCCCCCCCCCAACCCCCCCATTCCCTAGAAGCCATGTAATGGATTCTAGGTGTGGTGTTAGGATGTATAGCAGTGGGGACTGCCCACTGTGTGGTACATTGGCTCTCACCATTGTTGTTGGCATTCACCCGGGCATCCTCCACAGCTTCCTGGCACAGCTCAATCCCCACAACTCTCTTCACCTTCTGAATCAAGGGGAGGTTACAGGCTGATGGTGCCTTGCACCTCCCCAGGGGCCTGGGGTGGAGAGTAGCAGGAGGCATTGTGGGGAGTAGAAGAGGATCTGGGACAGGCTAGGGGGTCACAAAGTGGTGATAGCAGGAGGGTTGGGTGAGGAGAGGGCATCCTCAGCTGAGGTGGGTGGGAGGGCTCACCCGGGCCAGGGCCAGGCCGATGGTGCCAGTGCCACAGCACACGTCCAGCACTGTGCTCTCCATATCCAGCTGGGCCCAGTCCTGGATGACTGTGTAGAGCACCTCAGCAGCTGGGGTGTTCACCTGGAGGTGGGCCAGCACGACCCAGGATGTCAAAGCAGCCCCACTGCCCAAATTTGCCTCCCCCTGCAGCGCCCCACCAAGTGTCTGCATTCCCTGGGGAACTCCCCCTCTCTTAAGACCTGTGGCCAGTCCCTGGCTCACTCATCTTTTTTCTAGGTCTGATCCCACCCCTTCCCCACCTCTAATTGCTGAAGCACCCCAGGGCTAGTGGTCCAACTGCTCTTCCATCTACAAGATGTTGGGCAACCTCACTCAGGGCCCTGACTTTAAAAGCAACTTGATGCTGACCCTCCACATCCCTAACTTAAGAATTTCTGAGTGATGGATGTGTGGGACCCTCCCGCATCAGCATCAGGCACAGAAGACTTCACACCAGAGCCCTGGCACTACCCAGCTCCCACTTCCTACATGTGGCTCTCCAGCAGGGTTATATCACAAAGGTCTAGTTAGTGAAATTTATACCTCACGGCATTTATGGCTCCCCCGCCTGAATGCTCTCCCCCAAACTTGTGCAGGCTAACACTTGTCACCTACCCTAGCCCACTATCCCAACTATGTCCTGGTGTCACATTGGGCCTCCATGTGTCTGTACGATCCCCAGGGCACTCAGCTACCTGGAAGAAGGCATGAGGGGAAATCTGGAAGGTCAACCCCAGCAGGTCTTCGTGGATGTACTGGTCCCCAGCTATGTGCTCCAGGGGCAGGCCCTCTTGGCTGGGTGTCTTTCTGTGGGTGGTGAGGCCAGTCAGCATTGCTAGCCCTCGAAAGGATTCACCCCAGCCTCCCATCCAGGCTCCTCACCGCTGTCCCTCCTTCACGAAGTAGAGGCAGGTCACCCCGCTGGCCTTGCCTGGTCCCGCTGTGAAGTGCTGCACTAAGGCGGCCTTCAGCCCTGCCAGCTCCTCGGGGCTCAGTTTCTGGAGGAGACGGTAGAAAAGGCCGTGAGGCTGTGTTGCATGCAGCCCACTCTGGCTGGGACACCTTCACCCAGCAGGGCCACCCAGCCTGAGACCTGAGGATGGAAGTAGGCAATGGCCATGGCTTGGCCACGGCGGCTGGTGCGCACGGTCAGCTGTTTCCAGTGGCCTGAGTATGTCTCTGGGTCGTATGCCGAGTACGGAGTAGACCTGTAGGAGCCATAAGCAGACCTGAGTCCCCAACATCTGACCAGAACTGGGCAAGAAACCTTCCTGCTCTCCTTTAGCCACACCCACCAGGCCACCACAATCATAGGACTCTCACCCCCACCTTAACCCAGCAGGACTCAGGCTCTCTGCGATAAGTCCGAACATTCCGGAACCTTCTCCCAGCTGCAAGTCCTCACCGGATAAACTCTTGAAAGGCCTTCACCACCTGCTTGGTGGCCTCAGGGATGTGCACAGTGTCAAAGGGGGCCGCCACAGCACAGGTCCCACCCTTGTACTTTCCTAGCCGGCAGCCCACAGTGTTGTCCTCTCCATCCACTCCGATGCCCACCAGAAACTCACACTTGTTCCGATACTCAGTCTGCAGGGCGAGCAGAGGGAGGCAGAGAGACACAGCTGACCTTAACCTGGCAGCCCACCACTTACTTGTTCATGGAGGGAACCACAGGGAGTGGGACAGGGCAATGTGTGAGAAGCCCCCGCTCCCCCATCAGGTGTGGCAATCCAGGGTCAAGGCCGACAACAGCTAGCAGGCTAGTGACCAACATGAGTAGCGCATGCAAAGCAAGAGGGGTGGGTGAGGACCGTTTTCTTTAGGAGCGTGGGGTAAAGATTTGTGGGCTACACCTGCTGGGGTGATGGCCGGACCCCCTCCAGGGGGCAGCAGGCTTTGTTGTGCTTGTGCCTCTGCGAGATCAGCCAGGGCAGCAGGGCACGGTTGGTGTTCCCAATTTCCCTGCAGAGTGAGGAGGGACGAGGGTTAGACTCAGCCCCCAAACCATCTCCAACGACTCTCCAAACGCCTAGGTGCCTAGGACCCTCACTTTGTACCTCATTATCCCCACTGGTAGCACAGGGGTCTTACTGGCTAGCTCCCCAAGAGTCTGTGCAGATGCCCAGGAGGTCTGTACAGAGCACAGGTAGGTCTGACCAAGCATGGAGCTGAACAGAGCTCCGGTGTCGAGGGGGTGACTGTGTCACACTCACTTGGCAAGCTTCTGCAGCACCTGTTCACACTCCAGCCGCTTCCGGTCAAGCTGCTCATCATAGGGCACCGTCCAAAGAGGGGTCACTACATCAGCCACGCACGTGGCTGGAGGCTCTCCCTCCTCCTCACGCTGCCTCTTCCTGGCCATGGGATCGGCCTTGGGCCTGGCCAGGCGCACGCTGAGGGGGCGGCCCTTCCAGAGGGCACCGTGCAGTACACGCAAGGCCTTGTCCCGCTCAGCGGCGCAGCGGAATGTCACAAAAGCGCAAGGAGGTTGGCCGAAGAGCTTGGTCTTATGGGGCTGCAGGCCAAAGCGGCCCAGAAAGCGTCGGACATCACTGAAGCTGGCGTGGCGTGGCACGTTCTGCAGCTCCAATTTGAAGATCTCTGAAGTGAACAGGTCGTCCCTGATGTAGCCGTAGAGCCCTGGCTGAGGGCCTGCCTTGGCAGCTGTCCCAGCTCCTCCTTCCTCCTCCTCCTTCTCGTCGGGGACTGGGGCTGCAGAGGTGCCCAGGGCACTGCTGCTGTCCTGGCCGCAGCCATCCATTGGCCCAGGGCCCTGTGTGGAGACAAGCAGGGGCTGGGATAAGGGGTGGACTCTGGGTGCTGACGTCCAGGATTCATCGCCTCACATCTAGACCTCCATTTGGTGCTTCCCACACCCAACCCCACCCTTCCTACCATCCTCACCCTCCGATCCCTTCTCTCCCATCCCCAGTGGCTTCCCACCGCGCCCCCATCTCCATCTCCTTTCATGAAGTCCGCCATCGCCGCCCCGCGTCTCTAGCCGGGATTGCCCTTCACTTTGCTTCGTTGTCGAGCTTGTCACTCATCGTCCGGTCGGTCCTGCTGCCTGGACCCACCGCCTCACCCTGGGCCTGGCGCACGAGAAGCTCTCAGAGCGCGGGTTTGGCTCCCTGAGGCCGCCTCCCGGCTCCGACCCGAGGGCGGGGCTCGAACCCTCGGTGCTCAGGTCCCGGTCTCGGGAATGGGG
>NW_006294609.1:219760-230308 GCF_000327345.1 Myotis davidii | reverse complement strand
CTCCCCCTGTGGTCTGCCCCGCCCTCCATTCATTCTGGCCTAATCCCGGCCGGCCACGGCCTCTGCGGTCCGGGGGGGTCCTGGCCGGGCGGGCCCGGGGTGGGGGCGGCTTTGTCGGCAGCGGCTGTCTCCTTGCGGAGCTGGCCGCGCGCAGAGCCGCAGTGCCGTCGGACCCAGGAAAGCGGCGAAAGGCTTATCTTTTCTTTCTCGGCTTCAATCTGGTAATGAAGTGACCGGGTTTCTTAGAGTTTTGTGGATCAAAGCCGCGTGTTCTGTACCTAAAATAAGATCCTTTGCGTCCTCTCTAAAGCGGGCCAGAATTTTACGGCTCTTAATGTTATGGCTCCTTTGACTTTTATTTCCGAAGCAAGGTAAAGTTTTCGGACAGAACTGCGAATTCCTTGTAAAAAACTGGCAGCCCCCAACTTTTCCGTCTGGTAAGCAAGAGCACACGTTTTTCTCGATCAGTGCAAACTCAACCGGTTGCTTTTTGCTTTCATTGTAACACTGTCCTCTTCGGCCCATCATTGTGCCCTTTCATCAGTTAAACTGGGCCGTATGGGTAACTGCATATTACAGATGACGGCACTGAGGCTCCAGGAAACGGGGCGGGTTTCCCCCAGGCCACTTGCTCGGTAGGTGGCTGAGTTTTGGGAACCCCAGTCAGATGTGACTGATGCCTCCTAGGGGAGGAGGGTGCTGAAGCCCGGCGTGTCTCACCCTGTGCTGGGCCGACATGCAAACCTTTCCTAGTGTGAAAGGCTGGAGGCGTCATCTCTTGCTTTGTGCTGAGGCCATGCGCTGGTGAGGATGCCCACTTTGGACCCTGGTGAGCCCTGGCTTGCAGGCCATCAGTCAAAACTCTCCACACCTCCCTCCACAGGACACCCATGAGGACCATGATACCTCCACCGAGAATGCAGACGAATCCAACCACGACCCTCAGTTTGAGCCTATAGTTTCTCTTCCTGAGCAAGAAATTAAAACCCTGGAAGAAGATGAAGAGGAACTTTTCAAAATGTAAGTAACTGATCCTGTTACAGAAGTAGATTATCTTTCGTTTGAGACGGAATTGGTGCTTTTTGTGGGTGCCCAGGCCTTGCTTGACCTATCATTGGACTGAGGCTGAAGAAAGGGCCTGGAATTGTGTGATGACTAATCAGGGCTGCTATTGCAACCCACTTATTACATAATTTATTACTGGGTACCCCTGCTGCTCTGTGGCCAGTGCTGCGGAGGGCACAGGCACTCCCTGGTGTCCTGTGGCTGGCTGTTCTCTATCCACAAAGGTGCATCTCCCCATGTCCCGCCGACTCCCACAGCCCCTTTCCCTGGGTTGAGCAGGGAGTCTACTATTATTATTATCTTTTATCATTAGTAGTAGTATTTTGCACATGGACTTTAGCATTCTGAAGCTTGTGAATTTGTTTTTATTAAATATATTTTATTGATTTTTCACAGAGAGGATGGGAGAGGGACAGAGAGTTAGAAACATCAACGAGAGAGAAACATCAATCAGCTGCCTCCTGCACACCCCCTACTGGGGATGTGCCTGCAACCAACGTACATGCCCTTGACCGGAATCGAACCTGGGACCTTTCAGTCCGCAGGCCGACGCTCTATCCACTGAGCCAAACCGGTCAGGGAAGCTTGTGAATTCTTGATTTGTTGTGTTTAATACACAAAACAATGCCTGGAATTAGAACCAAAATGGGTGGTGTTATAGTCACTGGCATTACTTTTTAAAAGTTACTCTGAATGTGCTTCTTGGCACCTGAGTGAGAAGCCACAAGGCATTGTTTTTGGAGGGGGGTGCGGGTTAGTGTTGTTTTGAAGCAGTGCCTACACTAGCAGTCTGTTGTTGAGATGTCTGACCTGTGGCCTATTGGGCATGCTCAGAATTGCAGGAAATGCTACAAGTTAATGAGAATGGGGTGTAGTGTGTCCCTAGTCCAAGTGTGTGGAACTCTCCCCTCCCCAAACCTATCCAAGATACTGGGTTATGGTTTGAGTGCTTTGCTTGAGGTGGTGGCAGGGAGCAGAGGCAGTCACCAACCCTGGGACCCATCCCTTTAAGGAAGGGAGCCTGGGGAGACCAACTCCCAAGGACCTGGGAAAGGGTTGGGAAGCACAAGAGACTCGGTTGGGAAGTGTGTAAGGAGGACATTCTGATAAAAGGGAAGTATGTGCCCCGTTTATCAGAATTCCGACTTAACAGCAGTATCAAAGGTGGCGCCTCTAATTGTTCCTTGACCTTTTCCAAACAAGTCTGCTTATGCAGACCCCCGGGTGTTTACTGGAATCCTTATGCTTAATCCCTGGATGCCCTTGCCTGGAGGACAGTGTAAACACGCGTCCTCCCAAGATTATTCACTCTACTGATTGCATTAAAAAATTCCAATAAAAGCTTAATGAGCCCTGACTGGTTTGGCTCAGTGGTTAGAGCGTCAGCCTGTGGACTGAAGGGTCCCGGGTTCGATTCTGGTCAAGGGCATGTACCTTGGTTGCGGGCACATCCCCAGTGGGAGTGTGCAGAAGGCAGCTGATCGATGTTTCTAACTCTCTATGCCTCTCGCATCCTCTCTGTAAAAAATCAATAAAATATATTTATTTAAAAAAAAAAAGCTTAATGAGGCAGGCAAGCCCCTAAGCCCTCTCCCCCACAGTCAAACTGTGTCGGAGTAATCTCTTCATCCGTCATTCAGGGGCTGCTGGTCAGCCCTGGCAGGAAAGAAGAGATGGATATGCCCCTTTGATTTCAGAAGGCGGTTCTCCAAGTCTCTGCTCTGCCCAGAAATGATGCTGCGGCCAGGGCTGGCTGCTCCCACGAGTGATGTCTGCCGGTGGTGCTGTTACTGTCACCTTCTTGTCCCTGCGGGGGTGGGAGGTACTCTTGGTGTCCTAGACACAGGCCCTTCCTGAGGGAAGTGAGGCCAGCAAGTCTGACCTTTGTATGTGGCCCTAGGGGATTGAAATTTCTTTTGAGAGCCGAATTTTTTAAACTTAAACTATATAGGGAGGTACATTGTTAATAACTAAATGAGGGTACTCCTAAGGCTTAGGAAGAGCCACACTCAAGGGGCCAAAAAGGCTCATGTGGCTCGAGAGCCGCAGTTTGCCGACCATGGCTCTAGGTCAAAGCCCTTGGGGGGGTCCTTGTGAGAACATGCCTCCCTTAACAGTTGAGTTTTAGGGAGAGAGCAGAATTTCTGCAGAAAAGGGAACAACAGAGCTGGGACCCTGTGGGGAAGCAGAACGGGCAGGTGTGGTTGGTGATGGGAGGATGTTGGCCTGAGCCCTAAGGAGGACTGCTGGGCTCAGGGCTGTGGCGGCGGCCTTGCCTGGGCCCACTGAGGTACTGTTCTGGGCAGGAAGACGGATTGGGCCAGAGCCTGGTGGTCTGGTGGGGGCTGGGGAAGGACAGGGGGCATCTCACAGCTGAGGGAAAGGTTGGCCCCGTGGAAGGCAGGGGTCCTTGGCCCCCGTCTGCTTCCATGCTGTCCCTGTGGCCCCACGGGTCACCAGGAAGTCCCGTACCGTCTTCACAGACACGCTCAGCAGACTCAGGTGAGCTATTTTGCTGATGGGTCAGGTCTTTCTGTTAGAAAACATGCCTGGCCCTAGTCGGTTTGGCTCAGTGGATAGAGCATCGGCCTGCGGACTAAAGGTCCCAGGTTCGATTCTGGCCAAGGGCACAGGCTTGGGTTGTGGGTTTGATCCCCCCTAGTAGGGGGTATGCAGGAGGCAGCCGATCAATGATTCTCATTATTGATGTTTCCCTCTCTGAAAAAAATTTTTTTCAAAAAGGAAAACGGTGTGACTGTAGAAATCTTTTATTCTTTCTTATCATCATGTTAAAACTTGGAATTTGCTTTTTTGCTCTTTTGGTGACATTTTGGTTTGTAGTTCTTAGAGTACAAAGAAAGGAAAGGGTGTACGTTTGAGACATCAGGTACAGCTGTTTGTTTAGCACCCAGAAAAGAAGTGCTTTTTCCATCAAAAGGTTGGTGCCTTTTGTCTGGTACCTTTTCTGTGTATCTAAGCTCTCACGTAACGGCTTTTCTTGAAGGCGGGCAAAGCTGTTTCGATTCGCTTCCGAGAACGATCTCCCAGAATGGAAGGAGCGAGGCACCGGCGACGTGAAGCTCCTGAAGCACAAGGAAAAGGGGACCATCCGCCTCCTCATGAGGAGGGACAAGACCTTGAAGATCTGCGCCAACCACTATAGTAGGTGGCCTCGCGGGGGTGTTTTCCTTCTGGGCCCCGACACTGCCTCGGGGCAGCTTCCGACCTGTGGGCAGCCTGCTTCAGGGCTGCACTGCGACCCAGGAGTGTCCCGTCCGCCAGTGCACGTTTACAGTGTGTGTTTTCTTTTAATTTAAACTAGGAAATGAGGTTTTCCAACGTGCCTCAGACCTCAGAGCAGACCTGCAGAGAAGCTTATAGCCCACGGGGGTGTGGAGACTGGGCAGGTGGGACCAAGCGGGATGGAGGCAGAGCCCCAGTGTGGCCTCGGAACCAGGCTCGGCCTAAGGGCGTGTGAGTGCGTTTGTGTGTGTGCTCACGTGCCTCTGTGTGTGAAGTGCCTGGGCGGCAGCCTTCCCACCCGTTGGTGTGTTCTGTCCCCACGTGGTGTTCCCTGGGGAGGACATGGGATTGGAATGGGGTGGGGAGAAGGTGGTTGCCTCACCCTTAGGAGCCTGGGAAGCATCACGAGTGGGTGGAAGCCCTTGGGCAGGTGTGTTAGCGCTGGGCTCAGTGCGGTTGGGTTTTTAGGATTAGCCACCCAGGGCCTGGCCTGTGAAGAGGTCACTGAAGTCAGCATGTCCTGGACTCCCATTTCCGATCCAGGGCCGTGCTGCATTTCTGGTGTGATGTGTGTCTGACAGGGCAGGGCCCCTTTGCGCACAGGGTGACTGCTGTCAGGAACCAGAGTGCAATGGCCCTCGGGGGTGATGTGGGGGGGTCCTCCTTGTACCACAGTTGCTTCGGCCCCATTCGGCCTCTGTGTGCCAGTCTCCACGTCCCAGCCTGTCTGCTCTTCCCTGTCCTTGCTGATCAACCCAATTTGAAGTGCCTTCTCAGGGGTCTTCCTGACACTTGTGCTATTTTTAGAGGCTTGCCAGGTTGCTAGGTTACTTCTGTGTGAGTTGCAGGTGAGTCCTGGGCCTGGTGCACACTGTAGGCCCTTGGTGGACCCGGCGGCTGACGGTGGGAGGAGGCTGTGAATGCCTGCGAGGCACACAGGCTCGCCGCTCATCTGGGGGATGATGTGATGTGTGGCCCAGGGCTGGGCTGGGCCTGTCCCACATCCCTGGAGACCTCTGCTACTGGTAGACGGCCGGGCATGGCTCTGGGGGTGCTTCTGTTCTTCCAGAACAGCTAGTCTCCCTTGGGTCTACGTAGAGCCTGTGGAGATGGGGCAGTTTGTTTATTCCAGGCCATTGCTGTGTCTTCCGTGACATGTGACCATGTCACAAGGCTCATAGTGCCCACTTCTGGCAGCCTTGCGCTTCCCGCTGGCCTCCCTTGGCATATATGGCTAAGATTGGGTGTGTGGTTCTGACTGTGCACCATTCTGGGTAATCGCCCCACTTCTCAGCTTTTGGCCCTCTGATGACCCCCAACTTCCAAAGGGTCAGGTCCCCAGGAAGGGCTGGGTCTGCCTGTCATTGTGCCCATGTCTCTCCTGGGTCTGGAGGCTGCACCAGGGGCGGGCTGTGATCAGCTGCATTGGCTTTGGAGCCCTTGACTGATTTAGGGTGTTCTGGTTTTAAGTGAACATGGGGCATTTTAAAAGAGGTTTGGGTAAATTCCAGATTGCCCCAAATCATCCCTCTTTGGCCCAAAATGGGACCTTGGGTTGGCAGGCAGAACTGCAGTCTTGGAGTGGCGTGGCCGGGGTGGTAAGTTGGCCCTGTGGCAGTGGGCATTATCCTCATGGCGCTTCTCCTCCAGTCACGCCAATGATGGAGCTGAAGCCAAACGCAGGCAGTGACCGTGCCTGGGTCTGGAACACCCATGCCGACTTCGCTGATGAGCGCCCCAAGCCGGAGCTGCTGGCCATCCGCTTCCTCAATGCTGAAAGTAAGCAGGATGGGGGGCGGGCCGGCCTCCGGGCTGGCCTGGGTGCTGCCGCCAGTTTTACAGTGTAGCAGTTTCATTGCAAACAGAAACACTTGCTTTTCAGGGAGAATTGATGGTAATTGGGAAGCTGTGGTGGGAATTGTTACTATCTTGCTCTCTGGTGGGCCCTCAAGGAAGGGATCTAAGTGCAGTCAAGCCAAGCGCTCTTGCGTCTAGGTCTAGGAGCAGTGAGTGCCTTTCCCTCTTAACCACAAAGGAGGCTGCACCAGTCAGGTTCCCTTCACCATCACCTGGTCACCTGGGTGCCAGCAGGGGCTGTGCTAAGATCCACAGGCTGAGGCTGATCTCTCCCCTGCTTGGGTGTCTTTTCGGCCCAGGTGGTCAAAGCTGTGCCCAGTGGGCCCTGCAGGAGTTGGGTGGGCGCTGGAGCTCAGAGGCCCAGTAGCTCACCATTGGTGTGCGTGAACCTCGCTTCTGCTCTAGAACGGGGCCTATCCAGCAGCTACTTCAACCTGAATGGAGGGCAGAGTACCTGGGCGGAGGCCTTGCCCTTGGTTGCGTGAGGCCATCATACTGCTGCTGTGCCCAAATTGTTGCAGAGTCAGATGGAAGGAGACGGCTCAGCATAGCCGCTAGCCTCAGGAGGGACCTAAGAAACAGTCGCTGCCCAGTCTGGGCAGAAGTGGGTCCAGGGTCATGTTAGATGGTCCAGCTTGTCAGAGTGGCTATGGGACAGGCCGAGCCCTGGCTCTTCACACTTGCTGGACTTGTCCCCTTCACTTCTCTGGATTCTGAGGAAGTCTCTTCTTTCCGCAGATGCACAGAAATTCAAGACAAAGTTTGAAGAATGCAGGAAAGAGATCGAAGAGAGAGAAAAGAAAGGTAACATGGTGTTCATGGGTGGGGGCCTCCTTGCAGACTCACTCTGCACCCGGCTGCAGTCCCAGACGGGTGCTTTTTCAGTCTGCCACAGAAACATTCCGGGGACTGCGACTATCTTGACCTGTGCAGGGTGACGCAGCTGCCCGGGGACATGGTGCTTTCTGGGAGTGAGCTGGCCATCCAGGCCCCAGTGCATGCTCACTGGCCTGGCCTCAATGCCCTTGGGCCGGTGGGCAGGTCACAGTGTCTGACTGGAGCCCTACAGAGGCTGAATGGACTTTGAGAGGTCCTCACGGCCATCTGCTTATTCAGGGCCTGATAATGGCTGCCATAGCCAGTGACACAACTGAGCAGACTGACTGAGGTCCCAGGCATCTGTGTGTGTGTGTGTGTGTGTGTGTGTGTTTGGGTGACTCTGGAGGCAGGCGATAGAACAGCAGCCTGTCCTGAGGGGAGTGTCAGGCTCCCGCGTGGGCTGGGGAGAAGAGCGCTTCTCTGTTTTCTTACTGTGTTCCCCGTGTTTCAGGAGGATTGGGCAAAAATGATAATGCCGAGAAAGTGGCTGAAAAGCTAGAAGCTCTTTCGGTGGAGGAGAGCAAGGAGTCCGGAGAGGAGGAGACCAAGGAGAAAGCTGAGGAGAAGCAATAAGTCCTCTGCCCTTGTTTTCTGTTCCTTTTTCCTTTTTTAAAAAATTTGCCCTGCCCCGTCTTTTCGGTTTGTTTTTATTCTGTTTTGTTTTCACAAGGTACTTTATATAAAGAACTGAATTCCAACCTTCAGGTGGGTTTTTTTTTTTTTTTGAAGTTTTTGCCCTATTGAAGATGACCAGAAAATCCATTCCCCAGTCATGCAAATGTACTGTGCTAACTTTCTTTTCCATAGTGGAAACACTTATTTATAGTCATCAAACATAGTGAATAAACAACTCATTCGAAACCTTCACGGAGGGCAGGACCTTGTGTGCGCTGGCCCTGTCCTGGCAGCTGTGTGGGTTCCTGCTGGCTCCAGGGGGTTGGGGTGGCACTCTGGGTCAGACCCTGCTTGTTCTGCCCTGGACTTTGGGCCACTGTTGGCTACTGGGGCTGTGGTATGTCTGAGCTGGTACTAGTGGGGCAACTGGGCTCAGGGAGACCAGTGCTGGTACTGCCTCCTGAAGGCCTCAAGTGCCTTTGCCGGTGGTGAGGAGTAGAGAGGATTTTTTCTTCCTTTGCCTTTGGGGAAGAGAAAGGAAGATCACCAGATTCCTTGGCTGTGGTACAAGGAAGCCAAGCAGATCTCCGGGCTTTGGCCAAGGCTGTCTCTGGTCGGCCCTCGGGCTGGGAAAGGCCAGTCCTGTAGCACCCAACCCCAATCTTGCGGTGCCTCGGCAGGCCTTGGCCTCATCGCCATCGTCGGAGAAAACCGTCCCATCGTCCACGTGTTCTCGGCATCCATCTGGGTGGAATTGTGGACATCTGCAATGGCCTTAAATAAAAGGATGCTTTCAAGAGTGCAAATGGGGTAGTGCCATTTGGGGGTTTGTCTTGTAGATGGGCTACCTCTGTAGAATCATCCCACGTAAGGGAGGATTCTTAGTGTGCCGGCAGGCTTTGGAAAACATGTGGTCTCACCTGGGACGGTATGTTCCTGGCAAATAACCAGGCCCCGAAGAGCTGTGGCCTTCCCACCCTCAGCGGGGGAGGAGCAAATCTGCCCACCCAGATGGACATGCTCCTGCCGCCAGGGGCTGTTTGAGTTGACACCTACCAGGGGTCTTTCCAGTGTGGCTAAGTCTAGCTGGCCCCGTGTGTCCTGTGATGTTTGTCCAGTTTAAACTGTGTCCGTGGTCACTCAGGGATGCACCGCCAAGGGAAGCCACTCTTGTTTTAAAACTGAAGACTTCACTGGCCAGCTTAGTTGTGTCCTGGCAGCCTTAGGCCCCAGGGCACAGGTCAGTGTTGTACGGTGGTTTTTCTCACCTAAGGAGGGACACTGAAGCGTGTGCACCGCCCCTCTGGAGTTGGAATTGTGATGCTGTGAGGGCAGATGCCCCTTCCCTGGGAGGCCTCTGTTGGATGCATTATGTGAAAGGGCCCAGGGGCTTGACACGCCTTTCAGCACAGAATGGATGTTGCTGTTTTGGGCTCCAATGAAAGCTAACCCCACCTGATGTAAAACCCCAGGCTGACTCCTTGGGCGATGAGATGTCTCTCAAGCGGGGAAGCCCCTCAATTGCTGGAGGAGAGTGGTGCTGTGACCAGGGTGCATTAAAGATGCAGCTGTTCACACTACAGAAGGCGCTGCAAGGGGAGACATGCAAGTGTGAGCCAGGACGCCAGTAGGGGTTCCTTTAACCCCCCTCACTTGCTGCCCCCAGCCAGTGTAGGTGGCACAGGTGATGATGTTAAGCCAGAATTGAGGTGCTAACAATATTGGGGAAGAAGAGATAGGAATGACCTACAATTTTTTCATTCCTGTGGGTTGGAAGGGGGTTGGGATCACTGCGCTTTCCTTTCCCTGGGATCTTAACTCCTTGGGTAGAGTATTTCTGAGTTGTGGCCTCACTGGGTCTGCCCCACCCAGGACCCCCTCTGCAGGGACCTCAGCAGACAGACATGACAGCCCTCTCTTCCTTTGACCAGCATTTGGCACTCCTCAGCTCTCAGCTGACCTGGCACCCCTACACAGCAGGGCCCTACTGTGGGTGCAGTGCGGGAGGGGCCTCTTGATGTGTGGGCCTATGTCCAGGCCCTGTTACCAGAAGTTTGTGTGTGTGTGTGTGTGTGTGTGGCGGGGGTGGGGGGGAGCATTCCCTGTACAGGGCTGCAGAAGGGCAAGAACAAGGTGAAGTGGTGGGGCAGGGTTTGGCTGGTGTGGTGTCCCGTGTCCCGAGGGCCTGTTTGTATTAGGCCTGTAGGTCTATGGCATCTCCGCTAGGCTTGAGGAGGGGTCTGCTCCAGGTGGGGTCTGTCCTTTGTCCACCTTTGCACCTTGAATCCACCCCACTGCCCCCGACCCTGTCATAGAGCCAGTCCCCCAAGGGCTGGGCCTCCCGGAGTGGGCAAGGCTACAACTGGATGTGGTGGGAGAAAGCACATCTCCAGATCTGCTGTCAAGCTGCATTAACGCTGGGGTCTGGCCCCCATCCAGGGTTCCTTAATAGTAGCTTGCTGCCTTTGGGGCCGGGGCCTTAAGAAGGCCCACCTACCAGCATGGAGGGGCCTCTAGGAGCCATGGGCCTGTGTCGGCGTGGCCGGAAGAGATGGTCGCTGTGCCGCGGACAGAGACACTTGGTGCTCACTGGGGAGGCCTTGGAGCTTGATGGAGGTTCCGACGTCCCAGAGGCGCTGCACTTGCTGCCCAGATGGTCCCGCCCACCCCGCGTCAGCTCTGCGAGGCCGTGGGTCCACCTTAAGCGGCGTGGGCAGGGGCGAGGGGATTTCCTGCCGGAGGTGGGCCTAGGAGGTGGGCCTAGACCACGGGCCGATCCCACGCAGGGGCAGAGTGCCCGGTGCTTCCTGAGGGGTGCTCCACCCTGCCTCTGGGGGCCGAGGGACGGGCCTGGCCCGGGGCCTCTACCCACCCACACCCCAGGCCTGC
>NW_006294609.1:217944-219262 GCF_000327345.1 Myotis davidii | reverse complement strand
CCCAGGATGCCCCGCAGCCCCGGGACGCGCCTCAAACCAGCCAAGTACATCCCCGTGGCCACCGCCGCCGCGCTGCTGATCGGCTCCAGCACCCTGTTCTTCGTGTTCACGTGAGTCCGCCGCGTCGCCGGGGGCGCAGGGGCCACAGCCCGACCAGAGGGGTAGGGACCAGGGGCAGGGACCCGGTCCAGAGGGCTGGGCAGGACAGGGCTGGCACCAGGGGTTTGGGCAGCGTGAGCCCGCACCCTGGGCTGAGGCTGAGGCCGTGAAGGTGCCTATCCTGGGCACCAGGAAAAGGTGAGTCCTGTGTGCGGGGACACCCGTGCCCCGTGGGCACCTAATGAGTGTGCCAGGCAGGCCCTGGGTGTGAGCCGCTGGGCCTGGACAGGAGAGTGTGTGCAGTGGCTGCCCAGGGTGTGGCTGCAGCCCTCCACCCCCCACAGGCTTCAGGAGGGACGTGGGCTGCCCAGAGCCACCAGCCCTTCCTGCAAGGAGTTGAGGATGTCTTGGGTCCCCTCTCCTGGCTGTCGGGCCAGGGGCCAGAGCCCAGTTGTTCCTGAGTAGGTGTGGTCTAGCCCATCTGCCACGTGCCTGCCCCACGGCCCCCAGTGACCCTGGCGTGGCAGCACCCTGCTCCCTTCCTTGACCTTCATAGGAAAGCCTAGTGATCGCAGCTGGAGGGCCCAGGCCAGGCCACACCCAGGGACACTGGCCATGGCCCATGGCGGGCTTTGGAACCCTGGAGGCGGAAGGCAGGCCGGGCTCTGGGCTTTTGCAGCTTTAGACACCGGCTGGCTCACAGATCCGAGTGGTGCTGGCGATGCAGCTCCCTCCGTGGTCATGCCCCTCCCCGCCCCCCAGGTCTCCTTCTGGCACAAGGAGGGATTGGGGGCCCCAGACTTCAGCCATGCGGGTCTGCCACCACCCCCTTCCACAGGTCCCAGGCTTAGTTAGTCACAGCTCTGGGGACCAAAGCAACCTGGGAACCTGAAGCCAGTGGGACCTCTGTTCAAAGGCAGGTCAGCCCCCGGGAGAGAGTGAATCGGAGGCGGGGTGGGCAGGGGCCGGCATGGCCCCCTTTCACATTAGCCAGAGCGAGCGTGGCTGCTGCCTTGTGCTCGTGGCTGCCTTGTGCTCGGTGGGTCTGCACTGGGTGTCTGTGGGGGCGGGAGAGCCCTCTACCTGGACTCCGGAGCTGGGTAGGTGCCACCGGCTGCCAAGAGTGTGTTTAAAAAAGGCCTGTGTGGACGGGCTTATTCCTGGCTTTGGTGAGCAGGCGGATTCGTGTCACTCAGAAGCTGCTGCCTGTGGGGCAGAG
>NW_006294609.1:208438-217883 GCF_000327345.1 Myotis davidii | reverse complement strand
GGGGACGCGTCCTGCTGGGTCTCCTGCAGGGGTGGGGCCCAGCGCAGTCCTGGCTCCGGGGTCGGGGTGAAGGGTTTGAGGGGGGGTCTCTGTGTGACCATCTCAGTTTCTCATTTCCTACGTCTCATTTCCTATGTAGCATTTTTTTCCTCCCAACTTTCAAAGTAATACTTGTTCTCTATTGAGCACTTGTGAAATGCAGGGAAAAAAGAAGACCATTTAAAAAGAAATTGAAATTGACCTCACCCCAGAGAGCCATTGTCTCTTTCTGTAGGCTCACCTGGCCTGGTGTCGAGCGCTCGTGGTGAGGTTGTGATTTCAGAGGGCTCTTACTCCCTGTCCTTGTGAACTTGACCCACCCCCAAGCCGTAGGCTCCAAACCTGCTGCCCGCTCTGCACCCTGCCCTATGCCAGGTCTTCCTCTGTTCTCACAGATGGGGGTCTGGATTCAGGGACGTCGTGCTGGGAGGTGCAGGGTTCCTTTGGGGTACCACAGGTGGCGCCTGCATCCTGCCCTGTGTATGGCTGTGTGTCTTTGTGGCAGGATGGGGACCCGGGGCCACTAGTCGGGGTCCACGTAGAGTGACCATCTAGCGAAGGGAGCCTTGCTTATCCCCAGGACAGGGCTCCCCTGTAGCCCAACCCCGAGGCCACATTGTTTGGACCGAATGAACCCTGGCCTGCCCCTGCCCTGGTAGCTGGGTCCCTGAGAAGGGGCTCTGTGGGGCAGGTCCGGCCCATTCATGCCGGCACAATATGCCGGTTCTGGGCAAGCAGGGGCCCAGGCGGTCCCCTTCTCGGGACTGGCCTTTCATCACCCCAGTACCCATGCTTCTGCCCTGTTTCTGCCCCAGGCCTGCCCCAGACTCAGACACGTGCAGGGAGGGGGCAGCTCTCCTGTGCCCTCTCCCCACCCTCAAGCCTGCAGGGTTGTCTTCTCTGCCTTTGATCCTTGGACTTCACTGGATGCTGAGGGCCCCAGGCCCTCTCTGCACTCAGTAAACATGAGATGCCCCCGTAGGGCAGGTCCGCACAGGCAGCAGCTCCTGGTGTCATGCGAGGTGAGGAACCACGCCTGGAGGACCAAGGCCAGCTCATTGAGGGGGCTGGGACCATGTTGCTAGGACAGTCTGTGGCCCGGAAAATATGCCAGGAGGTTGGAGTACCCCTCCTCTGAGAATGGGGAGCACATCGCAGGGCAGGTTCCCAGAGGCCCTTCTCTTCCAGGAAGCCTTCCTAGGTTCCTGGTGCAGTTGTGTTCCCCTGCGCCCCAGAAGCTCTTCACACTGGCTCGGTGCCAGGCTGGGACAGGTGTGAGGGTTTGTGGGAGGGTCCGGGCTTTTGCCCCTGCCCCTTACTCCTCCCAGAGCCACTTTGCAGAACGACGGGGACCCTGTGAAGATGACAGAGCTGGGCTGCTTGCCAGAATACCAATGCCTGGGGCTGGGCCGGGCCATCATGCCTATGTCTGGGGCCAGTGGGTTGACTTCTGGATGTCGGGGCTGGTTCCCAGGGTGGGTCTGAGCCCTCCCCATGCTCAGAGGCCCGGACAGGCAGCAAGGCCCGGCCTAGGACAGTGGGAGGGCCAGCCCAGGACCAGGCCAGACCATGGTGGGTCCTGGTGGACAGAGCTGCATGGGGAGGGAGGACTTGGTGTGAGCCCCTTGCCAGGACTTGTTGCATGTGGCCTGGGGTATCCCTGGCCCTCTGAGTCTCAGCTTCCCTCTCTGTAGGGATTAGGTGGGTGGGTGCAGCTGGCCAGAGGCCTTTCTGGCCTGATCAGGGCAGAGTGGCCACAGACCCTCTGGCGCTGGGTATCCATGTGCGTGAACACAGACTGTTAATGACGAACCCAATTTAAATGAAAATGGCTGAGTTAAAAATTTCAGTCCACATTTAACTTTGGTGAGCATGTTGCCCTTGCATAACCTCCCATGCCCTTGGGTGGTGTCTCCCTGTTGATCCTGGCAGGACCTGGGGCCTCGACATGTGGGGGGAGCTCAAAGCAGTGGTGTGTGCCCTGGCGCTGGAGAGGCAGGGGCTGGTCAGAGAGGGGGGCTCAGAGCTTCGACTCGTTCGCTCCAGCCCTGGCCTCACTCTGGCCCCAAGCTCAGCTGTAGGCAGCAGGGCGAGCCTATAGTGTACCATCCCCTGGGTGGGCATGGCGTTACTTCCCTGTGGGCAGAGGGGCCCTCCTGGTGCCTAGGACAGACTCAGGGTGGGCTGAGCAGTGCTGCCGGTCGGGTCCTGCCCAGAGCGTGTGTGTCCTCACACATCCGTGTGCTTACCTGGTCACAGAGCGAAGGGACGCCCAGAGAGGTGGAAGGGCAGCGAGAGGCAGCCCAGCCGGGTTAGATGGGGCTGGGGTCAGAGGGAGGAGAAACGTGTGTTCACAAGTGCATAGGTCTGTGTTTATGCAGGTGTGCCTATGTGGCCATGTATGTGTAGCCATGCAGGTGTGCTAGTGTGTGCACAAGGGCACACATCTGTATGTTTGTGCATCACGTTGAACACATGTTCACGTGTGTTCACGGATGCATGCCTTTTATGTACAATTATGTGTGGACATGTGTCTCTGTGCATGCTTGTCCAGCGTGCACTTATGTACACACGTGTATGGAGCATGTTTGTGTGTCTCTGTGTGTTCTGAGCACAGGTGCGTGCATCTGTCCCTGAGTGTTCACATGTGTACATGCATATGCATGTGTTTGCATGGGCTCTTTCATCTTTCCCCCTTAGCCCACATGTTTCCCGAGGTGGCTGAGTTCCAGGCCTTGGCAGCATTGGCCCGTGAGCCGTACCCCTTAAGCGTGAGCTTAAGGCAGCTCCCCTTAAGGCATTTCCTGGTGGGTGAAGGCCACCTCGGGGAAGACGGGGGTGGGGGGACGGGGGACAGGATCGCGTGGGAGTGCGTAATCTTTGGGTCTGAATCAGTTTGGGGGGATGGAGATGGGAGGCAGAGTGGGCAGTGACTCAGGTCCCAGTCAGAGGACCTGCACCCCTCCCCAGCCTACCCAACACCAACTAAGGTCTGTACCCTCCTGGGTACGTGCGGCCCAGGCAGTGGTAGGTGCTACCCACAGTGGACGGAGACCGCCCAGCACCTCAGTGTAAGCGTTGGCCCATCACAGTGCAGATTTCCAAACCTGGCCCCAGTGCTGCCCAGCTACACCCCAGTCTTAGGCATCTAATCAGGGCCACTGTCTAGCCCACGTGGCCTGGGTGTTCATCAAGGCTCAAGGAGGACAAAGCAGGACAGGCTGCCCAGGTCAGCGGGAGCTCTGGTCAGCATGGGGGGGGGGCTGCCCAAGGGGTTCAGCCTGTGTAATGGCTTGAATCCCAGCTCTGACGCAGACTTGTCCTAAGACCTTGAGCATGTGTCAAGCCCTCCGATACCTGCTCCTTATCCGTAAAATGGGAAGAGAAGCACCCCACACCCCCTACAGCTGGAGGATGGAATGTGTGGTCCACTGTGCAGGGCAGGTAGGCGGTGGGTCTTGTGTATTCATCAGCCAAACCTGGACACGGTGGTGGGCGGGGCTCACACTCTAGTCTCCCCCCTATGTCCTGCCTTCAGTGCCCACCTGCCTGCTGCGCTCCGTGTCTGCACATCTCCTGTCCTCAGCCCGCCCCAGTGCATCCTGGGTTCCCTCGGCCTCTTCCTTTCCCAGAACAGGCTGCCTCCACTGGCCTCGGACGGTTCAGGTGCACGAGGGTCCGTATTTGCTTCAATGCTTTCACTGTCTTGAAATTCTTCACTTTTTAAACAAGTGGGACATTTTCATTTTGGCAGATTACGTGGCCAGCCCTTCCCAGACGGTGCCGTGGGGAGCTGGTTCAAACCGCCCGTTTGGGGTCCACAGTGCTCCACTTCTCCGTGGGGGCCGGGCGTGTGTGAAAAGCCCATCCCCACTGGCATGTGGGCCTGTGCCCCCACCCCTGCCTTGCTGGGCAGACCATGCCTCTAGCGCCCACTGTTGTCTCGCTGAATGGATCACATTGAGCGCTATCTGTATGCTAGGCTCCAGCATGCCGGGTGGGGAGTGTGGAAAGTGTGGAAGGTGTCTGTTGGGGGGGTACTTGGGGCCGCCCAGGAAAGGGGAGGCAGAGGAAGGCCCTCCCGGCTGAGGGAACCCCGTCCTCAGGCTGTGCATCCACCTCCATGGTGGGTCCCAGAGAAGGGGAAGGGGTAGCTCAGGCTCCGGGTGCCAAGCGTGCTGCTGTGGGAAGGGAATCTTTAAATAGCTTCTTGCTTTCCACTAAAAATAGCGAAGTTCTGCTGCTATGGAGGTGGTTGCCGGGGTGGCGGGACTGGCCTCCGGCCAAATGAGGCGTGGGTGCGCCAGTGTGGCCTGTACGCGCTGGGTGACAGGCAGGGCTCATAGTCAGGGCTGCTGCGGGGATCCCCGTGCCCCGCCCCCCGACTTCACAGTGAGCCTCAGAACTGGGAAGAGAGCAAACCCCTTGAATGTCCCTGCTTGTCACAACAGCCAGGGACCATGGGGGAGATGGGGAGCCTGAGGCCAGAGGGGCTTTGTGGGTGCTGAGTGAGGGGACTCAGGGGCCCACTGTGAGTTGGGGCAGGGGCCAGAGGCCATGTGCCCTGGGACTGGCGGGGGCTCTGGTTAGGTCCCAGGAGAGCTGAGGAAGAGACTGTCTGTGGCAGAGTACCCATCAGGGAGGTATGCATGACCCTTACAGGGCAGCAGGAGTCTGGGAAGGCTTCCTGGAAGAGGGGGCAAGTGGTGAAAGATTTCGAAGGGGTGGGGGCGTCATTCTTTCCTAGAGTCTCCCAGCGTTCTGCATTGTCATGTGGAGAGTAAGGTGACCTACTGAAAAGAAGGCGCTGCCAGGTGGCCCAGACTCTGAGACTGCGCCCCTCAGGGAATAGCAGGGATCACTCCACTTTGCATCCACTGGCTGAGAATTGGGGCTCCTCACACCCGAGGATCTCCAGGCTCAGGGGCCCCGCTGGGCTAGGACAGATCTAGGTGAGGAAACAGGTGGCCTGAGCTACCTGGTGGGTCACTGGCCTCTGTCAGTCACGGTGCATGGACAGAAAGGGCTCATTTCCCTCCGGGGAGCCTGGGTGCGGTGGGAGGACATGGGTGGGCTCTGGTCACCCCCCCTAAGTCGTGCCACCCCAGGCCTATGGCCCTCTTTAAACCTCAGTTTTCTCAACTGTGAGTTAAATTCCCAACAGCTACCAGGGGGCTTGCTGGGGTTAGAGCTGGCACACAGAGTCCGTGCACCATGCACAGTGTGCATAGCCCAATGGTTGAGCAAAGGAGCAGCAGGCAGGTGGGCAGGGGTCTGCCAGGACCCACAGCAGTATGGCCTTCCTGACTGCCATGCTGAGCATCGACAGTGGCCTTGAAGGCCTGCACGTGCATGTACATACCTAATTTCTCTGCCCCCAAGTCCCTCCTCACCCGCCTGCTGTGCCACACAGGTGCCCGTGGTTGACACGTGCTGTGTCCCCAGCCGTTCCCGTCTACAATGGCATCATCTTCCTCTTCGTCCTGGCCAACTTCAGCATGGCCACCTTCATGGACCCTGGCGTCTTCCCCCGAGGTAGGACCTTGTGTTGGGGCAGGTCATCCGCTCTCTCTCACTAGAGTGTGAGTGGCTGACACGGGGAGAGTCTTTGGTAGGGGGTTCCTGACGGGTGGGCTGGCAGAGATCGGGGAGGGGCTCTCCTGCCAGGGAAGTCTCTTTCCTGCCACCACCCTTGGCTCTGGCCCACAGCGGATGAGGACGAGGATAAGGAGGACGACTTCCGAGCCCCGCTCTACAAGAACGTGGATGTGCGGGGCATCCAGGTCCGTATGAAGTGGTGTGCCACCTGCCACTTCTACCGCCCACCGCGCTGCTCCCACTGCAGCGTCTGCGACAACTGCGTAGAGGTGACCGCCCCGCCATCCCATCCATTCTCCTCCTACCATGTCCCTCACCCCCTGCGTCCCCCCGCCCACCCACCGTTCACCCTGACGTGCTCCTCCTGCCCAGGACTTTGACCACCACTGCCCCTGGGTCAACAACTGCATCGGGCGCCGCAACTACCGCTACTTCTTCCTGTTCCTGCTGTCCCTCAGCGCTCACATGGTGGGCGTCGTCGCCTTCGGCCTGGTCTACGTGCTGAATCACGCCGAGGGGCTGGGAGCCGCCCACACCACCATCACGTATCCTTGGCCCGCCCACAGAGGCAGTGTGGGCTGGGGGCACATTCTCAGGGGAAACAGACTCGGGGGTGGGTCAGCTGCCTGGGAACCCCCAGGGGGTGGGCTGCCCTTTCTGGGTGGGTGGGAAGTTTGTCCACAGGCACCTGCTCTGTGTCTTCGCCCTTGGCCGTTGGCCTTAACGGGCCAGCATGGCTGTCATGTGTGTGGCTGGCCTCTTCTTCATCCCTGTCATCGGCCTCACCGGCTTCCACGTGGTGCTGGTCACTCGGGGGCGCACTACCAATGAGCAGGTGCAGACCCTGGGTGGGGCCATGATGTGACAGGGATGGGGGTCCCCGATGCTGAGAGGGTCAAGCCTGCACTGGGACCTTGGGGGGTCAGGGCAAGGCTGCAGGGCACTCACTCAGGTACCCAGGTGGGGTAAGGGGGTGGAGCTCTGCCACTGCAGCCACCAGTGACTCGGGGCCCGGAAGTTCCACAGCTCCCTGCAGGGACAAGCTGGGGTCACCCTGGGCTGACCCTGACCAACCCAGGAGGAACCCCAGCTGTCCCTCTGCCCATGGTGGGCTGGGCCCTGGTAGCCATGCTGGCTGAAGGACCCCTTGTCCACAGGTGACGGGGAAGTTTCGTGGAGGCGTGAATCCTTTCACCCGAGGCTGCTATGGGAACGTGGAGCACGTGCTGTGCAGCCCCCTGGCTCCCCGGTGAGGCCTGGGTGGGGTGTCAAGGGGCCCTCTGCCCGGGCTCAGGGTGGGCTGCTGCAGACCCTAAGCCTGGCCTACTTCTGCCCTTGGCAGGTGGGGCTGGCCCTGCCCTCGGGATACGTTCAGACTGGGTCGGCCTCGCCACTGCCCCCTCTTCCCCGGTGCAGGTATGTGGTGGAGCCGCCCCGGCTGCCACTGGCTGCTCGCCTGAAGCCGCCCTTCCTTCGGCCCGAACTCCTGGATCGAGCTCCTCCGCTCAAGGTCAAGCTTAGTGACAACGGGCTGAAGGCTGGCCTGGGCCGAAGCAAGGTGGGGGCCCTTGGGTGGGTCGGAGAGGGGGGGAAGGTCAGACGCTTGGAGGTGCGAAGCAGCTAGGTTGGAGGGGCCTGGAGGAATGGAGGGCGGAGGAATTGGGCAGATCCTGGGGCAGAATCGATGTCCCAGGGCCCCAGGGAGGCATCCCTGGTTAAGCCCTGGCCTACGCTCTACCCACCACTGACCATGCCCCCTCCCAGTCTAAGGGCAGCCTGGACCGGCTGGATGAGAAGCCACTGGACCTGGGGCCGCCACTGCCCCCCAAGTCGGAGGCTGGCTCATTTGGCGGTGACCGGCAGACCCCACGCCCAGGCAGTGCTGGTGAGGAGGGGCTAGCCAAACGAGGGGAGGGGCATGATTGACCCTGGCCTGACTGTGGTCCATTTCCCCCAGAGAGCGCCCTGTCGGCCCAGAGGACCAGCCCCCCTACACCCGCCATGTACAAGTTCCGGCCTGCCTTTCCCACAGGTCCCAAAGCGCCTTTCTGTGGCCCAAGCGAGCAGGTGAGGAAACCTGGCCCTACCCTGATGCCCTGCCCGGGAGACCCCACCCCCAGAGGCCTCACCCCGTGGGAGGCCCTGCCGGCGTCATGGAGGGTGTCAGCAAGATCCCACTTTGCAGAGATCCCAGCTAGGGCCAGTGGACGGGAGCGGAGCAGGGTGTCCTGGGAGGGGCTGGCGCAGGCGGTCCTGGCCCTACTCCCTTGGCCGGCACTGTCTGCTGGCCCAGTAGGCGGCTGCCCCCAGGAGCAGTATGTGCCAGGATGCCAGGAATTGCACCATTAGTCACTCCGTCAGGCCCACGGGAAGGCTTCAGAAGAATCTGAGATTGTTTGAGAAAGCACATTATTTGCCCAAGTATAAGCATTCTGTGCTCACTGTGGAGCCATCGGTGGCCCTGGACTGCCAGGAATTCCCAGGAATTCCCCAAGCGTTCCCAGGCTGGCCGCCCTCCGTCACAGCCATGGAGAGGCAGCCCTGTGGTTGGACCAGCACACCTCGACCAGCCCCCACCCACCCAAGACGCCCCTCTTCTCGGGGCCCACTGGTCTCGGCAGTGACCCCGAGCCTCTCTGGCCCGTGTGCAGTGGCCCTGCTTGGGATAGGGGTGGGCTTTAGGTGCCTCATCCAGGGCACCTCCTTGTTGGGATTGTCCTGGCTCTTAAAGAGGGCCTGGGGTTGTCCCCCTGAGGCTGGCCCCTGAGGTCACATTTGTCCCCACTCATGCCTCTTCTGTTTTTGTTTTTTTTAATTTATATATATTTTATTGATTTCAGAGAGGGAAGGAAAGGGAGAGAGCTCATCAATGATGAGAGAGAATCATTGATCGGCTGCCTTCTGCACGCCCCTACTGGGGGTTGAGCCCGCAACGCAGGCATGTGCCCTGACCTCGAACTGAACCTCGACCTTCTGGTTCATAGGTTCATAGGTTCATAGGTCAGCGCTCCACCACTGAGACATGCTAGCTGGGCTCTGTGTTTTGAAGTTTTGCAGGTTCTTGTCTCCAGCCTGAGCCTTGAATCACAAAGACCCTGTGGGTGTGGCTGTCCCTGGAGCTGGGTGGGCTCTAAGGACACTGCCCTGGGTGTGTGTAGTGGCCAGTGGTGGCCCTGTCGTGCCCCGACACTCAGAGGTGGGGCGCCCAAGAGAGGGCCCTGGTCCCTGTGTGGTGATGACATCTCCTCAGGGTCCAGCTGTCCCTGCACACCCACCCCCACCCCCACCCCGGGAATACCAGCTGGAACAGTGTGCACACCCTTCCCCGGGAGGTACCACCTGGGGCTGCTGCTCTGCTTCACCCTGCCCCCCACTTCCTTCTCTGGTGGACACGGAGCAGGTGGTGTGGCCAGGGGTTGGAGAGCTTCTGGGACGGCTTGTTGGTTGTACCTGCCACCACCTTGATGTCACTAAGTTGCAGCCTCCATGTGGGCACAGAGCATCGGTGACCAGGTGGGCGTGGCGGGTGGGCAGTGGCAGGCGTGCACCCTCTCTCCCTGCAGGTCTCAGGCCCCGACTCCCTGACTCTGGGGGAGGACAGCCTCCACAGCCTGGACTTCACGTCTGAGCCCAGCCTGGACCTCCCCGACTACCCCCCTGGTGGTCTGCACACCACCTACTCGCCTTCCCCTCCGCTCAGCGCTGCCGACACCTTCTCGGGGGCCTTGCGATCCCTGAGCCTCAAGGCGGCAGGCCGGCGGGGCGGGGACCCCGTGGCCCTCCAGCCCCTGCGCTCTGAGGGTGGGCC
>NW_006294609.1:203615-208003 GCF_000327345.1 Myotis davidii | reverse complement strand
CCCGGCCGGGGAGCGGCTCCCACAGGTCTCCCCTGCGCCAGGGCCCCGCCTCCCCGCCCAGCACTCCCCGCTCGCCCTCCTACATGGGCCCCAAAGCCGTTGCCTTCATCCACTCGGACCTCCCGGAACCACCGCCCGCGCTGGCTGTGCAGAGGTGGGTGCTGGGGACTCTGCAGGCTTCCTGGCAGGGGGCAGTGTCTGGCTGGCTGTGGGACCTCTTGGCTGAGCGAGTGCGGGTTGTCCAGAAGGCCTGAGGCCACCTGTGGGGTGGACCTTCCCAGCCTGGGGGGTTGTGCCCCTTCAAGGACACCCTGGCATGTCCCAGGGTGTGGCACGATTTGCATATTAGCCTAAAGCTCCACATTCCCGCCAAGCTAGCACAGACCCCTGCCTGGGGTCCCCCAGGCCTTTTTCCTCAGGAGATGGTACTGCTGTCCCTGCTCAAAGATGGGGACCTGGGCCCAGAAGGGCAGGCGGGCCAGGCCCCCAGGGGACATAGCATCTTCGGGGCATCACCCACTGCCTTGAGCACAGGCCAGGGCAGGGAGTCTCGTTGTGGGTGTAACAGGTCCAGCAGGTGGCAGCTGCAGAGGCAGGGATGGCAGCTGAAGGAGGGAGGGCCTCCTGCCCTCATGACTGGGCAGCAAGGTCACTGCTGGGCAGCCTTTGGGGCAGGAGGGAAGCCCCTCGTTTTCCCAGGAGGCAACAGGGAAGGGCTGCACAGGCATCACTGGGCTCCCCAGCTCAGGGCACCAGGACCGGGCAGAACCTAGGGCTTGGCTGATGGTGTCTACCTGGCCGCCCCATGCGTATGGTCTTGCCAGTAGGGGGACTAAGGATCCTCGGGGTGTGACAGCTATTCTGACGTCTGCCAGTCCTGTGACAGCACAGCCCTCCCCCTATGGGCTCGGTGTGGCCACCCGTCTTCTGGGTGGCACCTTCTGAGCTCAGAGGCGTGGCTAGCCAGGGCTTCGTCTGCATCATCTGTCCTGTTGCCTCACTGGCCTCTGTCCTGCCATGGTCGGTCCCTTGTTCACCGTGTGTCTGCATGTATGTGTTTGCTTTGATGCAGGGACCACCCTCAGCTGAAGAACCCCCCAAGTAAGCTTAACGGGCAGTCCCCGGGCCTGGCCCGCCTGGGACCTGCCGCCGGCCCCCCAGGGCCCTCCACCAGCCCCGCCCGGCACACACTCGTTAAGAAGGTGTCTGGCGTGGGTGGGACCACGTACGAGATCTCCGTGTGAGGAGTGACAGCCACCCATCCGCTGTGGCACCACGGGGACCAGGACCCCCCAGCGGCTGCCCCCCACCCCCCGACTTCTCTGCCCCGACAGAGGAGGAGGCCCAGCAGGTGTGGACGCATCAGCAGGAGGGAGAACCACGCCTCCACGTGTCTGTCCCTCGGTCTCCACCTGTCCATCCACTTATCTGCTCACCAGGGCGCGGCCAGGCCAGGGGCCACCAGCTCCAGGATCTGTGTTGGTGCCCTTGCTCCCATAGGCTGGGCCTCGAGGGTCACGGACTGCATCTGCGTGGACTGCACCCATGTCCCCCTGATTGTCACCAGGCCAGCCCCCACCCAGGCCCTTTATAGAAGGGTCACTGTGGCTCAGAAATGGACAGAGGGGCCTGGGTCCCTGGCCATCCTCCGGACTGAGGGCCCACCGCCGGGCTGACCCTAACCGGCCGCCTTTCAGGGACCCGCTGGAAACTTCTAGTGTGGTGAGGCCGCTGCTTCTGTGGGGAAGGCCAGCCCTGGCCCGTGGCCACCGGCTCCAGGGCGACTCTGGGTTTTGACAGGTGGATGGACAGACGGACAGACTGCCAGCCGTGGGTGGGGTCCTGGCTCCATGTGTCCCGTCTCGCCCAGCTGGTGGGCGTGTCCCCGTGTCTATGCGCTGAGCTGCCATGCCACGCCCCATGTGTTCAAGCTCGGGGCCCTGCGGCCCCACTGCCGGGAAACGCGCTGTCATTGAAGCCTTAACCTCTGCTTTATGCTCTTGTGGTGGCACCGGGGGCAGGTGGGAGCAGGCACAGGCTGGACGCTGCGACAGGGGCCTCTGAGACCAGGAGTCCCTGCCCTGCCAAACGAGATTCCCTACCCCAAGGCATGCAGAGTCGGGGCGCCAGAGCCCCGGCGTCTGCGTGGGAAGCACATGGGGAGGGGGTCAGAGCTCTGCCTGGCGCCAGGGACCCGAGAGTAAGCACACAGCAGCGTTTGCTTGCGTTGTGTCTGTTTTATGTTTTTATATCTACATCTATATATCTATAATTTTATTAAAAAAAGAAAAAGAGTCATTTTGATCCTTTCCTTGAGCAAGGCCAGGGCTGTTGCTGATACTCAGGGGCTCTGGGGCGGGGTGGGCGGGGGGAGAGCCACCAGGCTCCAGGAGAGGTGGAGGCCGGCAGTATGGGATCGGATGTTCCGTGTGGGCATTTCTGCTGATTTAAGCGGAGTTGGAAGCCTGGGAGGTGGGGGCTGGCCCACGGGTCTTTGGCTGACGAGCGTGCGGCTCCCCTGGGTCTGCGTCATTCCTGGCAGTGACAGGGCTTTTGGAGAAAGACTGGGGCTGCAGCTGCCCCCAGGCCCCCCAGGAACCCAAGGGCTCGCAGGAGATGGAGGAGGGGATGTACCCGGGGCCACCCGCTGGCTGGGGGCACTGCGGTGGCTGTTGCCATGACCTGCAGCTGCATTTACTGGCCCTCCACCTCTGCCTGTTCAATGTGTGTGTAGGGGGAAGGCATCGGGAACGCACTGCTTTTCAGGACTCACAGCTGGGCAGAAAGGGGGAGGCCGGGTTGGCCCCCTGTGGGGGGTACCCCAGACCTTGGACCCCTGCACTGGTCAGCCTCATGCTGACCTCCACCTTTCTGCTTCTCTCTCATGGGACGCTGCGGCCCGCAGGGGGCGGATCGGCACTTATAGCCATGGATGGGGGCGTCGTGGCCTGCCCAGGGTGCCCCCCGGCCTGCACCTGTGCCGCCTTGGCCTCCCTGAGGACCGCCCACTGCTGCAGGTCCCCTGGAGCCCAGCTGCTGGGGTGCTTCCCCGAGGAGCTGTGTGCCGCCTGCACATGGCGGCCTCCAGCCTTTTCCCCCGCCTCTCGGGGCCTGCGCGGGACACCAAGTAGGCACCTATGGGAGAGTAGGGAGGCCAGGCTGCCACGGACCCTGGGGGTGTGGGCTGAAGGGCCAAACCTTGACCGACTCCCTACCCACCGGGGTCCGTGACCAGGTGCCCACCCACCTCTAGAAGTTCCCATCCGCTGCAGGGGGTCCAACACCCCAGGTGGGGGCCCTGGAGCTGCTGGGACCTGCACGGCCTTCCTAGGGTGTCACGCCATCACCTGACCTCCCAGCTGACCAAGCGCTTTAGACGCCACTTCCTCCCCGGGAAGCCCAGGCCTCTGTGTCAGGCTGGGGTGGGGGTCTCAGGTTGCCCGCAGGTCACTGCAGTCCCCTCCCTGAACCCAGTGCAGATGCCTTAATGTCCTGGAGCCACCAGTCTGCTGAGCCGTCCAGGCCCTGCCTGGGCAGGAGGAGACCAGCCGCCCAGCCCAGTGAGCCCGCTCTGCCCAGGCCCTGCCCGCAGTCTCCACTCCTCCGCTCTGAGGTGGGCACTTGGGCGCTTGGCACCTTTCCCTGCTTCAGCAACAGCTCTGCCTCTCCCACTTGGGGGTGAGCAAGCCACAGAGCTCCTATTCTAGAAGGTATTCCCTGCCCCAATTCCATGCCCTAAATAAAATGTTTGGTGTTCACCTCCATAGCTCTCTCCACCAACGTGGTTCCCTGTCCTCTGAGCCTTGGTCAGTGCCAGGAGGCTGGACTGGACAGGGACCCTGGGTTGAGGAGGGCGCAGGAGTGGGGTGGGCGGTGGTGGCCGGGTGGGTGTGGGGAGCGTGGGGGAGTCTACTGGACAGGGACTGGAGTCATGTGCGAGGTCTGAGGTTCAGGCTGAGAACCCGACCCCTGATGAGGGTGGAGGCCTGGGGATACCCAGTCCTCACCCAGTGGAGACCCTCCTGGTCACACTATTTGCTCAGGGCCCTCTTGGTGCCAGGGGTCAACCTGGGGGCTGGCTGTGGAGGGGCTGCCATCCAGCAGGCAGGTGGGGCATGAAGGCCGAGGTGGGGTGCCACCCTGAGGGACCCCCACTTTAAGATTAGCTTCAGGATGCAGTCAGGTTCCCCCCATCTCCATGGAGACAAGCTCAGACGCTGTGTGTGTCACCACTGTATGTCCAGCCGCAGGCCCAGCCCTCCGGACAGACCCCGCCGCCACCCTTCTCTGAGGCTCTTGGCAGGACGGTGTGCACGGCAGTGTTGTGGGCAGGGGCAGGCTCGGCTGCTGGGCACCCGGGGCCGCGCTGGCCGCCTGGCCTCCTCCTC
>NW_006294609.1:197280-203342 GCF_000327345.1 Myotis davidii | reverse complement strand
CGAAGGGTGTGGGGTCCACCACGTACACGTAGGCGGCGGTGCAGGCCAGCAGGGCGCCCAGCAGCAGCCTCAGGGCCAGCAGCCTGCGGGCGGCGGTGGTCAGGGGGCAGGGGCACCCATCGGGCAGCCCCGGGGGACTGGACTCTGCCCACACACTCATGCACCACCTACCAGAGCTGGCCCTTGAAGCCCTCGGAGCATCCCAGATGTGGCAGCGTCTTCTGTGGGGGGAGCAGCCAGTCAGAGCCCGCCCTTCCCTGTGGGATCTGGGTGCTGTGTGTTTCTCCTCCCCAGGCCCAGGACGGGCACCTGCAACCTTGTCTCCCCGGTGAATCTGACCACGTGGTTCCTGGTGAGGCTCCCACCCTGGGGCCTCTTCCGCGGCAGCCCACCTCTCCCCTCCCCAGTTAGGGCCGTCAGGGGGGGAAATCGGGAGCGGGCCGGGGGCTTACTGATAAGCACAGGTCCTTCCTTGCCTGGGTGCGGCACTGGGCGCGATCCCTGGGGGAGGCGTACAGTCAGGGCCATGGGCACTCCCTACACCAGCCTGGCACCACCCCTGGTCTGGTGCCACGGAACTGGGGAGGGGTTAGGGGTTGGTTCACCCCATCCTGAACAGGACACCTGCACCATCCCAGCTTAGTGAGCCACCCTTCCCTTGCCCCCCAGCCCCCGACCACACACATCACCCCAGAATCTCCAGCTGAATGTCTTCCATCTGGTCTAGCACGCCCCGGATATCCTTCTTGAGGTTCTAGGGGACAGAGGGGCTCAAGAGTCCTGCACCCTGACCTATCGCCCTGCCTCCCCCACCCTCTAGGTATTGCTCTTCGGGGACCTACCTGGAGCCCGGTGGCCTGGTTGTTCAGGGCCATGTGTACCTCGGCCACACCATCCCACACCTGGTGCGGGGAAGGCTAGGTCAGGCCCCAAGGATGTGCCCTACCACGTGGGTCCCCCAGCACTCCCCCCACCCTGGCCAGGTGGACACCTCGGTAATGGCCATCTTCTTCCTCTCAAAGGACAGTCGGATCTGCTGCAGCTCATTCTGGGAGAGGAGCACAGGACGGGCATGGGGGGGGGGCACCGGTGGTCAGCTTCTACCTCCTCCACCCACCTGGGACTCCTCCCCGCCCCCCCGCCCCCAGAGCCCGTTCCAGGTGCCCACCTGGGACTGCTGCACGAAGGACTCCTCGCCCCGGCACAGCTCCCGTCGAAGCACCTGCAAAGGTGCCCTGTCCTCCAGGGGCCTGGTGCCAGCCTGCTCACGGGGCTGCGGAAGAGCCCTGGGTCAGCCTCAAGGTTGTGGGCAGCCGCTGTGGTCATGGACTACTTGGGATCAGGAGTGGAGGGTGTGGTGCGTGGCGTCGCAGGGTCCGACCTGACAGTAGCCGAAATCCTGCTGGAACCTGGCTGCCGCCATGTACTTACCCAGGTCAGGGCTGTGCAACTCGAGTGCTCCGGGCACAGCGGCAAGAACTGCTGCCCCGGTCCCAGGAGGGCCCCCAGCTGCTCCCGAAGGTCCTGGTTCTGTCTTTTCTGGGGGTGGGAGGCAGAGAGATGGATGGGGCTGCCCCTCACAGCTATTTCTTGGGCAGGAGACGGAGGCAGCTGGGCTGAGGCAGGGGATTCAGGGCCTGGGGCTGAGGAGGTCCAGCAACAGCTGTGAGCTCATTGCACGGACAGGTGCCAAGCCTGGCGCCTCACTCACCAGCTTCTGGTTCTCCTGCTCCAACTGTAGGAAGGACTGTTCGGCAGGTCCCAGGGGCCCGCTCTGGAGTTGGGAGGAGGCTGGCCTGGGTGAGGCTGGGGTCCCTGCCCCCGGTGACAGGTGCTGGCACGGGAAGGATCTGGGCCCTGAGCTGGGGGCTCCCTCCTGCCTGGGTGACCCCTGCTCCCTTCCCGAGTGCAGGGACCAGCCCCACGCCAGCCCTGCCTCCATCTGTCCTGGCCTCGCCCCTGCTGGGTCTCGTGGTCTCTGCCTCTGCATCTCTCCCTCTTCACTTGCGATAAAGCCCCCAGGTCCTTCACTGCCTACGCTGGGCCCCCCGCCCCCTGGCCCCGGGGCTGGGAAAGTTCCGGAAGACTCCACTGAGTGAGTGGAGCTGAGAGGCACCAGGCAGGGCCACCTCACAAACCCCTGGCAGGGTGGCTCGAGGCATCCTCCGTGGCTGCTTGAAGTTGAGGGTTGGGAGCATTGGGGGTGGGAGTGGCCATAGGGCCCCAGGGTTTTTGGTCCCTCCATACTTCCCTATGACCCCTTCCTGACCCCAGGTCCAGGCTCTGGCTTGGCCAGACCTACCACCCTCTGACTGAGGCCCTCCAGGCGTCACAGCTCACAGGTCTGCCTCAAGGCGTTTGTCACAAAGGCCTGGACACAGCTAGGGAGGTCATAATGGGCAGGGTGGTGGCCGGAGCCTGGCTGGCAAGGCCCCTCCCACCACGCACCCCTGTCCCTGAAGTGTCCTCCCCTAGTCACCCCTTCTGCATCTTCACCCCACTCACCTTGGCTATTTTCTTAAAACGTAGAACATAATGCAGACACACGGTGAAAAAAACATCAAACAACAAAGAAGGTGTTGGTGTGACCCTCACACCTCAGTCCTCCCTGCTGCCCCAGCCCCCACGAGGCTGGTCTGGTCGGCGAGATCCTTCCGGGAGCGGCTGCATGTCCCCCACGGGTGGCACCGTGACCTCTCCTCCCTCCCACGCAGAATAGATCATCCCACAGCCTGGCTTTTTTTACCTAACACATCACCGAGTTTTCTTTTCTTCTCTTTTCTTTTCTTTTCAGGTTTTACTTATTTTTAAATAAAATAATTTATTGAACGTTCACTTTAACGGTCCCATCAGGACGACTGTTCTCCTCTCCTACAGGTGGGGAAACTGAGGCATGAGGACATTTAGCCGCTTGCCCAGGCCCACACCCCTGTTCAGTGATAGGACGGGATTGGAGCTAGCTCTTCACCGCTTCGGGGGTCTGGTACCCACAGCGGAGCCTGTGTCCAGTGGTGGAGCCTGATGGGCCCCTAGTCGGTTCTCCATCCTTCTCTCCAAGGTTCCATCATGCCGTCGGTGGGCCGCATGCCCCCCCCAACACCAGGGCCCTGTTTCCATGACCTCTTTCTCCGCGCCCTCCCTTGTTTCAGGGAAGTGCATCCTCAAATAACATCCTCCAGAAGGCGGATCAGAGGAAACGCAGGTCCCTGTGCAGCAGCAACAGCCACAGCTGCTCTCCTCTCCTGGGCGCCTGGCCTTCTGCAACCTGACTCTGCCCTCCTCACACCAAGAGACAGGGTTCTCGCCCTGGCCAGTTTGGCTCAGTGGATAGAGCGTCAGCCTGTGAACTGAAAGGTCCCAGGTTCGATTCCGGTCAAGGGCACATGCCCAGGTTGTGGGCTCGATCCCCAGTGTGGGGCATGCAGGAGGCAGCCGATCAATGATTCTCTTTCATCATTGATGTTTCTCTCTCTCTCCCACTCCCTTCCTCTCTGAAATCAATAAACACATATTTAAAAAAAAAAAAAAGAGAGAGACAGGGTTCGCTCTTCACCCTGGACTCTGGACCAGCCTGGGAACCACTGGGCCAATAGGTTCTCCTTTTATTCCTTAAATATTTTTTTTTTATTGATTTCAGAGAGGAATGGAGAGGGAGAAGGGGAGAGAGAGAGAAACATCAATGATGAGAGAGAATCATTGATTGGCTGCCTTCTGCACGCCCCACACTGGGGATCGAGCCTGAAACCTGGGCCTGTACCCTGACCGGGAATTGAACCGTGACCCTCCTGCTTCCATAGGTCGATGCTCAATCACTGAGCCACGCTGGGAGGGCTCTAAGATATTATTTTAAAGAGGAGAGTTTGTTATTCCATGAGTGATCTCTGGTTCGCTTAAAATGTCTTTTTCTCCAACCCTCGAGGCTTGGATTTTTTAAAAAAATATATTTTATTTGATTTTTTACAGAGAGGAAGGGAGAGGGATAGTTAGAAACATTGATGAGAGAGAAACATCGATCAGCTGCCTCCTGCACACCCAATACTGGGGGTGTGCCCGCAACCAAGGAACATGCCCTTGACCGGAATCCAACCTGGGACCCTCGAGTCCGCAGGTTGACACTTTATCCACTGAGCCAAACCGGTTAGGGCAATAAGTTCTTAACATATTGGCAGTTGGGCCTGACCTCTTGCTGCTCTGGGGACCCTCTGGTGTGGGGAGGCCTTGCTATAGCATCGTCGTCACGGGGATAGAGGCTCCGTCATCTCAAGCGGGGCCCAGGGGACCCTCAAACAATGGCCCCGAGGGTGGCCAACTCGCCCAGCCCTGGGCTGAACCACCTGTCTCAGCCATGATGGTTGGGCGTGGCCTGCCGCAGCGGGGTCGATCATGAGGCCCCTCTTGGGTCTGAGAGCATCTTACTCTGCCCTCATATTTGTTGGGTGTTTTCCCACAGGAGTTCGAGGGGGGCCCGTGGTCCGCGGCGCTGCGCGAGCAGCGGGCTTGGCTGCTGGTCTTTTTAATCCCAGCAATCTGGGTTTAAGTTGACGATGCATCTCGATTGTTCTCTGAGAGCCCTCGTCCTTTTTTTTTGCGTTTTGCGGAGCGTCTTGTTCTATTTTAGGAATGAAGTGGGTTTTGTTTCCTTCATTCTTTCTATTCTCTCTGTGGTTCATTTTCTCTATTTGCTCTTGGGACTTCCTAGTAGACACTGTCCTCAGATGCCTGGCTGGCGCACCCCTGTGCAGGGAGGAAGGGAAGAGCAGGCTGGCGCCTCACCCAGGCCCCTGCAAGGCAGGCCTCCGACTGCGGGCAGATGTCTGTTTGCTGCAGCTAGATCTGCGCGTGGAGCGGGGAGGGTTGGCGAGTTTGCCTGAGCAGTCCTGTGTCACCTGCTACCCCTCAGAGGTGCTGGGTGGTCACTCCAAGCTGCCCCCTAACCAGCCCCAGGTTCCTGCCCTGCCTCATCCACACCCAGGCTGCCCTGCGAAGTCAGCCTCCACTTCCCATCTGAAGTTTTTAAAATCCCTGGTCTGAAGGTGCCTCTCTCCTGTCCTCGTTGCCGGGCGGGTGGATATACTGCAGGGACGCCCGGTGTGGGCTGCTCACCAACAGAGCAGGTGAGTGCACAGTCCACTGGCCGTGACTGGCTGACACACGTGGGCCCGGCCCCAGGGGTCCCTGCCGTGGCCTCTGCAGCCCTCAATGGCAGGCTCTGGCAGGGGAGGGGTGTGTGTGGGGGGTGAGTTGGGAAGCATGGGCCTGGAGCCAAGTTCAGGCACCAGCTGCCCTCGGAACTGCCGGCCGGGGGTCTGCTCAGCCACCCAGAGAGGAAGGAGCCTCCCCCCCGCCCCCTGTGGCCTGCGCCCTGCAACTCCTCTCTAGAATCACACGGGTCTCAGGCTGTGCTCAGCTCAGAGCACCCCTTCGGGAGAACTGGGGGTGAGGGCCAAGGAAGGCCTCTTGGCTGACACCTGAGGTGAGGCCGCCATGGAGAGGGGGTGTCCCAAAGCCCTGGGTGGCTGGTGTGGGGGAGAAGGTGAGGTGGGGGCTGCTGCCTGTACTCAGTGCCCCTAGGCCCGCCAGATGCCAGTAGTGCCCGGAAAGGCGCATGGGGAGAGAGGCGGTCCTCATGGAGACTGGTCCTCACAGACCCTAGAGCAGGGGTCCTCAAACTACGGCCCGCGGGCCACATGCAAATACAAATATTGTATTTGTTCCCATTTTGTTTTTTTACTTCAAAATAAGATATGTGCAGTGTGCATAGGAATTTATTCATAGTTTTTTTTTTAAAATTATAGTCGGCCCTCCAACGGTCTGAGGGACAGTGAACTGGTCCCCTGTTTAAAAAGTATGAGGCACCTTTTGCTAGATCTTCATATATATGTTGACTCTGACTGACAAAAATTAACTTTTGTGTACTGAACCTGCCAAACAATGCTATCAGAAAGCCAAGGTTTAGAACATGTTGTCCATTATTTGATAGCAGTCTTTGACAGTATCCTATATAATAAAAGCCTAATATGCAAATCAACCAAATGGTGGAACAACCAGTCACTATGACATGA
>NW_006294609.1:185720-196291 GCF_000327345.1 Myotis davidii | reverse complement strand
CGGGCCACATGCAAATACAAATATTGTATTTGTTCCCATTTTGTTTTTTTACTTCAAAATAAGATACGTGCAGTGTGCACAGGAATTTGTTCATAGTTTTTTTTTAAACTACAGTCGGGCCCTCCAACGGTGTGGCCCCCTGTTTACAAAGTTTGAGGACCCCTGCCCTATAGTAAGAGCGGTGGTAACACAGGCTGCCTGGGGGCGGGGTGTGATGGGCAGGGAGGGGGGGAGAAGGGGGTGCCTCCTGTCTCCCCAGGGGCATAGGCCAAGCTGAGAGGCCCAGAAGCAGGGGCAATCTCCAGCAGGTTTGAGGAGATGCCTGGGGCTCCTGGGTGACACAGGAGCCTCAGCCCCACCTGTTGCAGCCTCCCTCTGCCTGTGACCCTGGGGATCCTCCCTTCCTGGCCTGCAAACTCCGCGCTGCCTGACACACCCACACCTTTACCAGGCTGTGTCCCCGAGTGGGAGGCTCAGGCCCAGCCCTGAAGACCCACTTCCCTGAGACCTTCCTTCCCACCCCCTCCCTGGTGCCCTAAGCTGGAGAAGGCCCCAAGGGATAGGGAGTTGAGGCTCTCAGAGGGAGAGGGTGCTGGGGGTCCATCGTGGTGGTGGCATTTCCCAGAATGGGGACAGATACTCTAATGTATGCAAAGCACCCCGAAAATCATGGGGGTCCTGCATGGAGGTAGCTCCAGGATGGTGTCCTGGGCAGGCAGGATTGCTGGCCACGGGTGGAAGGTTTGGCTCCTGCACAGGGCGGGGAGCACCAGGCCATGCCCTGCCGCCCCCATCCCGCCTTCCCCGCTCCCCCCAGCCCACTGCCAGGTAGTGCTTTACCCTGACTGCCTGTTGCCATTGCAGCTGCTTCCTGCCTAAGTTGCTCTGACCCCCAGTGGCCGCCGGGAGCCAGGGGCTCTTAGGCAGGGCTTGGGCCAGGGAAGAGGGACAGAAGGCCCACCCCTTCTTGCCCTGAGCGAAGCACGCCCGCCTGGATTCACTGTGGCCTCAGCATTCGATGCCCCGCGCTCATGTCCGAAGCTGAGAAACAGGTTTGAAGCAGATGGAACTCGGGATCACTGGGCCAGCCCCTCAGGAAAAGTCCCGTCTTTGTGCCTACAAACCTGGGCTCCTGGCCCAGACCCTCCTCCTCTAGTCCTCAGGGCCACCTTGCGCGTCCCTGAGCCCCTCAGGCTCCCTGGAGCCACCTGAGCTGGGGGTCCCCCTTACCTGCGCTTTCAGGCTATTCTTGACCCTCAACCCCCTGCCAGAGCCAGGGGATGAGCTGTCCTTTGTGCTGCGTGTAACGCACAGTGGGCGACCCGTGGCTGGGCCCATGGTTGTTTTGCACCTACCAGGTACCCCCAACTCACTCAGCCAGGAGGATGGGCAGACCCACCGGGTGTGACTGAGTGAGAGCCGGGCAGCCTGGGGAGTGCCCACCCCATCCCAGGGCCAGAGGGCAGGCACACGCCTTGTTCTCTGAGTGCCGGGTGGCTCCCCTTCCCAGCCTGTGGGGCAGCCCTGCAGGATGAACTGGCTGGGTGGGCCCTGGGGGTGGGGGTGCAGGTGAAGGTCAGGGGAAGGTCAAGGGCTGTGCCCTGAGGTGCTCCCAGAGTGGCCCCATTTCTGAGGCTGAGATGGGAGTCGTGCTCCTGTGTCTGCCCCTGTCCCCGTGTGGCTGATCGGCTCCCAGGGCACAGGCCATGTCAGGCCATTTGTTTTCCCTTCCTGGGTGACTCTCTGAAGACCGCTGCTCATTTTTTATTTAAGGATCAGGGAGATAATAGGAATGTCAGGGAAATCCTCTCAGGGGCACACAACACCAATAAATTACCATCAGTTGGGCCGCCGGGGATGCCAGGCCGGGAAGGTGGCCGTGCTGGGGGTTGCCAAGGCTCCTGTGCCCCAGGACGGGTGACTGGACGTGCCCACCCCTGCATGGGCCCAGAGGCACCCCCCACCTTCCACTGCTTCCCCAGAGGATCCCAGCCAGGCAGGTGCACCCACTTCTCAGCATCCCCACGCTCATCTGTCCCTGCTAGACAGACAGTGGTGCCTGGGGAGCCAGCATGGCTGGAGTGGCTGATGGTCGGTGCCAGGGCCACCTGACCAGACCGTCACCGGGTCCGGAATCCAGGACGCCGGCCCACCTTGCTCTTCATTCTCTGGCCCAAACCAGCTCTTGCTGGGGGAGTGGACAGTGCTGGGCCGTGAGCACCTGGGGCCCGCCCCTGCACCCAGGAAACAGGTCCAAAGGGGTTGAATGAGAGCCGGGGTGCCAGGTGAGGGGCAGAGACCTTGAGTGGTCACAGGTGGCCAGTATCCTAGTATCCCTTGGCACCAATGAGCTGGGGCCATCAGGACTGCGTGTCCTTGTCCTCCCTGGGGAGGCCACGGTGTGGGTTCCAGGATTCACCACCAGATGGCGCCACAACCCCACACACTGGCTGCAGACTGCTGGACTTCGTGCCCCTGACAGTCCCCGGGATGGGTCAGACCTGACTGGCGCTTCCAGCAAGGTAGGAACAGTGCTGGGGTGGGGGAGAAGCTCCCCACCAAATTGCATCTGTAGTTGGCTTGTTGCTTTCACCCCACTGTTCACACTGGGACTTACGCCGGCATCCCTCAGGGGCCCCTTGCCTGCCCTCTCCCAAGGGGCTGGGGCTCAGGGCTGGCCGGCCCCATGTTGTCTTGTCTGTCAGTGGGCAGCTGACGTGAGGGGCTTTCACTGTTGGGTCCTTTGTTTGAAGGTGGGTCAGCCGAGTGCAGCCTGCGAACCCTCGCAGCGAATTCAGTCCACAGACGGGGTCGGCGTCCACCCAGTTACCCACCAGTCCACCCAGCAAGAGGCACGATAGCTCACCCCCTAGCTAACTCCTACCACCACACCCACCAACCAGCTAGCTTACAAACTGGCCACACAGCTGGTCACCCCTCCTGCTCCCTGCCTGCGTGGCAGCAGCTCCACAGAGCCTCTCAGTGCCTGACCCTGAGATGCCACGAAACCCCTGGGTGCCCATCTCAGCCCGCTGGCCAGTTGGCTCCCTGGAGTCAGCTTTGGCCAACAGGAGTGGGGGCAGGGGTGAATTCCTGCTCCCTTCCCACCAGGCCTGGTCACTACTGGCCCTCTGTCTGGCCTCAGGCCTGGCTTTCTAGGATGCCAGCTGGCCCCAACCTACACCATCAGGGGCTGATAGAGCGCCTCTCAGGCAGATCCAGTGTGCTCAGGGCTGCGGGATCCACAGGTGCCTATGGAAGGCAGGAGGCGTTCCCCTTAGTGAAGCCCCGAAAAGCTGATGAAGGGCAGTCGCCCCTCGCTGAGGCGCCCTGAGCGCCGCCTTACAAGGGAGACGTTTAATTTATCTCAGGAACTGGGTGCAAGTTATAAAAATGGTAGTTTCTTGGAGATTCAGTGTCATGTTTTCATTGTTATCCTCGGTAATCAGGGGATGGATGAGAACCAGGAGGAGGACGGGGGCTGTGTCTGCCGGGGCCGGAGCTGCCTGGCCTCAGTGTTCCCAGCCAAGAGGGGCCCATCTGGGGCCCTGCTGGCTTGGTGGGCAGAGAGGAAGCGACCGTGTGGTTGCCAGGACGCCCACTCCCCTGTCCAGTGCCCCGGGCTGGGCATGGTTTGTCGCCAGAGGGCTCTGCGGTGGGACCGAGGGGGAGCTCCTTGTGGGGTTCGGGGTTCGGACCTGATGTCTGCTCCTCCCAGGCGGTGTCTTGGCTCTGAATAATGTCCCCGGAATTAACGGTGCCGGCAGCCAGCAGCACAGGTGATTGGAAAAGGGTTTTATGGCCCCGAGGGTGGCATTGAACTGGCACTGGGAGGCGGATTTCAGAGATGGGATTTTCCTCCCAGCAAAGGGGCACGTTTCATGCTGGTTACAGCGCAGATCCTTGCAGCTCTTCACCCGAGGCTTGCAAGCACCGGGGGGCTCTGTCGGGCTCTCTGGGCCTGGAAGTCGGGGCTGGGGTCGCTGCCAGGCCATCTAATCTCATCAGACCCTGGTGATGAGATGGGAGGGGGGCGGTGAATCCACACAACCAGGGGCCAGGGCGGGAGAGGAAGCCTCAAGGGAAGGAGGGGCTGGCCTGGCTGAGTCACATAAGGAGGGGCCAGAAGGGAGCCCCCCTCCTGGCACCTGGGGAGAGGGGGGAGGTCTTCCTGGGATCAGCTCCCAGAGGCCGTGGATCAGCAGACTCTGGCGGGGTCTGTCCTCTCCTGTGGACGGGCCCCGGTCTCGGGCTGAGCTGGGCTCTTGGCCTCAGATCTGGCTCTGCCGCCCCTGAAATCCCTTTTCTGCCGGACTCTGAGGCGCCCAGGGTCTAGCCAGGCTGAGCAGGAGCAGCCCCCGCCTCCAGCAGGCCTGTGCGGCGCCCCCGACTCCACGTGGGCTTCGGAGCTCAGGGTTCTTAGAATGGGCCTGGGGGTCTGGGAGGAGGCGCACGGTGAACCCCTCGGGCTGGTTAAGGTCTGTGGAGGGAAGGCAGGGAGGCCCCACCATCCACACACACACACACACACACACACACACACACACACAGGTTGTTGGCACAGGCCAGCAGCTCCCTACCTCCCACCACAGGGATGCGGACCATCAGCACGGGCATCCCTTCCCCCCGGAGTGGGGTGGGGGGCAGGCAGCTGCCTCATCACCCACTTTCCAGGTAAGGACACAGGTTCATAGAGGCAAAGGGCCTCTATGAGAGAGACGGAGGTCACACAGCAGGTGAGTCAAGGGCCTGGGGGTACTCAGAACCGCCCCCTCCTGCCAGGGGCTGGATTGAGACTGTGTCCTGGCATCTAGGGACGAGGGCCCGGGCCTGACCAACAGGTGGGAGCTGGGCCAGGGAGGAGGCAGGCACTGCCCTGGGGAACATAATGGGGTCCACCCCCGGGGGCGGGGGGGGGGAGGGTGGAGCCCTCCCTGCTCCTCCCACCAGGGCTGCAGCCCTGATCCTGACAGGAGGGGCGGTGCCCAGAGCCTTAAAGTGCGCTTTCCTAAGTCATCACCTCCAGCTCACTTACAGTAAACACTAGGCTATTTTTTCTCTTTCCAATAATTGGACTTATTTATTTTTAACTAAGATTAAATGTTCTCTGTGAGTTTAAGATATAATGCTGTCCTGTCAGGCCTGGTTAAACCTTTCTCTCTTGCCTCCCAGGCACCGCCCACCAGGCAGGGACCGCCCACCAGGCAGGACAGCCCAGGAGGCAGGGAAGGGGCCGCAAACATGTTGCTTCTCTGGAAAACTCTGGGTTCTGGAAGATAGTTTTCATTGTCACCATGAACATAACCATCATTTCCATAACCACCATCATGATCACCTCCATTACCACCACCGCCACCACCACCACCACCACCACCACCTCCACCATCTTCACCATCACCACCACCACCACCTCCATCACCACCACCACCTCCACCAGCTCCACCACCACCACCATCTCCACCATCATCACCTCCATCACCACCTCCACCACCACCTCCACCACCATTACCACCACCTCCACCACCACCACCACCACCACCACCTCCACCAGCTCTACCACCACCACCTCCACCATCATCGCCATCACCACCACCTCCATTACCACCACCACCATTACGACCAATCTCCACCAGCATCACCTCTATTACTACCATCATCACCTCCACCTCTATAACTACCACCTCCACCTCCTCTCACCCCCACCCCCACCCAACCTCCACAACTACCACCTTCACCACCACCACCTCCATCGCCATCACTATGATCAAATCTTTGGCACTGCCTGGTAGGGCTGCTCCCCCATGAGTGTGCCCTGGGCCCTGAGCATGACCCAACCCTCTCTCCAGCTCCCTGTAGGGCCCCCGAACACCAGACTAGGTGGGTGGCCCACTCCCAGCCTTATGCCTGCCAGCCTCTCTGAGACCCACGGGTTGGGGTACACCCTGGCACCAAGGCCAACTGGGAGAATTGCATTGGGAACACTGCCAGGTGCTCTCCACATAGCAGGTGCCCACCACGGGCCCTGCTGTCCCCAAGTAAACCCCAGCTTCCCGCTCTGGGCTCCTCAGGCCTCACTGACCACTCAGGCCCACCGAGTCTCCAGTGTCCTCAGGAGCTCTGGCTTCCATTGTGACCACTGACACAGGGGGGCCACCAGGAGCCGCTCCTGGCGCGCACAGGCCGCTGTAAGGACAGGAAGCAGTGCCTGTGGCCGACTGGGGCTCGGACCCTCAGTGGGGCCACAGCTGGCATGTGGGTAACATTATGTGACCCCAGCGACCTAGCACCACGGTGGGTGCGAGCTCCCAGCTCACTTCTCGATATTCTCAGCCAGTTGACGTGGGAAGGCCACCCTGTGGACGCTGGGCCCTGGCCCCTCCTCCCTGGCAGTGTTCTGTGGCCCTTCCTGGCCTGTTGTGCAGAGGGCGTCCACCATCCCCATCTCACAGCTGAGCTCAGAGGCTCAGAGGCAGGAGACGGGCACAGCCATGCTCTGGCCACCTCGCCGAGTGGCAGGCTCTTCTTGGTGGGCACTTACTCAGCCACTTCAAACCAACGCCCAGCTCCAAGCCCAAGGTCAAATGGCTGGGGTGGGGCCCCTTCTCAGGCCCTAGACCAGTGGTTCTCAACCTGTGGGTCGTGACCCCTTTGACGGTCAAACTACCCTTTCACAGAGGTCGCCTAAGACCATCCTGCATATCAGATATTTACATGACGATTCATAACAGTAGCAACATCACAGTTATGAAGTAGCAACGAAAATAATTTTATGGTTGGGTCACAACATGAGGAACTGTATTTAAAGGGCCAGAAGGTTGAGAACCACTGCCCTAGGGCCGTGGTTGGCAAACCGTGGCTCGCGAGCCACATGCGGCTCTTTGGCCCCTTCAGTGTGGCTCTTCCACAAAATACTGGCTCTTCCACAAAATAGCAACTTCTGCACACGGGCCACGAAGTTTCAATCACACTGTAAGTGTGCACCCAGACATGGTATTTTGTGGAAGAGCCACACTGAAGGGGCGAAAGAGCCGCATGTGGCTCGCAAGCCGCGGTTTGCCGACCACGGCCCTAGGGGATTGTCCCTGCTTCACCCCAGGCAGGAGAGACTATATGGAGTGCACTAAACTCCCTGGTGTTTGGGGAAATATCCTATATGAAAAAAACTTACTATGCAAACTGACCAAACAGCGGAACTATCACAGGGGGTGGGGCTGGCGAGGGGGTGGGGCTGGCGAGCGGGTGGCGCCAGGCCAGCCAAAGCAGGTGCCAGTGGGCAGAGGGAGGAGACGGTGATGGGGGGTGGGGCCTAAGCCATCTGTCAGACATCCCTCGAGGGCTCCTGGTCTGCAAGAGGGCGCAGGCTGGGATGAGGGGCTGCCCCCACTTGCCCGGAGTGCATGAATTTCCGTGCACCAGGCCTCCAGTTAACAATTAAAAATCTTAAATCTTTGTGACACTCCGATGGCCAGATAATTAATATAAGCGCAGATAATAATTACTTAATGATTAACAACTACGCTTAATAGTTTTCAACATAATTGTGATAAAGAGAAAGTTAAATGAAAAACCATCAAAATTGCTGATGCCCAGCACAGTTCGGGCACCTTGGTGCTGGGGGGTGACTCTGGGGCACCCCTGGACTGCCCATGTCCAGGACCTGCAGCCCAGGGGCAGGTGTTTTCTCTATGTGGAGGGTGAGGACCTCACACCCACCTGCAGAATGGTGGGGGTCTTGCCCAATCACTGGCCAGGTAGGCAAAGCCTGTCTTCCTTCCCGGGGGGTGAGCGGGGGGCGGGGAGCATGTGGAATAGCCATAGAATTGGTCAGTGGGTCCAGGACTCTCTATCCCATACCTGTAGGTGTCCTGGGCCTCAGGACTGGTAGGCAGGGGCATCTTCTGCCTCCGAGGGCCAGTCCCTGGTCCTCCTACTGCCCACAGCCACTCTGGGAACACCCATACACCATCAGATTTACCCTGCCATGCCCTTGGGATCTGGCCCAAGGATGCTCTATCCGTCAATTCTCACTAAAGTGTGAGTGGTTGCTCTGTGCTGCCCTAAATTTCTAGGCCTGCAGTCTGATGAGTTTAGCAATAAAGCCTTCACCTGCAGGAAGAGAAAGAGGGCCGTTCCAGGCAAAGGAGGCCTGGTACCCGCTGCCCTGAGCCTATGGACTTGGCCAACCCTGGTCAGTGGGTCAGAAGATGCCAGGAGCCCTGGTAGGGGCAGGATTTGGGGACCTGCTGCCCTTCACATGAATCGTTTTTTTCTGGTCCTGGTTCCTGGCCCCATCTGGCCAGACTCAGCTGACACCTGACCTTGGCCTCCCAGCAGGACCGTCCTGTTTGTGCCCCTCCCCTGAGTCCTCACAGCTTCCAGAGCCCTCACAGTCACCTTGCCCCTGACAGCCTGCCCCAAGGCCATGATGGACAGAGTGGTGCCTGGCACCTGATGGTGGGCCAGGAGCAGGTAGACGGCCACTTAAACTGCTGTTCCAGCTTTGCTGAGAGTTTGAAGTTTTTCAAAGCAAAACTTAAGAAAAGGTGGCATCTGGAGAGACAAAGCAGTGAAGGTGGCAGCGCCACGGGGTGGCTGGGCAGGGAACCTGCATTGCTCAGGGCACGTGGTTGCCATGGGTGATGGGCGAGCAGGTGTGGATGCTGCTTCCATGCCCCCACCTCCCGTTTTGGAGAGTGCCACCTCGCGCATCGCCCCTACATGGGTACCATCGCCCCTATACTGAGCCCCTGAGGGGGTCGGTGCTGGCCCTCCAGGCCAGGCCCTCAGGTCCAGACCCTCTGGACGTCTGTCGGGGTCACTGCTCTGGAGCGCCTTGGCCAGCGCTGCCTGTTAGCCTGTCACAGTGCTCAGTTCTGAGGTCAGAGGCTCTGAGGTCATTATCGGGCTCACAGCGCCTCTGGGCCTGTCTGCTCACTGAGGCTCCTCCGTGGTGCCTGCTCACCCTCCTCCTGTGCCCCCCAACGTCCTTCCTGGCTCAGGAGTTGGCTGTCCACCCACTGAGCAGCCGGTGGACCACACAGTGGGGTGGGCAGCTCTGCCCACTGCTCAGCCTCCCTGACTCCTGTCACCCCTCTGCCCCTGGCTTCCTTCATAGGCCCAGGAGGGGCTGGTGATCTTGGGGAGGAGCTCCCAGATGCACCCCAACCAGCAGAGCCAGGAGGAAAAAAAAACAGGCTTTCCAGGCAGCCAGGAGGGGTCTGGTCCCAAGCTCTGTTATTGGGGCTGCCTAGCCCAGGCCTCAGTTTCCTCATCTGTTAAGTGGGTTTGGGCACTGTCACTGGGTGCTGAGGTTCCTGTTATCAGGGGTCCTTGGGGCCGAAGCCAGTCCTGAGGGCAGCCTCCCCGTGGCCCCTAGGGTAGGGGTTCTGGTTGTGTCCCTGGCTACTGCTTCCATGTCTCTTTGAGGACCCTGAGTCCACCATGGGGCTCAGGGTCAGAGTGTAGAAGATGGAGGCACTGTGTGCTGAGCTGGCCTGGTCCCTCAGCTGCCTCTCCCTTCTCAGAAGGGGCAGGGGGAGGGGATAGCGGGAGAGAGGGCAGGTCCCGAGGTCAGAAGGCCAAAGCCATGAGCCATCATTACTCAGACACACTTGCTGTCGTAAGTGACTCTCCCATGGACCCTGACTCTGCTCCTCAAAGGTGGGGTCAGAGGCTGGGGAGGGCGCGCCCGTGACTGCCCTCAGAAGGTGGGGCGTGGGCACTCTCAGGCCCAACCAGCGTCCAGGGCGGAACAGGGGCCTCAGGCCATGGCATTGATCGTCTTGAGCCCCTGCCCAGGACCTGGACACAGCTGGGGCCCTGGCACCCAGGGATCACCCGCCTGCAGCCTCGCAGACCCTCCTGGGGGCTGGACTACTCCCCCATGAATCATCAGGGATTCAGGGTGAGACCAGGAAATTTATTGGTCTGCCTAATTAGGCCTCTTCATTAATAATGCATCCCTGCTAATGACCTTCTCTCTTTTGTGGCATTAAACCTGTCAGCGGGCTGGTGAGTGGTGGGAGGCAGCTGGGGCAGCTGGTGAGGCCTGGGGTCCCTAGGAGTGAGGGGGCTCTGGGAGGCTGGGTGGAGGGCCATGTGCAGGATCCCTGGCTCCTGGCATGGTCCTGAGAAACTCTGAGGGCGGGCAGGGGTGGTGGCCTGGCCTAGAAGAGAACTTGGGGGGGACGGGGCAGGGAGCCCACACGAGCCTCTTGGCCCTCTGGTCAGTGGGCAATGTCAGGGCGGTGCTGGGGCGGCCCACACCCCGGAGGCCGAGGCCTGGGGATGGTGGTGATGTTAACGGACAGTTTTGGGGAGAAGGAGTCTTGGACCGCATGTTCAGGGCAATCCTGTGAGGTGACAGGAGAAATAGTGTGGTGATGCTTCCTATGGGTGGGCCTGAGCATTGGGGGCATTCTTACACCATTTTACAGATGAGGAAACTGGGTCCAGGGAGGGAAGGGACCAGCACCATCCAAGATCCAGATGGGGCAGTGGCTACTGGGAGGGACCTGTCCCTGCCTGGTTCCTATGCCGGTCAATCCTGCCCCATAGGCGAGAGTCAGACA
>NW_006294609.1:183927-185659 GCF_000327345.1 Myotis davidii | reverse complement strand
CGGGGGTGGGTGGGTGAGGGAGAGTCTCAGGCCAGGGCCCAAGGACACCCCACCTCTGGGTTAGGTAGCAAGGGGTCTAGTTCACACCATGCCCTCTGCAGCCAGCAAAGAGAAGTCCTCCACCAGGCACGCTCACGAAAGTTCTCAGACTTAATTAAAATCAATCTCCAATTATTCAAAAGCCATTGATTTGGGTCTCGACTGATGGGGAGGATATGATCATCGTTACGGGAAACGTCAATATTAGAGCGGTGAGTGTTGTCTCGGCACAGAGCAGCCCACGTGCAGGACGCACTTCCAGACCCTTCCCGGAGGGACAGCCCTGCCGCTCCCCCACTGATGCCCCACAGGGGCCGCCTCCTGGCTGAGCCCCAGGAGCTCAAAAACCAAGGCTTTTGGGAGGCTCGACGGTTTCCAAAGAGTGAGTGTCTCTCTGGGGTGGCCGCCGTGGATGATCCGTGAGGATGGCCGATATCATGTGGCGGGGCCCTCTTGCTGTTGCAGTGGGAACCCCTGGCTGAGTCTCACTGGGGACCCCTGATTGGGTGCAGGAGAGAAGGGTCCCCTGGCCTCGATAGAAACTCCTTCCACTCACAGGTTTTGGGGCCTGGGCTCAGCCTGGGGGCCTGGCGGGCAACAGGTGTTCGGTGAACAGCATCAGACACCTGGACCTCTGTGCCCTTCTCGGTTCAGACCCTCAGCTTAGCCTCCGCAGAGGAGAGAGGATGGAGAGGAGGATGCATCAACAGAGGTAGAACATCTGGGAGGAAGGAGGTGACTCTGTGTGTGAGGTGGGAGAAGTGGCTTAGACCAGAGAGCCGTGGGTCCTGGTCTGGTCTTGGAGTCGTCAGCCTGTCCTGGGGCTGAGGGGCAGCCAGACTGTGAAATTCCCAGGGCAGGCCTAGGGCGGAGGGAATCCGAGGGGACAGTTAAGGTGGAGGAGGAGTAACTGGGTCTATGTTGTAAGTCACCTAATCTACCAGTAGTTGGATGTTTTTCCTTAGAGAAACACATATAAAATCTTTAACGCTCCTGCTCTCAAAATAAAAAGTTGCATAAAACACCTCCCACCAGTGCAGAAGCTCTAAACTCTCTCATGATTCTCTGTTGTGGGTGGAGAGGCAACAGCTTGAGGAGTGGGAGTGGGGGGATGAGGGAGGGAGGTGGTGGTGAGTCACAGCGCTGCTGCAGAGGCCCAGCCCTGGGCCACGCGTGGCCAGGAGGTCAGGGAGCAAGGCCTGAGTGGCCTCTGGTGGGTGGGCCTGAGGGGCGGGTGGGGATGGAGGGTTTGAGGACACTTGAGACCACCACTGTCCCCAGTCCTCTCAGCCTCCCTTGAGTACCTGGACCAAACCTTCCCTGGAATTGCTCCGTGTCCAATAGCCGAGTGTCCCAGAGATGCACGTTGATGTGACTGTTGCAGTAAAACCAGGCTGGTGCAGCCTGGGGGGCAGCCAGGGTGGGGAGCTTTGCTGGGCCATGCACTTGGGGCCCAGCCTGGAGGGAACTCACCCCTCCTGTGAGCCCTGGGCCTCCAGATCCTTGCACACCAGAGGGGAGCCTGCATTCTCCCCACGGATGCTTCCTGTTCCAATGACATGAGAAAAGTGAGAAAATGCATAAAATTAGAGAAAGTGACGCCCCTGTCACCTCAGAACTAGGGGTCCCTTTCCCTGTGTTGTCCTCCTGGGGGCCTGCCTTGGGCTCTGCCTGGGGGTTAGGATGCTCTCTG
>NW_006294609.1:174747-183753 GCF_000327345.1 Myotis davidii | reverse complement strand
GTGGGCAGCGTGGTTGTTCTTCAGGACCAGCAGTTCCAGGAGGAGCCCCAGGGCATGAGGTGGGGTGGGGGGCGGGCTGGACAGGGTGGGTTCTTACCCTCATGGCTCCACTGTCCGAGTGGCCGAGGGGGTCATGCCTGGTTTGCTTGTTCCCCCCGAGTCTTGGTTCCATTCCTGAAGGAATTGGCGGGGTGAGGAGTGGGTGGAATGGACAAGAGAGAAGGCCCCTCTGGGGAGCTCCGTGAAGGTCACCATGTGGGTACTGTCTTCCCTCTGGGCTAGGCTCCCCCATGGGGCCTGGGGGACCCCGAAGGTGGGAGTGGCTCTGGCCAAGGGTGGTGTTCAGGATGGGTATGGCTGTGCCGGTGGTGAGGTGGGCTCAGGGGTGGGGCTAGGGCAGGTCTCTGGCTGGTGGTGGTGCTGGGGCCGGTCCCCCTCCACAGCTTGTAGGGACATATCCACTTGCCCTCCTGCCCCCCAGGTCCAGCTCGTTGCCCCTGAAGGGCTGGGGAAGTGTGTGTGTTAGGAGATGGAAACAGGTCCCCCGCTTCCTCCTGGGGACACCCCACGACTTGGCGTCTGCTGGAAACAAGGGGCTACCTCCTCTGCCCACTCTCGCATGGGCCTGGCCCCAGCACCCCCTGTGCATTCGGTTACTTTCTGAACCCCTCCCTGCGGTGCAGCAGCAGCTGCTGTTTGCAGAGCAAATCCGGGCGTGTTTGTTTAGCGAGATTGCCTCTGCTGGCACTGGCGCTGCCCCCGGGACAGGCCAGGCGTGGAGGCGGGAGTGCACGCACCGATGGCCCTGGGAGGGATCCTGCTCCCTGCCGGCTACTCTGGAGGTGGCGACGCTGCAGCCAACCCAGAGCACTGGACTCGAGGCGGCCACCCCTAGTGGGGTGCCTGACCCCCCCAAATCAGGTCCTTACACAGTGGCCCTATTGGCTGATATCCAAGGGCTCTGAGATGCTCGTAGAAGCGCCTGTCCTGGGTCAAGGTCAAGAGGGACAGCCTCCTTCCCTGGGGGACGAAGGGGCATTGGAGGAGAGGGAGGTGGCAGGTGTGGACAGCAGACGTACACGCTCTGGGGGCCTCATTAGGGGACGGGTGGGGCCAGCCTGTGGACAAAATATGACTCTGGAGCCAGGGACACCGGGTTCATGTCCTCATTTCTGCTATTTATAAACGGGGGGACCTCGGGCAGCTGGGTCTCCGTGTCTGAGCCACTGGGCAGGGGACAAAGAGGAATCTGCCTCAGAGGGAGAATGAGCAGCACGCTGGCTACATGTGGTCTGGGCCTTAGGCGTCCCCGACAAATAGCTCCCAGGGAGCGGGGGGTGGGGTGGGGGGGTGAGGGTGGTGCATCTAGGGGACACTGAAGGCAGCCAGCCCTCTTTTGAGCACCCCACTTGAGCATCAAGACCCCATCTGCACAAAGGTCCCTGTGGCCCCACCTCCTGAGCGTGGTCAGTGCTGGATCACTGTACCCCTGATCTACTCAGAGGGGCACTGGGGGTGTTTCATCCCCACCCATCAGTGTTCAGATAAAGCAGCTACAATCTTGGGGTCACTCCGTATCCTTTTTTCTGGAAAAGACGCCCAAGAGGGAATCTGCCTGGAACTTCAGGCCGCTTCAGAAGGCCCTATTTTCTCTTCTTCTTTTTGTTGTTTTTATGTCTCACCAGAGGATATTTTTCCATTGATTTTTAGAGAGAGTGGAAGGGAGGGAGAGAGACAGAGAGAGGGAGAGAGACACACATCGATTGGTTGCCTCCCGCACGCACCTGGACCAGGGCCGGGGATTGAGCCTGCAACCGAGGCACATGCCCTTGACTAGGAGTCGAACCCAGGACCCTTCAGTCCATGGGCTGATGCTCTACCCACTGAGCCAAACTGGCGAGGGCTATTGGTCCTGTTTTCTAGGGGGCTTGCTGGGCCTGGGTGGGCGTCCGCACCTTTGCCGTCTCCAGCACACTGTGCCGGGCCCGCCTGCGGGGCTCACAAGGCCGCTGTGGATGGCCACACGCTCCCTGACCATCCGGGTTAATCCCACCCTCGACCCAAGCCACCTGGGCCGCCTTCGATCATTAGCGTTGGGTGGACGTGGTGCTGTGCTGGGCCCAGGTCTTCTGAGCCCATTGCTTCCACCTGCTGCTCTTGGCCCTGAGCTGCCACGTGGGGAGTCTGACCGCCTTGGGGAGGGGCCTCCCCTTAGCCCCGCCTGCGAGCCTTGGTGAAAGTCGGGTGTGCACGGAGTGCCACTGGGGGCCCCCTGCGGAGGTGGAACAGATCCTGAGCCCTGCCCAATTCCAGACCCTCCCACTGAGCACACAAGAGCCAGTTACCTGCAGCCGTATAGGTAGGTAACTGGGCACCAGTTCTCCCATTCCTCTGCCCTCTTGCAGCCTGTGGGGAGGTAACTCTGGTCCAAGGGCTGGAAGCTAGTGCCCAAGGGCCAGGATCTCTGAAAAGAATCCCAGCCTGGCCAGCCCTGGGAAGATTCAATGGGATTGGGGTCAGGGTTTGCATCAGGGGTCCCTTTCTAACCTGAGTTTGGACCCCGCCCAGCCCTGGTGGCACCGAGGCTGAGAACTGACAATTCTCACACTGGCAAACTCCTACCTATGCCTCAGAGCCCACTCCACAGAGCCCCTGCTCCCCCACTGGGGCCCCACAGCACCTGTGCCTGCCTCTGCCAGCGCTAACCACTGTGATGTTGTTTGTGGTTTTATGTGTTTAAGACAAAGGCCGTTCAAGGTTTAGTTGGCCCCGTCGTCTGCCTGGGGAGGTCATGAGCTGCTCTGAGCAGGGTGGGTTGAGTTCTCTGGATCCCATATCTTGCCAGGCACACAGATGGGAATGCAGATCCTTTGGGGGAAGGTCCCAGTGGGGGGCGGAGGGGGAGCCCAGCGAACCCACTGGGAGAGGCAGAGGCCCCCTCTGCCTCCTGTTGTCTCAGGAGCAGCTAAGAAGGACTGCACCGCTGTCGCAGATATTGCATCCGTGCCTTTTACAGCCCTCAACTGCTGTGAACACTGGGCTCCTCTTGGAGCCGGGAGAGTCCTAGAACGTGTATGAATGTTTATGTTCCGTTACCCGAGGTAGCCACCCCCGAACCCCGACCTGCCTCAGCCCCACCCCTGCCCACCTCGGGGGAGAAGCCTGGCCCCTCCTGCTTCCCAGGTGCTGTTTCACACCCTGACCTGCTACCCCCGGGGAATAGCCGGCCCGGCCAGACTCTAAATGCTGCACCCCACCTCGTCTTTCCCCCCTTCTGCCCCCACCTGTGAGGGAGGCAGGGCTCATCAATCCACATGAGCCCCAGCCAGAGGCTCCTGAGAGGGTGACTCCTTCCTGTGCGAGGCACCCCACTGGGGCCAGAGGGGCTCTGCCAGCCGGGCTGGAGGACCAGGGCTCCTGTGGCCCCAGCACAGCCTGTCCTCTTGAGCCTCAGTTTCCTCTCCTGGAAAATGGGCTTGTAACGAATGTCACTGCGGAGGAAATGCCTCTCAAGAGGTTGACACTTGGGCACCGTGGCCCAGGGTCGGGGGCAGAGCGGCCGGGCCAGACCCAGGGGCTGGCTGGGGTCTGGCTGCGCGGGGACGCCGAGCGCAGCGGGGAGCAGGCTCATCAGTTGCAGCCTCACGTCCCTTCATTATGGCGCCTGCAGAAGATGTTCTCTGATTAGTCTGCTGAATTATGAATTAGGTTCCGGGTCCCTGTGCAGCTGTTCCCGGCTTGTCATCCCCACCACTTTATTTCCCTATCTGCTTATAAAACCAGGAGCTCTGTCCTGCAATAAACACTTCAAACGCTTTTTTTAGGGGCTAATTAATTGTGTTGCATTTCTCCGACACAGCATGCAGGCCGGACCTGCCCCGAATTTCAAATGTGGTGCCCCCTCCCTCCCGTGCCTGGGGAGAGGGCTGGGGTTGTCTGTGGGGCCCAGAGCCCAGGGCTGCCTGGGGCTCCCCCACCCTGGCTCTGGCAGGCACGGCTACATAGGACCCTCTGGCTGCAGGCCCCACAGGGACACTGGTTGAACCCTCCCCACCAACTCGCTGGTGACACATCCAAGGTCAAGTGCACACTCCCCCTGTTGGCAGCACTGCCCCTGTGACTCCCCCTCCCCAGCGCCCCGTCTTCACCAGACCATGTCTCCTTGACTTTCCCCAGGCCTCTCCCCTGCCCAGAGCACGCTCAGCCCGTGCTCACCTGGTGACCTTCTCCCATCCCCAAGACCCTGCTCCCATGTCCCCCTCGGTGAGCTCCCCAACTGGGGTGGCAGTTTTAGGGGAGCCAGTCTCTGCGGAACTGCTCTCGGGACCATTCGGAGGAAGCCGTTGGGAGCCCCACCTCTGCTCTGCACCCTGAGGCCCAACAGGTGAGGGAGGCGCTTTCAAACAATGACATTAGTAAGGAAACAGAATCACAGTCATTGAATCACAGCCGACTCAGAGACAGTGAAGCCATGGCAGCCATTTGCTCCCAGTGCCAAGCAAGTGGCCTTTTAGGAAGTTGATTCTTAAAGTGGGCTCTGCATCGGCAGGAAGAGCTTTTTGAGTTAAACCTCTGGCCAGGTGTAGGGGCCCCGTCCAGCCCCCTCTGGCCGGTGGGACCCTGCTTGACTTTGGACAGGACTGGGAGGCATCTGGCGAGAGGGCCTGGTGGGGCCGGGGTCCCCTGTGCAGAGGGCAGCATGGCTCCCGGGGGCCGCCAGCGTGCCTGCTGGAACTGGCTGGGCTGGTCCCCGCCGGTGCCTCAGGCTTCATCCTCAGACACGGGGTGGGTTTGGGGTGGGGTCTCGGCCCCTCTCTTGACAAACAGAGTCTTCCACCCTGGCTGGCATCTGGGCATCATCTGGGCACCATGGCGCTCTGGCAAGGGCCCTCCATGAAGACCACAGCCCATCCTCATGCACACGGGCATGGGGAATGCTGAGACCAGGGACATACTTGGCTGTTGGGTTTCGAGGCCCAGGGGGTGTTGGGGGCACCCTCCCCAACCCCCAAGGCCTCATCTTCCAGCTGCATCGACACCGCGCACCCTGTGGAGAGCCCGGGTTGGTTTGCTCCTCCATCTGCAGCCCCACAGGAGGAAGCGGAGGCCGGGGAGGCCAGGCCCCCTCCTGCCGGCCTCAGACCCTCAGTCTGAGGGATGGGCCCCGGGGAGGCCTGGGGAAGTGTGAATGCAGGAGTGACACGAGGACAAGTGAGTCCTCAGGCGTGTGGAGAGGTGCTGCCATCTTAGTGTGGGTTCCCTGACCCGAGGCCGGGGCTGGGAGCTTGTTTGGGAAGCCAGAAGCAGGGGCAGGGAGGGCAGGAGGTGACCTGGTCATGCCAGGGGGTGGGGTGCTGGGGGCTGCTAGGAGCAGTCTGCTGGGGCTTCAGGGAGCCAGGGGAGTGCACACCTTCTGGGGTGGGGGAGGGGATGGAGAGCCCTGCAGGGCCTGGCACACTCAGGAACAGAGAGGGAACAGGCAGCTCCTCGGACCACTTGGGGTGCCCACCCCCCTCCCCAGGACCCCACGGAGGAGGAGGAGATGGCTTGCCTGGTGGCAGGTCTGCTCAGAACACTTTTATGGGCTGTTAATTGTGATGCTTCCATTTAATTCTGGGTGTCATTCCATGTCAGCCCAGCCCGACAGGCTGGGATTTATGCCTCCAAATTACGGGGCTCGGGCTGTTCGGAGGTAAAACAATTACCCATCCATCAGCCACTAACTGCTCACGCTTGGGGCTGGCGGCATGTGAGCGGGTGGGGGCCAGGATCCCAGAGGACCCCTCGGGGGGCAGAGCCATCCTCCAGGGCAAGGGTGGGCAGAGTGGGGTCCCCCTGTGGGGGGCCCCTCCCTGTGTCCTGGCTCAGCTTCCCGGGGAGGCGTGTGTGACCTGCGTGGGCTGGGTGCTGTGCTGTGGGTGCTGCGGATGGAGAGCGCAGGCCCGTGTCCCAGCCTGAGGACAGTCACCGGGACCTGCACACACAGGTGACAGAGCTTCCTCGCTGGGCGGTGAGCCACGAACTCACCTACTCCCCGCAGTGGCGTCGGGCAGAGTCTTCGTTCTCCTCTGTGCCCTCCGAGCACTAGCTCGGGGTGTGGAGAAGGGAGACTGAGGTGCCCCACGAAGGACGGGCTGTACATGCCCCGACCGAGCCTTGAAGGGCTCTTGGGAAGGTGGGTGGGTGGTATCCTGGGAGCTTGGAGTTGTGGGGACATGTGAGGTGTAGGGGGTGAGGTGGGAAGAGGTAGGGGGGTGAGGTGGGGTGAAGTGGGGTGAAGTGGGGTGAAACGGGCTTTGGCCTCAGTGATGGAGCCAGGCCGACAAGGAGGAGCAGGAGGCTGACACTGCGGTTCTCCAGCCACTCGGGGAGGGGAGGGGAGAGGATGGGGGCCAGCCCCCAAGGGGAAACACTGATGGACGAAGGCCGTCCAGGCCAGTTTTGCAGCCCTGGTGGGCTGGTCGATGCAGAGGAGTGATGGTGCACCTGGGACTGTGGGGTATCTGAGGGAGGTTTATTGGCGGCAACTGATTTCCCTGGGGGGCCCTCGCTGGCAGCAGCCACCATGGTCCCCAGAACTAACGGTGTCAGGCTGGAAGAGTGGTGGGGAGGCCGGGTGCCCAGTGGAGGAACTTTGGTTATTGATGGGCTGGGCCTGGACTGAGCCCCGTGATGGGCATACAGTGGGGCTGTGACCAGGGAGTTGTCGGCAGCTGGGGTCATGGGTGGGGCAGAGGCCGGGAGGTCGGTGGAAGGGCCTGTGCAGGAGAAGGGTCAGGGGGAGGAGAGACAAACTCTCGGGGGGGGCTATGGGATGGAGGGCACCAGGTAGCCCAGTGATAGGACAACGGAGGGGCCCAGGGGGAGAGACCCAGACGGGCAGGTGAAGACATGGGCCGAGGTCAGTGATGACGAACCTTTTGAGCTCGGCGTGTCAGCATTTTGAAAAACCCTAACTTAACTCTGGTGCCGTGTCACGTATAGAAATTTTTTGATATTTGCAACCATAGTAAAACAAAGACTTATATTTTTGATATTTATTTTATATATTTCAATGCCATTTAACAAAGAAAAATCAACCAAAAAAATGAGTTCGCGTGTCACCTCTGACACGCGTGTCATAGGTTCGCCATCACTGGCCTAGAGGTTACAAGATCTTTGTTATATTTTCTAAGTAGATGCAGATAAGCTGTTGATTCCAGCTATCTTGTTTAATTCTGAGAACAGCTCTTAGATCATTGTCTCGCAACCAAGGCACATGCCCCTGACCAGAATCAAACCTGGGACCCCTTGTGTCCGCAAGCCCACGCTCCATCCACTGAGCCAAACCGGTTTCGGCAGAGAGCCAAATTTTTTAAACTTGAACTATATAGGTAGGTACATTGTTATTAACTTAATTAGAGTATTCCTAAGGCTTAGGACGAGCCCCACTCAAGGGGCCAAAGAGCCGCATGTGGCTCGGGAGCTGCAGTTTGCCGACCACTGGCCTAGGGCATCAGGAAAGACCTCTTGCTTGCAACTTGGTCCACCCTCCTCATTTTTTCCAACCCAGCCGGGCTGCCCGCTCCTGCCCACACTGCTGGGCTCAGGTCCCCTGTGGCCACCACCCTCCTGGGTTCTGGCCACGCACAGTGAGTCCCTCCTGGCGGCTTCCCTGGTCCTGATGTCGCTGAGGGTCACCAGCTGCCGGTCCCCAGGCGTTGGCCCTCATTGGGGAGAGGCCCTTCCCTTGCCAGTGGTTCTGAAATAGGTTTCCTTTTGTCCCCACAGTTTAATGACAAGGAGCAGGACCTGATCCAACTGTTGTCATCACACAGGCTGTGCTCCCCGAGACTGAGTGCTCAGGTAGGTGCAGGAGTGAGGGGGGTCCCGGGAGGACCAGCTTTCAGCCTGAGAGCTCAGCTCTTCCTCTGTGATGGGGCTGGTGGCCTGGGCACAGCTCCCTTCCCAGGCCCTGGCACCTGAGCTCCTGCTCTGGGCTTCCCTGGCCCCACACCTCCCCCACCTTTGTCTTTTCCTCTCTGTTCCTTGTCTCCACCTCTCATTCCTCTTGGTGTTGCTTCATGTTGTCACTGACCCCGGTGACTATGTCCCCTCTTCCCTGGACTCATGTCTCTACCCCGGATCTGGACCTGTCTCTTCTTGGCCCTCGGGCCACGTGGGATCGTTCGAACACGTACACATTGTACCCATGCTGCCCTGGGCCCGGTCCCAGCTCAGCACGCTTCCTGCACTCCCTGGCCCCATCTGTGCCTCAGTCTCCCTGCTCGCCCCCTGGGCTGAGGACACCGGTCTTGGATGTGGTGGGCAGGCTGGTCCGGGATATCTGACAGCGGCCACTCTTGACTCCCACAGGTCTGGCCACTCTAAAAGGGGTTCAGCTCTGCCCCGTGTCTGTCCCATGTGGCCCTGGGCATGTGGCCCTGAACTGGTCTGCTAATAGGGCACCCACACCCCCTGGCAGGTACTTCCCCATTCTGTCTCTGTGTGTCTTGAGGAGGCACAGGGTGAGTACAGGATCTCGGGCAGTGTCCATCCATCCCACCCACCTCCTACGCCGGTCCAGGCTCTGCCCAAAGTCAGACTCGAGGTTTCCCCAGAGCAGTGCCTGGCTCAGAGCCACACTGAGTGCAGCCCAGGGTCCACAGTCCGGCCTGACCCTTCTGTGCAGGGCTCTGGGCGGCTCCTGGCCCCAGCGGACTCAGGGCTGGCGAGGCAGGGACAGGTGGCTGTTTTGAAGTCCCCAGCAAGGACAGTGGGGACAGATGGCTCTTGGCAGGATATGTGCCCCCACACTGCGAGGCCAGCTGTCCCGAGCCGGCATGGAGTGAGGCTTCCGGCAAACCCCGAGGAGCTGGGTCTGGGGGTGGCCAGGGGCCTGGGGACGCTCCAGGCCTGTGGTTGGGGCTTGAGGCCCACAGTGGGGCTGGGCCCAGGAGTGCAGGGGGTTCCAGATGTGTCCAGCCTTAACGTTTCAGTGACTTTCATAACTATTAAAGAAGGCAC
>NW_006294609.1:169961-174722 GCF_000327345.1 Myotis davidii | reverse complement strand
CACTCCGCAGGCCGACGCTCTATCCACTGAGCCAAACCGGTCAGAGCAAGAAGGCACTTTTTCTTTTTGGTGGAAATTAAAACATAATGATTCTGAAAATGATAGAGAAACTAGAAAGTTCGCCCCCCGGCCTGCCCCTCTTGCCATGGACTTCCCTTCCGTCTCGCTGGGTCGGCCCCACAAACCCCCGATGCCCGGCTGCATTTGAGTCTGGGCCCTGCTTTTCCGTGAACATGACCTCGAGCGCTGCGCCCAGAGACTCCCCGGAAATGGGCTCATGGCACCTGTGTGCCCACAGCTGCGCGTCATCAGCGAGCCCGCAGAGGAGGCCCTGGGACACACCTGCTGCCTCTGAGGGTCTGTTCCTGGCGGCAGCGCACAGCATGGCCAGCGCCACCCCTGGGAAGAGAAAGCTTCGCTGCTGTCAGTGCCTCTCCCACCAGGCCAGGCCCACCAGAGACCCAGCCCTGCCGGTGCCTGTGCCAGCCCGACCAGCCTTTGGGCCTTCACCCCACACGTCTCCTGTGGCACCTGCCAGGTGGCCTCATCAGGTGTCACAGAAGGAGGCCTTCAGGCCTTGAGTGTGCGGGGTAGGGCCCCGGGTTCAAGTCCAGCCTCTGCCTCATGTCCTTGTTTGTGGGGGGCTGGCAGTGCCACGCTGGCGGGAACCTCCGGGCACCCTCTGAGCGAACATGTGAGGCTGTCCTCAGGGCCCGACCTGTGAGTGTGCCCAGGAAAAGGGGGCTTTGAGCCCATGGTATGTGTGGGGCCCCTAGGCGCCGTCTAGGGTGTCGAGGAGGGAGCCCTTTGCCATGCCCGGCCTGGCCAAGTCATCCCCCGGCCTCCCTGGTTTGGCAGGGGTGGGTGTTGGCAGAAGAGGCTGAGGTTCCATCCCAGCCACCAGCCAGGCTGCCCCAGACGCCTATCCGTGAGTGCTTGTCACGGGGCTCGGGGGGCTAGTTTGGAGGCGAGCTAACTGCCTGCTGGAACACGCACGTCCTCGTCCTGGCCCCCCGCCACCCGGCGCCGTCACGGCAGATGCCAACTGCGAATGTCAGAGCCAGTGACTAAGTCGCATTGGACTGAGTCTTGTTCTCCTCTGTGACAGGTCTCCACAGCCCCCATGGCCACCCCACCCCCAACAGGGATGCGGCCTTCTGTCCCCTGCTGGCATTATGGGAGGGAGCTGCCACCATGGCCACAGGAGGCTTTATGGGTGGGCGAGGGCTTAGGGAGGAGATGCTGGCGTTGAGCTGTGGGGCCACCCATGATCCACTAGAGTGGCCCTTGGGACTCCTGGCTGTGTCTGGTTTCACTTAGGCTGGGGTGCCTGGCCTGGATCCATGAGCCACGGCAGCCCTGTGTGTCCGTGGCTTTGCTGGACACAGTCGGGAGAGCAGAATATACCATCTGGGTGGGAGTCATTTCACTGTTGGTGGGAAGCGGGATTCCTAAGCGCACTCACCAGGGACAAATGTGATCTGTCCAGGAGAGCTGTCTGTCTATCTGTCCACCCCAAAGACCTCTCCAGACCCAGGGTAGAGCCAGGTGGGGGAAGGGTCCCCCCCGGAAAACCCTGTATGAAACAAAGTGGAGAGGTTCCCTGCAGGACTTCTCAGTGCCTTGAGCAGGTGAGCTATAGGGGAGTCTAACCGACGGGGGTAGCCTGCCTGTGGCTGTCGCCAGGCAGGGCTGCTGTCTTACTGCTCTACCCCGGGGCCCTGTGCAGGGAACTGGGACGACACCGACGCTGCCTGGGACAACCAGAAGGAGGTGCGAGTCCCTGTTCCCAGACGTCACCTCTGAACTGGGGTTGAGATTCTGTCATTTCACGTCCCCACCAGACAGTGCTCCCGGGAGACGCCCTCTTAGTGCTGCATTGACCCTCGGTGGGGGGGCTCTCCCTGCAGGTGGACACAGGTTCAAGGGCACAAGTGGGCATGAGACCAGGGGGACCTTGGGAAGCCAGGGCAGGACCCGGTTTGTAACTGAGGAGTGGCTGGGACCAGGGCCGCTCCCAGCTCCGTGAGGAGCCGACGCTGCCGGGGAGGGTTCCAGCCTCTGCAGGTCCGGGGCCTCGTGGGATTTTATAACATGTTTTGTTTTCATTGTTTGGACGGATACCTTCTATTTGCCTCCTTCAATGCTTGTTTTCCATTTCCAGTGGTGCTGTAAGATTTCCTTTCAAAATATAATCACTTAAGTAAAAAAAAAAAATCCATTTGAAGAAAACTCTTCGGTAAACAATAGTGAAGCAGGTGGGCAGACGCAGGATGGAGTGGCGCGCGGGCCTCGGCCGGGAGGTGTGCGGGCTGGGGGTGCGCAGGCGGGAGTGGGGGCAGGGGAGCAGGGAGCGGACACCTCCTCTGTTGCTGCCCAGACCAGCTTGGCCCCCCGTGGCTGCTGTCCTTCAGCCGAGGCTGCCATTGGCTGCCGGCTTGCTGAGGTGGCCAGGGCCATGCTTGTCCAGCCCTGGCTTCCCAAGGTCCCCCTGGTCTCATGCCCACTTGTGCCCTTGAACCTGTGTCCAGCTGTGGTTTGTTTGTTTTTTTTTTTTTTGCCGGTTAGCCTTCCAGCACATTTATTCATTGGAGAGGTGGCAGAAAATGGGGTGTCCCTGGGGAAGTCTGGGGTGCCATGAGTCAGCAGCAGGCAGATTCTAAAGCCCGGCTTGGTCGGAGTCTTCCTCCCACAGACCCACATGGGCAAGGACAAGGGGCAGCCTTTGCACAGAGGGTAAACTGAGGCTCAGGTGTCACCCCTTAACCGAGCCTGCACGGCCTGGTAAGGGAACAGGCCCTGAACTTTCTGCCCCCCAACAAGGGCTGATGTGGCTGTGCCCAGAGCAGGTAGGCGTGTGGGTGTCTGGCCGGTGGGCATCTCAGGGGTTGGACCCCTCCCTCAGTCTTGTGCGTTGGGACTTGTGTCGTCACCCTGTTCTGACTCCTTTCCTGTTGGGTGGAGTAGAGAGGGTGAATGGGGCGGGCGGACTGGCTGGGGCCCCAGTGCAAACTCTGCCTGTGGCTGGAGCTCACGGGGTCTGGGTGGAAGTCACATGATAGAATGGACATTATCGGGGGTATAAACCCTTGGACTGAGGGGACAGCTCAGGACCCTGGGCACCAGAAGTTGCAGTCCTGGGTTCCAGTCCTGTCTCTGCCCCTTCAGTGGGCACAGAGCTCCAGGCCGGGGCTCTGGCCTCAGGGCACCTAGCTGTTGCCTCTGAGGTGGGCGGGGCTGTCAGAGCCTGGATGATGCCTGCAGGCAGTGGGTTGGGGAGTCCTGAGCCCACAGCCTCCCATTGTACAGATGAGAAAACTGAGGAGAGTCATCAAGTCACCTTCCTGGGTCTCACTAAGAGCTGGGCACAACCCAGGCCTGTCAGCTTCCCGTGCAGCAAGCCCCAGCCCAACGCCCACTTCCTTCCACTTGGAGGGTGACTCCTCCTGCAGACTCTCAAGCGAGACCCCAATCCACTTCCTCTTGCCACATTCAGACCACACGACCCTCCGCCCCATGCAGGGCAGGTCCTGCCTCCTCCTGCTCCGGGACCGAGCAGTCAGGGGCCAGGCCTGTGGTCCAGGCTCCCCCTGGGAACAGGACTCTCCGTGGCCTGGACGCCCCACAGACTACATTGATGCTGTTTTTGCCCAAACAACCAAATGCCAGGTATTCATTCCAGGCTCTGTGGGGAACACAGAAATCGATACCCACAGAAAGGGAGGACAGACCCACCAGAGGCATAGATGGTGGCCCCGCAGCAGGAAGTGATCACTGGTGGAGGGGGTGGCACGTAAACAAAGCTCGTGACTGGTGGACGTCCTGTCACTGGCCCTCCCCACGGGGCCCAGACCTTCCTGAACTCACGGTCAGGAGGAGGGGCTGGTCTACACGGCCCCAGGTCCCACCAGCCCTCCCAGTGGTAGCATGTGCCCCCCATCCCTACCCTACCCCCTACCCCAGCACCTTCCAAAACCCCAGCACGGGCCCTGCCAGCCCCGGAGGGCAGTGAGCACTCACCCTGGCCTGCTAGGAAGTACACGCAGGAGGTGCCCAATATTTGCTGGGGCAGCTGCCGAGGCCTCCTCTGGTGTCCTGGGCAGGGTTTTCAACCTCTCTCAGCCTCAGTTTCTTAGTCTACAAACCAGTTGTGGGGGGTGGGCAGCTCCTTGGGGACACGTGGAGGCACTGGAATTGCAGTGGAGCCTGCCTGCCCTGGCCCTGTGCTCTCTACGGGCTGGGGCGATGCCATCTCTCAGTCCTCATGGAGCTGCCTCCTGGGGCCTGGCCCCCCGTGGGCTCCTATCCCCCAGGACTGAGCTGAGCTGAACTTGGGCCTGGCCCCCATGGGCCCACTCTCCCCAGGACTGAGCTGAGCTGATCTCGGTCCTAGGCCCAGATGGGACCGTTCTCCCCAGGACTGAGCTAAGCTGACCTTGGACCTGGACCCCCTATGGGCCCACTCCCCAGGACTGAGCTGAGCTGACCTTAGTCCTGGGCCTCCCATGGGCCCACTCCCCCAGGACTGAACTGGGCTGACCCCGGGCTGGAGGGTTTCCCTCAGCGAGGGAACACGTGTTTTGAGTCCTGGTCTCCTCACGTGCACCTGTGCTTCTTGGCTGCACATTCTGTTTGGTTCCGCGTTGGTGGAGCAGGGCCTGGAGTCTCCTGAAATGGGTTTCCTGATGCCCTTAGGGCCAGGGGCTGAAGCCTCTCCAGCACCCTGATGGCCCTGAGCCCTCTGTCCTCCTCCCTCTGCGC
>NW_006294609.1:164359-169928 GCF_000327345.1 Myotis davidii | reverse complement strand
TTCCTGGGAGCAGCAGCAGCAGCACTGGGGTAGGTTTGCTCGTGGCAGTGTTGTGCTGGAGGAATCTCCCCAGCTCCAGGTGGTGGGAATGTGTACACCCTCGTCATCGGCAAATGCTCCAAACCAGAGCCCCCTGGCCTGTCCCAGCCGGTGATGGAGCCTGCACCCGCTCCTCAGGGCCCAGGGAAGCCCCCTCCCACACTGGCCTTTCTCGGGGTCCACTAGGCACCAGGGTCACCCATGAAAACGTCTCACGGGTCTAGCGCAGCCCTCGGCCAGGGCATGGGAAACTCCACGGGGTGGGCACATCACTTATTTGTCCAGCGTGCCAACCTCTGGCCCAGAGCTGAGATGAGTGCCTGCCCAGGTGCCCCGTGTGGTCAGAAGGTGCTCCTGGTGCGGCCATCCGGGGATGCGCAGGGCGCCTGCCCCGACCCCCCGGCACCCCCAGGGCCTCCCAGCCGCCTGGGGCTTTCACATAAAGTGGATTCCAGAGGGAGGGGTTTCCACTGGGGAAAACTAACCCTGGATTACCTGGGAAACTCACCCAAACAAGCCAAGCAGAGATTAACAACCCCGCCCAGGACACCAGCTCCCCACTTCCTAAGCTGCCTTCCCCCTCTCTGCCCCTAGCAACACCTCACCCCAGGGAACAGGACACGGGCTGTGGAATGTCAGGTGGTGTCTGCGCCTGAGCCAGGTTGTCCCTGGGTTGGGCAGGGCATGTGCTGGGGTGTGTGTGTGTGTGGCAGGTGGGGTCGGGGTGGGGGCAGAGGAGGGGTGGGGTGTTGCGGCTCTGCCCTCTCTGGCTGCTTTGCTTCCATTCATCAGCCTGCAGTTCCCCAGCCCTATCCTTTGAAGCTGCAATAAATATTGATTCAGGAAAATCAATGTGTTTCCGAGGACCCGGATCGATAGCAAAGTTACAAGGATCAGGGCAAAGTCGTCCGTGCGCTAACTTCTGCGTTGCCGAGAGTCTGGACGTAAATGTACTGGCCACATAGCAAGGGGGCCAGCACCAGTGGCCGGGTCCACCCGAGGTCCCAGCAGAAACCAATGCTTGACCCTCCCCTGGCCACGACGGAGGGGGCATTGACTGCACCCAGTGGCCCCTCTATGCCCCTGCCTGTGCCAAGCTCCCAGCTCCAATGATGCCTGCCTCTCCCCCTCCCCCATCCCATGCCTGTCTGGGCAGGTCTGTACCTGTGGCTCTGGGTCTAGGTCACAGCAAAGAGCCCTGACAAGACAGCCTCCCTCAGGCTCTCTGTGTGGCCCCTGCTGTCCTGCTGGCGGCGTGCCCCTGAGATGGGGAGCCTGCCACCTCCTAAGCTGCCTTTCCCATCTCTGCCCCTAGCAACACCTCACCATGGCTCCTGGGACAGAGAGAGGGCACCCTCCCCAAACGCACACTCCAGGAGGCACCCCTGCCTGCTCAAGGTCAGTCTGGCTGCTTCCGGCAGCTTCCATAGCCGCCACCTGGCCTGTCCCGTCCATCTCTCTGTCAGCTTTTCCCTGAATCGAGTCAGAACCCCGGCTGGCCCGTGGGGTCCTCTGGGACTCCATCTCCCCTCCGCACATTTGCACTTGCTCCCTTTGCCTGGGCTTGCATCCTCCCTTCTCTGTCCTCTATCCATATCACACCCCCTTGGCCAGTCCTCCTCTGAGCTCCCAGCTGTGCGAACTGTCCTCCCAGAGGGCGAGGCTGGGGCCCGGGACCCAGGGAGGGTGCCCTCTGCATCTCTCCTGTGCGAGGCTGGGCAGGACAGGCTCCAGGGGTGGCATCTGGGTGGTGGATGCCTATCCTTCCCTGTCTATTTCTTGGACATTTCTTCCTCCTTCCACACTGCCCCCCACAAGCCGGTCTCTCCCCCACCGCCCCCCAACCATTTCTCATATCTCCAGCTCACTCTGTTTTCCTCTAACGTCAAGGCTAGGCTGGTGTGATCCAGTGGGGCTGCTTTCTGAGAATTTGGGAAAGGCAGATGTGATGTTCCCAGCTAATAGCCCCAAATCACCCGCGCCGCCCCATTAGCAGGGAAACCGGCCTGTGTACGTTACGCACTGCCTAAGTGGGAGCCCAGGCAGCGGTTTTATGACCCCATAAAACTTTGGGAGTTTATTGCTATTGAACAAACATGTAATCCGATGCTTCGAGTTCAATATATGTAGCCGATGGCATCCAGAGCCGGCTGCAGCTGAGGCCGCGTAGGCTGGGCCCCGGAGACACGCAGATGCCTCTGCTACATCCAGTTCCCTTCGGCGGCTTGAGCTCCTTTCTGTCGGCACCACCGTGTCTTCCAGCCCACGGTTTTGGGCCCCACGTTCTGATCCAAGGACTTTGGAACTGATGGGTGATTGACTGGCTGCAGGAGGGGAAAGGTTTACGGTGGCCATGCCAGGCGGGGGCCTGTCCTAAACACTGAACGGTCCAGGAGGTGGGCAGAGATGAGGGGCGGCCACCTGGGACCCAGGGCTCTGGGCAGAGGGTTGGCCCATAGCCCCAGGGCAAAGGGCTGTTCTGGGGGTGCTGAGGCAGAGGCCTCAGCAAAGGGAATGTGTGTTCTCAGGCCCCGCAGAGCTCCTGGCAGGAAAGGGCAAAGGGTCAGACCAGGGGGGAGGTCCATAGCTATGGCTTACACACCAAGGGCCCCTTCAGAAGTCCCCACCTACCCCTCTATTCATGCACCTGTCCACCCACTGATTCAGCCACCCAGCCTTCCTTCCACACAACCACATATCCATCCCTTTATCCACTCATTCATCCATCATCCACACACTCACTTATCCACCCACACACCTGTCCATCCATCTATCCATTCATCCATGCATTCACCCACCCATCGGTCCATCCACCCACCTATCAGACTTTTCTGTCTGTTCACGCATTCATTCTCCCTCCATCCACCTGCCCACTTGTCTATCATGTCTCCCCGTCCCATCCCTTCCACCCCCAGGGCTACCCCTCATCTGGGATCAGGGCTGTCCTTTTAGTCCCCAGAGATGACTCAAGGCCGGGAAGGCCTCAGCGACTCACAGCATCACACAGAAGATGCTGACGTGATGGCTGTGGCTTTTCCAGGGCACCCAAGTGCTCTTGTCCTGGGCTTCCTCCTGTCTGTCTATCTCATATATTTATTCTAAATACTGGAGACCCCCCGTGACTAAGGAGAGTTGGTTTCCTTCCATTCTTGCTGTGTGCACACACGCTTTCTTCCCAGTTCATATGTGCCTCCCTGGGCTTGTCCCTTCTGCATTTTCACCTTGTGTGGTTGGATCTTGCAGCTGTCCGCACCTTTTCTGCAGCCACAAGGAAACGCTGTGGCCACACCTGAGCCCACTCAGCTGGGTCTGCCCATCTGAGTCAGACGCCACCAGCATAGACCCCAGAGAAGGTTCGGCAACTCTTGACTCAGGACACCGAGAACCTGGCCCACTGACCGCCCCCCTGCCTCCGCCCCCTCAGTAGATGAGGGACTTCTGTGGTGCCTGGCTGGAGGGGCGGGGGGTGGGGCTGGACTCTGGGGAAAGCCCGTGCCCCGGTTTAATTTCTCATGCCGGCAGTTTGCTCACGCCCTTGGTGTTTGGCTTCATAGAGGCTCGTGCTCTGTGGATGAGATTAATTGCCCCTGTTCCTTGCTTGACTTCGAACTGCCTGGTGTCTTTGGAACTAATTGCTGATTGACTGGCTGCAGGTCGGCCACCTGAGGGTTGAGGTTCACACCAAGTGTGCTCATCCTCGCCTTTGCTCTTGGAAAGTTCTTTCCCGGCGGGAATTCGGTCAGCGTTGGCCTCTGTTGACACCCAGTTCCTTTCCGTGGCTCTGGTTCTTTTCCTGTCAGCACCGCCTTATACTCCAGCCACATTTTGGGGCCCCATGCTCTGATCCAGAGGATCCGTGGGATCTGTTTCCCTCCCTCCCTCCCTCCCTCCCTCCCACATAAACTTTTCTCGATAGTCTCCAGGTTGGAGGCTATCACACAGACCCAACCACACAGATGTGCAAAGCACAGAAACAAGTTGTGGAGTTGGGGCCGAGGACTAAGAAACTGGAGTTGGGGCCTGCAGGAGAGCGTGGCGGAGTGAGCTGGGGACGCTGAAAAACTCCGGAGGGATGGCCCTCTGAGAGGGAGCTAGGGAGCAGGCAGGGCTAATTGCAAGGACTGGTGGTCCCTCTGGCCTCTGTCACCTGGATCTCAGCTCCTGTCCTGTGAAGGTCCGTGGGTGTGGGGGAGGCGGGGAGGGCATGCAGTCAGGGACTGGAGGTGGCGTGGGGCACCTCCTCACAGAGCCCCCGTCCGGCTGCCCGACTCCCCACCACTGGGCCAGGCCTAGCCCCTCTGTGCTGCATGCAGTTGGGTCCACTGGCCTGCAATCACCAGGATTCTTAGAGCCCCTGTATTGCCAGGCACCCAAGGGGGCTAAGAGTGGACCCCTGGGCAGAGAGTGTGTAGGGTGGGCATGGCTCTGTTGAGGACAGGGCTCTGAGAGTATGTCCCGTTCTGGACTTGGTCCCTTCTCTGCCCGTTTTGTGACTGTCTCCCTTTGCCCACACTCCCCCTTTCTGCAGTGGCCACCTCAAGACCTGCAGAGGCGGGGCATGTAGACTCACTCACTGGATCAACAAACTCTTGCCAGGTTGTGCAGTGGGAGAGGGTGGGGGTGGGGGGCCGCCCTGGACCCTCTATGGCAGTGGTTCTCAACCTTCCTAATGCCGCGGCCCTTTAACACAGTTCCTCATGTTGTGGTGACCCCCAATATTATCGCTACAAACTGAACATAATTAAAGCATAGTGATTCATCACAAAAACAATATGTAATTATATATGCGTTTTCTGATGGTCTTAGGCGACCCCTGTGAAAGGGTCGTTCGACCCCCAAAGGGGTGGCGACCCATAGGTTGAGAACTGCTGGTCTATGTGAAACAGAAAATGTGGATGAAATTAATAAAAAGGTATAGACATGAGTAAGGTGGGAAGGGGGAGATTATAAGGCAATGGGGACACAAAGACAGCACTTAAAACACCCCCCATGCTTGTGCCAAGTCAACTATTTCTATGCCTCTAGACATTTATCAGACAATAATATTTAGTTCTTAGGTTCGACTTTAGCTCATGCCATCACTTTGTCATGTCAGACTACTAATAGCATTTAGTTCTTGGGCACATTCGATGTTTTGGAACATTGTAGACATAAGTCATCATCAGAAATTATATGTGTAAACATAGGAAGACAGATTCCAAATTTTAGGCCCATCAAAAGGGAAAATAAGAAAGCAAGAAAAAAAAATACTACTAGACTTGTCCACCAGCTACAAGAACAAGAAATTAATTTTTGATTTTACAATAAGAGAGTCAACAGACAGAGGAAAGGGGATTTAATTCAGAGGAAAGAACCAAGAAAAGCCAGTGTCTGGGAGGCATGGCCTCTGCAACCTCACCCCCCACCCCCAGGTGCATAGAAAGGCCCATGTCAACTCAATATGGGGAGGACTCACACCAGCATATAATCCCAAGTCATTTATAATCTCTACAGTGTTTAGACCAGTGGTTCTCAACCTGTGGGATGCCAC
>NW_006294609.1:158681-159644 GCF_000327345.1 Myotis davidii | reverse complement strand
GGTGGGGGTGGAGTGGTCTTGAGGCCCCGGCTCGGCTCTGTGTGTCTCTTGCTGGCCCAGCCTTTCCCTGTGCAGCAGCCTCATCCCTTATGGCTGAGATGTGGCCCTATCAGCTCCTGGGCGGATCCAGAGGATTAATGGCCAGAGAGCAGGGGCTGTTCTACTGCCTAGCCTTGTCAAGTTCATTATCAGCCTCCACTCGCACTTGACCTGTGTCCTGTGCTGGGCTCCTGTCAACTCATTACTGCTAATTGCAAGGACTGGTGGTCCCTCTGGCCTCTGCCACCTGGATCTCGGCTCCTGTCCTGTGAAGGTCCGTGGGTGGGGGGAGGGGGGTGGGCATGCAATCAGGGACTGGAGGTGGCGTGGGGCACCTCCTCACAGAGCCCCCGTCCGGCTGCCCGACTCCCCACCACTGGGCCAGGCCTAGCCCCTCTGTGCTGCATGCAGTTGGGTCCACTGGCCTGCAATCACCAGGATTCTTAGAGCCCCTGTATTGCCAGGCACCCAAGGGGGCTAAGAGTGGACCCCTGGGCAGAGAGTGTGTAGGGTGGGCATGGCTCTGTTGAGGGCAGGGCTCTGAGAGTATGTCCCGTTCTGGCCTTGGTCCCTTCTCTGCCCGTTTTGTGACTGTCTCCCTTTGCCCACACTCCCCCTTTCTGCAGTGGCCACCTCAAGACCTGCAGAGGCGGGGCACGTAGACTCACTCACTGGGATCAACAAACTTTTTCCAGACTGTGCAGTGGGAGGGGGTGGCGGGGGGGCTGCCCTGGACCCTCTATGGCAGTGGTTCTCAATCTTCCTAATGCCGTGACCCTTTAATACAGTTCCTCATGTTGTGGTGACCCCCAATATTATCGCTACAAATGGAACATAATGAAAGCATAGTGATTCATCACAAAAACAATATGTAACTATATATGTGTTTTCCGATGGTCTTAGGCGACCCCTGTGAAAGGGTCG
>NW_006294609.1:143322-156738 GCF_000327345.1 Myotis davidii | reverse complement strand
GGACCCTCTATGGCAGTGGTTCTCAATCTTCCTAATGCCGTGACCCTTTAATACAGTTCCTCATGTTGTGGTGACCCCCAATATTATCGCTACAAACTGAACATAATTAAAGCATAGTGATTCATCACAAAAACAATATGTAATTATATATGCGTTTTCTGATGGTCTTAGGCGACCCCTGTGAAAGGGTCGTTCGACCCCCAAAGGGGTCGCGACCCACAGGTTGAGAAACGCTGCTCTATGGCATCCTTGCCCATTCATTTTTATTGCAACAAGTTCCTTGCTGGAGGTGTGAGACCTCAGGGCACCCTGGGCGGATGTTGGTCCTCTCCCAGCTGACCCCGGGCCCCACAGCTCACCACAAAGGTGGGTGGCTCTCTCCTGAAAGTTGCGGCTGGTCCACCAAGACACCCTGCCCCTCATTTGCCTCATTGGCCGAGAGCATGCAGAGGGCCACCGTGTCCCCAGGCATCCTGCCCCTCATTTGCCTCTGCAGGTCCTGGGCTGTGCTCGCAGGGGCTCCGTGATCCACCCAGGCAGGTGCCGGGAGCTTCCTACTGGGCACAGACGTAAGCGCAGCTCCTGAAACCTGGGATCCCAAGGAGGTCGGCCCGCGTGCGGCTGGGGGTGCACCCTCGCCACAGCCTCTCGCAGTTAGGACGGGTGGGTGGTCCTCATCGTGGAACCAGGATGCGTGGAGCGGCTTCATCTCTGCTGAATTATGGATTTAATAGCAGAGACGCGAGCAGGCCGCCTGGGTGCTCCGTGCTGGCTCAGGGCCGGGAGCCAGGGCCTGGGCTGCCATCGCCTGGCACCTGCCCGCCCCCTGTCAGCGGCGGATGCGAGCGAGAGATTTATCCTCCCCAACATTACGAGGCACTAACAGAGAGGAGGCTGAGAGGCAGAAGCTAAATAATTGATGGTCCTTGCGTGCTCGTGTGCTCTGGGATCCGCTGAAGCAGTCGGGTCTGGGGGCAGGATGACCTCGGATAGCTGGGAAATGAGCCAGAGGAATGGAGGACCCCGACTCGACCCGGGGACCCAGGGGTCACAGACACCTCGGCGAGTGTCTTCAGGAGCGGAGCTTGGAGGACCCCAGGGTTGGCCTACCCGCTCCTCATCCCCTACCCCCTGGCTGGATGTGGTCCCGTCAGGCTTCTGGGCTCTGTTCTCAGCCATGGGAACCATGGGAGGCGAATAGAGGGTGAAGGGATGGGGGTGGGCTCTGTACCCCTTAGCACCCCTTTTCCTGGCAGCCTCGACCTCCCTCCAAGGAGTACCCCCACCTGCTGGATACACTGCCCCCCCCCCATTGTGCTCTCTCTTCTCCTCTCTGCCTGCCCACCCTCCAGCAGCCTGAGGGTCACTCCCTGCCAAGGACACAGACAGGCGCACCAGGGGTTACACACTCAGTGTCCCCTCCAGGCCAGGCCTCTGGTCGGGGTCCCTGGACTTTGGCTCTGGGCTGTCCCAGGTGCTGAATGGACATGGTAATAAAACACTCACCTATCACACCTTCCCCCCTACACGCTCCTGGGCCCCCAGACCCCCTGAGAGGTTCAAGGGCAAGTGACTGTCATAGGGAGGCTAAGTGAGCCTCGCTGCCCTGTCTTTGCCACCGCGCCCTTCTCCTGTGGGCAGTCCCGGAGCCCTGACTGCGGCTGCTCCCTGTGGCCCCCGGAGTGCCCACGGGAAGGCGTTTACCAGGCGGGCGGAAGGCTGAACCACAGCAGATCATCCCCCTTGAGTTTGCTTCCAATTAACACTTGTTTAGTGCAGCTTTCCTCCTCCAAATCTCCCTGCACACCGCCGGGCACTCCCTCGGCCCAGCATAATCTGCTGAGCTCTTGCTCAAATATAAGCAGCTTTGCCGCTTACTAAACACAGCTAATCCAATTTGGGTTTTGGGGACTGGGGGTGGGCAGCGCCGGCGATCAGACAGTCCTAGGAGGACCCAGGGCTGGGGCAGCGAGGCGGGCCCTGGGCCAGGGTTGTCATGAGTCACCTCCCCTGGCAGAGAAGCCTGGCCAAGGAGGAGGGCAGCTCTGAGGGTCTCATGGAGGCAGAGCTGGCCGCAGCCCGGCCAGGGCTCACCCTGACCAGGGCCCAGGCCCACCCTGTGCCACATCCCGCCCTTGTCCCCACGGTCCGTCCCTCTGCCTGTCCTGGATGATGACTGGCAGGGGCACCATGTGGCCCCACAGCTGGATGGATCACTGGGAGACCAGGCCCAATGCACCCCATTTCCTGAAGAACCAGCAGGGACCCAGGAGTGCAGGTGGGGCCTAAGCATCACTGGGCCAGGGCCCCTCAGCCTGAAACCCCAGCTGAAACGCCTGCCCCCCCATTTCCGGTTCCCCCACCCCTATGCCAGCGCTCCTGGATCTCCCAGTCCCTCTCTGCCAGCCCTGGCCTCAGCGCTCTGCCCCACCCAGCCCAGCCTGCAGAGCCTGGAAGACACCAGGCTCCCACAGGCCCCTTGCCCCGGGGTCAGGTACGACTGGGGTCTCCCAGGAGCCTCTTGCCGGGTGTTGCCTGCCAGCGGCAGAGACCGTGAGACTAACCAAAACACGTGTAGCTCCCAGTTGACGGATTCAATTCAATTCCACAAATATTGACTGCTGTCTAAGCCACTCGCCCTCCGGCGCTGCTCGCTCCGCTGAGATACGCAGAGCGATAGCCAAGTCAGCCTGCTTCATCCGGCCCGACAATGTCGCCGGGTCACAGTGCAGGGGCTGAGTTCTGCAGGGCCCCCAGAAGGTGAGGGCCAGAGCTGGGGTCTGAACGGGGTCCCAGGCTGGCCAGCAACAGCCGTGGAGTGTGCCAGGGTTATGGGGCTCAGGTCAGCTGAGGGCCAACCCTGCTTGGCAGCCAGAGGCCGTGCTGGGGAGAGGCTGGGGGCTCTGCCTGGACCCTGAGGGGAGCTGAGTGAGCCCAGCCTATCCAGAGTCCAGGCCTGTGTGGGCATCTCAGCAGGATCTGGTGGCTGGATGGGGCCGGGACAGAGTCACTCTGGAGTGGAAAGCGTTTGCCAGGCAGGCAGCAGGACAGGCCCACATGCCCTGGGTACACGGCAGGGGCTCAGCACTGGACCCAAGCTCCTCCTGCCCCTTCTTGGGGCAGCCCCTCTCTGCTGGGGCTTCCCTCTCCTTTATCCAGCCACTCAACTCTGCCCTCAGAATCTTTGCCTGAGACCCCTGGACCCTGTTTGGGGCTTCAAGGCCCAGGGTGGAGTGAGGGGTCCAGGGAGCACAGTGCCTCCGCCAGGCCATGTGTGAGCCCCTCGCGCCTATCGGGGTTCAGTGCACACCCAGGCCGGGAGCACCGTGGGGGACCTGGAGTCCAGTGCCTGGTCAGACACGGGGTGGACAGCCAGGTCCCACCTCAGTGGCCCTCTGGCCCAGCACCCTAGAAGTCGCCCTAAGTGGCACCCCTAAAACACCCTGAGCAGAGCAAGGTGCATTCCCTCATTTCTCAGGCCCTTATCCTCCAGGCCCACCTGTGCGAGGCTGGGGCTAGTCACTCACCCCTTAGAGAGAGCGAGTGGCCCCTGACAGGCAGGCCCTGGGCTTTGGGTGGTCTGGTGCACGCGTGGACTGTACGTGGTTGGGGGGAGCTGATGACCTGGGGCAGCCCCTGCCAGCTGCGCAGTCCTGACCTGGCAGCTAGTCCCTGCTGGGGACTGCGGCGCAGTGGTGACCCTGGGCACTGGGAAATTAATCGGAAATGGAACCGATGGATTAAAGTGGAACCAGGAGAATTGATTTTTCTCCCTCGGCGCTTCCATGCTGCTCTCAGTCAGGTGAGAACTCCCGCGTAGGGGTGGCCCTGGGAGTAGAGTCAGGTCGAGCTTCGGCCCAGCCTTTGGGAGGAAACTGGTGTGGAGTCCCTTCTCCTCCAGACAATGGGGACCCAGGATTGACTCCCTCCCCCCAAGGGCTGTGCAACACCAGGCCAGACCCATCCCTGTGGGGCCTCAGTGGCCTTGATGTAACCCAGGGAGAGCCAGTGGCTCATCACTCACTCATTCATTCATGCATGTGACAACCCCTGTGCCCAGGGGATGGTAATGACCCCCCGTGGGATGCATGATAGCACCCATGACAGTCCAGACCAGGAGTGTGGGGGACCCCAACATACCACCTCCGCCCACTGCAGTTCTCCTGTGCCCTCTGCCCTGCAGTCCCATTCTAGCCTGCCACCCTTCTCCTGCTGGGGGGCAGGCGCAGATTGAGTTAGGCAGGGTAGACACCACCTTGTCCCGGCACCTTGGGCCTGGCAGTGGAGACGGGTGGTGTTGGCAGGCACTGGCTGAGGAAGGGCAGGTCATCCAGTGCTGGGCCTGGTCTTGATACAACAGGCCCATGTCAGCCTGGCCTTGGGAGGTTGTGTTGGGCGGGGGGGTTTCACTCTTGAAAAACAAGTACCTTTCATTTGGTATCACTAGAGGCAATGTATTAGTAAGATCAATTCTATTGCTTTCTGGCAATTGATAGAATGGGTATTTGTTTTAAATTGGCTATGGGCGGGGGGCGGGGGGGGGGCGCAGAGAGGCCCAGGGGGGCAGATGGGTCCCTGGGGGCCTGGATGGGGCTCAGCCTTGGGGACTCGGGTTAAGTTCATCACTGGACACCCTCAATACATATAGCTCCCCCCTCCCCCCAAAAAGGGGGCACAAATAAAATCCTGGTGACAGTGAGCAAGCCAGCCCGGGCGGTGGCTGGATTCCTGGGCCCAGACCCTTCAGGAAGGTCTGTGGTCCGCCTCCCTGAGGCCTGGCCAAGGATGCTGGTTCCTGGCAGGTGTGTGCCCGAGCCTCAGTTTCCTCCTGCATTTGGCAACCTGACCAGCGAGGTTGGCTTAGGGGTGCAGAGCAACAACAAGAGTCCCCTGGCCCCTCATTAAACCACAGGCTGCAGGCCCTTGCCCAGAGTGAGAGAGGGCTCCTGTATACCACCCACCCGGCGGTCTCTGGCAGCCCCTCCTGGCTGTCAGCAGGGGTGTCCCCATCAGACTGTGGCCTCTGGTGGCCCCATGGACTGCAGCAGAAGCTCTCAGTTGGGAGAGCAAAGGGAATGCTGAGATGACCTGATGGCCTCCAGGAGCTGGGCTGGGATAGGGCAGCAGTGCCAAGCAGCCCAGTGCCCAGGACGGGCAGGAGACCGGGTGCCCATGATGCCAGCCAGGTGAGAGCTGAGGCCCCATCAGGCCGGCCAGGCCATCTCCAGCAGCTCTGGCCTCTGAGCTATGGGTGTGACCCACGCCGGCAATGGGGGAAGGGGGTCAAACCCAGCCCCAGCCCTGAACGCACGGTCCATTGGTGTCATGGTCTCTGTCCGGGCCCCTTCCTGAGGTCAGAGACCCTCCTCCCAGCCAGGTAGCCTGGGTGTCGTGACAATCGAAAAGAAAGAGGGTCCAGGACTCCCGGGTTGCTCCCACCGCTGTGGGGACCACAGTTGGCTGTCATGCCATCCAGCCTTGCTCCCCTCTGTCCCTGCGGCATGGCACACCTTTGTACACATGGGGAGACCGTGTCCCCCCATTGCTTCTTCAGCTCAGTCTTGGGTCCTGGGCTCCCCAGGGGATGAGGGCGACCTGCCACACCACCCAGAAACTCCACCTGCCCCGTCCAGCCCTCGAGAGCTGAGTTAGCTTCTCCCACTCCTGCTCTGTGAGCATAGGTGTGGGTGGTCCTGGGGTGCTGTCCTGAGACCCCCAAACCTCCCCCTTTTAAAGCTAGAACTTCCTGGTGGTGGGAGGTCCTGCCCATCCAGGCTGTACCATAAACCTGGGCCTCTGCCTGGGGGTGGGGCAGCCTTCATGGACATCCACCATGCGTTTGAACCAGGCCCCATGTGCTGGGAGTGACCGGGCCGTGCTGGGTGGAGCCCGGGTCCTGGGAAAGGCCTGAAGCTGTAGGTGGGCTGCTGTGGGAGGCCTGGGTGCTGAGCAAACCTGGTGCAACCTCAGTGAACAAGCTTGTTGGCTCAGGACCAGATGCTTGAGGGCCACTCAGGTATGGGCAGGGGCCAAGCAGGCAGGAGGGTGGCCAGGGGCTCAGGCCTGGCAGGGGTCTCCTCAGGCTGACCTGCAGCAGCATCTGACTGGTGTGGGTACAAGAGCTGGTCCCTGCCCCAGAGCCGACAACTCCGGATGCTGCTCACACTCTGGGCTTCCCCTGGGGTCAGGCCGGCCTCCGCCTCGCTGAATGCTCATCTCTGCTCAGCTCTGCTCGGCTCCTCTCCCCTGTACAGCCTCCCTCACTTCCCTCCTGGAGCCGTGGCTGCTTTGGTGGACCTTGAGCTGTCAGCCAACCAGCAGCACGTCCCCCAGCCTCCTTTCCCTCCTCTGCTTGGCCTCGCCCTGACTGCTGCTCCCACCCACCCCCCGTGTCTTGCAGCCTCAGCTGCCACTCAGCTCCGGCCTGGCCCATGCAGGCGCTGGGCTGCCCCTGGATGAGCAGGAGACCGACCCTCCTGGCTGTGCCTCCAAGCTGCCACTCAGCTCCGGCCTGGCCCATGCAGGGGCTGGGCTGCCCCTGGTTGAGCAGGAGAGCCTCCTGGCTGTGCCTCCGTCCTTGATCAAGGTTGTGGCCTGGCCCCCAGGGGAGCTGGCCTGGCCCATCCCTCCATGCCAGCCCCTGGCCCTGAGGGTCTCAGAGCTGCCATCACCCTCAGAGTCATGCCAGGCCGGCAGCCAGAGGCACGGAGGGCCATGCGGACCAACAACTCTCCTGCTGCCACAGCGGGAGCACAGCCTGCAGTGCCCTCCTGCTCTCCACTGTTAACTAGCTTCTCCCCACACGCAGACCCTGACCCCCTGGCCTGGGCCCTCGCAGCCCCCAGACCTGCCCGTGCTGACTCTCGCCCTGGCTGGGCAGCCCTAGTGCCACCTGGAACCCTACAGTGCCACCCAGGGAGAGAAGTCTGTGTGTAGCTCCTACTCCACCCTGCCACCTGCAGACCTCCCCCTGTCTGGCTCCCAGGGTCTGGGCCGGGAGGTTAACCTTGACCCCTGTCCTGTCTGGGCACAGGACCCGCCGCCCACTGTCTCCTTCTGGCCTCTGTTGCCCGGGCCAGCGCAGCCGCTTGTCACAAGTCCCCTGGATCACATGTTCTCCAGGCCTTTAGAAACCTCAGGGATGAGTGTCATGTGAGAAGAGGTCTTTGTCCCCATCTTTGCTGTCTTATTTCTGCCGCGGCCCCGCCCCTCCTTCCCACAGGGCAGAGCCCAAGTCCTTGCTTGTCCCATTCCCCATCGCCCGCCTGCCTGGGGCCCCAGTTCCAGGGAGGGCTCCAGAGTGCCCAGCCCCACGGTGCCCAGTCTCCACCGCCGCTGAGCAGAAGCGCCCCCCTCCCTGTTGGCATGAATCCACATGCCCTGTCCTTGGGGTACGTGGGTCTCCCGGGGATGCAGAAATAAACCTTTTCCTTTCCTTTCTTTTCTGATTCACTGGACTCTCTATTTCTTGTGCCGCCTCCTGAGCCACCTAACCTAACAGCTGGCATGCTGGCCTCAGAAGTCACTGCCCACAGCCCGCTCACTGGGTGGCCCAGAGCCTCAGTGGGTGATGAGGGCAGACGTGGTGTCACTGTGGTGCAGGGGGAAGGTCTGGAGTAGCTGGTGGGCCCACGTTGCTCCCCTGACACATGGACGGCGGCAGCCACAGGTGGGGCTCCCACCTCCGAATGTCAGCGAGGGGTCTGTGCAAAGGGCCGGCGTGAGAACCCAAAGACAAAATGTGCTTGTGTGTGTGCATGTGAACATGAGCGTGAGCATGCGAGTGTGCAAGGGTGTATGTGTATGTGAGCATGCCAGCGTGCCTCTGTGTGAGTGTGCATGTTTGGGTGTGTGAGTGAACAAGCCTATAAGTGTGCACGCGTGATGTGCGTGCCTGCATGTGAGCGAGCCTGTGCAATTGTGAATGTGCATGAGTGACTGTGTGTATGTGCACGCGAGTGTTTTTACTAATGACAAGCATGCGAGTGTGCATGTGGGTCAGCATGTGTTAGCCAACGTATGTGAGTGTACAAATGTGTGTGTGTGTGAGGGGGTGGTCCAGCTTTTCCATCTGCGTCACTTGGCTTCTAGGAATGACTTGGACAGCTGCGTTGGTCCAGAGGTGTGGCTGAGCCCCCAGGCGGTCTTAAGGCTCCGAGGCCTCGTCTGGAATCGGGTGGCAAGTCCAGGTTCCCTCTGAGGGGAGCCGTTGGCCCAACAGCGTCGACAGGGCGGTCATGACCAGCCTGGGAGCTGGTACAGGCTCTGGGGCGGGCGGACACCTCCCTGGCCTTCCTCTCGGCTTCGTGATGGTCAGCAACTTGCAGGGGAAGTGTCCACAGTGCGGGCTTGTCGGGGGGCACGCCTACGACACTCTGCAGAGGTGGCTGTGCTTCCGGCCAGTCCACCCAGGGGACTCAGTCCCGGGCCTGCCCCCGTGGGTCCCGGCCTCCGCTGGCTAGTGTCCACCGTCAGCAGAGCAATGGGCACCGCGCTGTGTTCCCTGTGAATCTGGGGTGAGAACAGCCGGCTGGACGGGGGCGTTTCACAGCAGAGCTGGGCTGGTGGAGCTGGTGGGTGTCAGCGCCGCTGTAGTTAGCACAGCGGAGATTGAGGCTGAGGTGCGGAGCCTGTGGCTGAGCAGTGCTGGGGGGAGGGTCCTGACCAAGACAGTGAGGGGCTTAGACCTTGGGGGCTGGGCTGCCAGGTAATCATGAGGGTGCCTTGCGCCAGCCGGGCAGTGTCTGGGGGACACGGGCCGAGGGCTGGCGTGCTTGGCTTGCATGTGCGGTTCCGAAGCCCCTGACAGGATGGCTTGGTGCCACTCAGGGACTCCTTGCCACACAGACACACCATCCCTGGCCTCACACCCCACCTAGCAGCGGGACTGTAGACACCTGGTCGCCCCCCTGCCTCTGGACCCTGGGAAGCTACTCGCTCTGATTTGGGTGACCTGGCCCACCCCCCCTCAACTGCACGCCCATGCCCACCTCCCTCACAGCTATCCCAGCAGCCCCAGTAGGTGTTGATAACTGGAGGCGCTGGCTCAGTTGGTGTTTTTGGAAAATGGCCAATCGAGGCAGGAACGGCCTAACCCTCGTTCCCAGCAGGGTTGTCGGGCTGGGGGTGTGCATGTCTTGCTCCTGCACCGCCAGGTTCCTGGCTCCCCTGTGTAGCCTTTCTTGCCAGGTGTCTCTCCCCATCACCCCGCCCCACGCCCGCCCGCCCGCCTCAGGGTGAGAAATTTCGCAGCGGCGTTCTCCTTGCCAGCTTGTGTCTCACGTTGGGGATGTTTCCATTTTTACAGCAGAAAGCAACATATTCCAAGCGCCTCAGCCGCAGCCAGAGCACAGCGGCCCCCGGGGAGCCACTGCCACGTCAGATGCTTTGGGGGGGAGCGGCTGCTCTGCCAGCCACGGCCCTAATTGCTGCCACTCAGGGAGCCGCTGTAGCCTGGGGCGGTGGGGAGTGACTGAGGCGGCACTGGCGGGCAGGGTGTCTGGGGCAGGCACGGTTGCTGGGCCTCGGGGGTGTCCACCTCCGCTGGCAGCACCACGGCCAGAGACCCGGTGTTGGTCCTGGGACGGGGCTTTGCCTGTCGGACATGCATCAGGTGGGGTGCCGGATGGTCCAGCTGAGTGGGTGTTAGCCAGGTGTGTTGGGGTCCTGGCACCGCTCCTGTCAGCCTTGAGGCCCTGGCAGCCTGACCAGTGGCTGCTTGGAGAAGAGACTGAGACGGCTCCTGGTGGCTCTGCGGCCATCACCCTTCCTTGAGTTGATTCTGCTGCCAAATGCCACCTGCAGACGCCGTCTTCGTTTCCTGGGGTGGGAGAAACATGGCGTCACCTCCCAACCTGGCTTCGGGCCACCGGCCTCCCAGGGTGCATGACCCTTGTGTCGCTGCAAGGACCACGAGGAGATGTTCTTGGGAAGAAGTGCTGGCCGCCTAGGGCATAGCCGGCCATGAGCTTGACCTCTGAAGGTCTCCCCAGCCAGTGTGAGCTCCACTCGGCTCCGGAGGCCGAGGAAGAAAAGGGACAGGAAGGGCGCCAGGGCACACTTGGCAATTTGCAAACACAAGGCTAAGAACTCTTAGGAATCAGGAGGAGAGGGCGGCTGCCGGCACCAACGTTTTGCACCTGGAAAGAGTAGGGTGCTGTTGGCTCACCACTCGGTGGGCATGGCCAGTTCTGCAGGGAATGGGTGAGCACCGAGGGCAAGGCCTGCAGTGAGTCCTGGCCCCCGGGAGGCAGGTGGGCCTCTCGGCTGTGCCTCCTCCGTGTCCCGTGGCCGACCACCAGGCTGCGCCCACAGGCTCCAGATAAGGAGAGGTTGACTGAGGCGTGGAACCCCGACTGAGCGCAGGCTGTGGGCCGGCATGAAGAGGGGTGGCCGGCCTGGCCCTGCAGCTCCCGTCTCTTCAGGGCATGACAGGGACTCGGGGTTGCTTGGCTTTGGGTGATCCCAGGGGCCCTCCTGTCGGTCAGGGGCGCTTAGCCAGAACCACGATTACCTGTGCGGCACCTGTAGCTCTCACACACCGTGAGGTAGTGCGGAGGCTCCATACACAGGGGCCTGGGGTGGGAAGGGGCAGTGCTGGTCCCGGGGCCCTGGGAATCCATGAACATGTGCGACTGAGTCTGGGCAGCTGGGTGCAAATCCCGCCTGGTCCATGGAGCAACCACACTACCTGGGCCCACGCTGCCTGCTGACCTGTTTCCCCAGCACCTGCTCCTCCCGGGCTCAGCTCCAGTCCCCACCAGGGCCATGTGTGTGCCATTGCTGGACTCCCTGTCATTAAGTCCACCTACAGGCACCCTCATCTCACGGGGAAGGGAGCCGCCAGGGTCGCGAACCTCTCCAGGGTTTCTGGCATCCACTGGGCGGACTGAGCAGCGGTTCCAGCTAAGGTCCCGCCGTAACTCGTGGCTCCTTGGTCCGGCTTCCCACTCCCACGCCTCAATTTTCCCTCATTAAATGGGGCATAATCTCCACGTGGGAGAGGAGACTGCACCCCTTCACCCTCTCCAGGCGTCTAGCCTCAGTCCATCCTTGTGTTACCAGCCCTTGTAGGCTAGTGGTTCATGTGGGGATCCAGGATCTTCTGTCCTTTAAGGCGGGGGGCCCCCCACCGTCAAACACTTGGGGTGGGGGCAGCGGCAGGGGCAGACATTCACATGAAGACACTGGAGACCTTCACCAACCCCCTGCCCCCCGCTGGAGCCCTGCCCCATAGTGCTCTGCACTCACCCCACACCCTAGTCCTCAGCCCTTCTTGGCACCCCCAGGGCGCCCAGCTGTGCATTCCTGAGCCTCTAGTTGGGCTGTGACTTCTTTGATGATTGATGTGACTTTCTGGCTGAGACCCGCCCACGGTGCCGTGGCTGCTCCTCCCCCCCTCCTCCCTTCACCATCACTGAGACTGATTCCCCCTCATGTGGGCCCCCAGGGAAATCAAGGCTGTGTCGTTCTGCTAGCGATCACTCCTCAGCTGCCCATATCCCCGGCCTCAGAGATGCCATCCACACCTTGCCATACAGACATGCCAGCGCGCACGTGGAAAGACCGAGCCTGGCAGGGCTGCTGGGTCCTCCCAGTTTTTTAAAATTTTAAAATTTTTAATTGATTTTAGGGAGCAGAACATTTAGAAACACCAATGAGAGAAACATCATCAATCGGCTGCCTCCTGCACGCCCCCTACTGGGGATTGAGCCTGAAACCTGGACACACGCCCTGACTGGGAATTGAACCCACGACCTCTTGGGTTGACGCACAACCACTGAGCCACCCCGCTGGGCTGGGTCCTCCCTGTTCGATTGGCCATCCTGCCCAGGGCGAGGCCACAGTCCCAGGGCCCAGTGTCCCAGGGCCCAGGCCTCCACCACGGCTCTCCACCCTCTTGACAGATGCCCCCATCCGGCAGCCCTGGGTGTTCTCCCAGCATTCCAAGGCCCACGGGAACCTGTGCCATTCTGGGGGGCTGCTGGTCCCCGGGAGGCCCCAGCAGCCCAAGGCATAGGACAAAGGAGGAGCTAACCCAAAGGGATAGGTCTCACTGTGTCCCTGCCCACCCCTGTGCCTGGATGGTGGTACCTCATGCCGCCCTGCCCCTGCCCCGTGAAGTGGTCCGTGGCTGCCTGTTTCAAATGTAGGTTTCATTAACATTCAGGTCCGGCAAAGCCCACAGATCCGGAGACAGTTGGATACTCAGTTCCCAAGAGGAGGGGGCAGGACACGTCAGGAGGGGGTACCTGGGGAAGCACCTGGGTTGGTCAGGGGGCTGGGGGTGAGGGGGAGCCGTGCCGTAGCCTTTAATGTGATTTCCCCGGGAAGGAAGCAGGCTCCGGATTGGCTGGTTGGGATAATTTCCGCACTCTGGGGTACAGGAGCTTCCCCGGTTGGCTGGTAACTGGTCCAGGGTGATTAGGGCAGGTGGACAGTGGCCCCGAGTGTGAGAGCCCCACAAAGGAGGTGGCCGGGGGTGAGCTGAGGACTGGCCGGTTGGTATGTGAAAAGTGCGCTCATGGATGGATGAGCTGTTTGCTATCTCTTAGGAACAGGCTGAGCCCGGGAGGGGTAGTCCCTTCAAGATCAGCAAGGACTCCAGACCTCAAAGCGGCAGAACACGGAGCGTGAAAGGCGCGGGCAACACAGCTTCTGCTGCAAAGGCTCAGGGTACCGGGGTGGGGGTGCCAGCAGGTGCTAAAGGCCCAGCACCCCGCCCCCTCCCTGCCGGCCCAGGGCCCGCCCTCACTGCCTGCCCCACGGAGCCATCCAGGCCTGCACGAGAGGCCCCGCGACCTGCCTGAGGGTCAGTGGGCAGAGCCCTAGAAGACCTGCCCCCCGACCCCAGGGCTGGCCCCTCCAGGCTGCCTGCTAGCCAGTCTTCACGTGGTTTGGTTCTTATGGCTTTTCATGAGTTTTTTGTTTAAGGAAATGTTCATAGTTGGAGAAGGAGCCATCCTCTCTGGAGCCCTCCCTGACATGGAGCCTTTTCTGCTTCTCGCTCCCTGTCTGTGTGTCCCTGAGGATGCCCCCTCGGTCCCACTGGCTGCTGTGTCCCAGAGCCCAGCACCAGTGAGGCCCTGGGAGGCTCCTCAGGATTTAAGTCAGAGCTCACCCGCCCCCTGCCCTCCGCCTCCCTCTCGATCAAGCTGCATGGACCACCTTCCCTGCCTCCTCTGAGGCTTCAAGGATGGCGTTGCATTGCTTTGTCCCGTCAGAAGGCATCTGCCTTATAGAAGGACTAGAAACCTGGTGCATGAAATTCGTGCACTCGGGTGGGGGGGGGGGCTCAGCCTGGCCTGTGCCTTCTTGTAGTCCGGTAGCCCTCGGGGGATGTCCGACTGACGGCTTAGACCCTCTCCCCGTGGGGAGTGGCCTCCTCAGTGCTGCCGTGGAGGCGGGAGGCGCTCC
>NW_006294609.1:129858-143309 GCF_000327345.1 Myotis davidii | reverse complement strand
TGCCTGGGGGGATGTCCGCCTGACGGCTTAGACCCTCTCCCCGTGGGGAGTGGCATCCTTAGTGCTGCCGTGGAGGCGGGAGAGGCTCCCACCAACACCGCTGCGCTCGCCAGCGTGAGCCTGGCTTCTGGCTGAGCAGCACTCCCTCTTTGGGAGCGCACTGACCACAAGGGGGCAGCTCCTGTGTTGACTGTCTGCCCCCTGGTGGTCAGTGTGCATCATAGGGACCAGTTGTTCCACCATTCGGTCAATTTGCATATTAGCCTTTTATTATATAGGATGATGTGAAACATGGGCATCACACAACTGGTCCCAGGTCTGGCTTTAATCATCCAGTTTTTTTTATGAACCCTATTTTATGTTCCTTTCCTCTCTTCCTCTTCCTCCTCCTCCTCCTTCTTCCCCCTTCCTCCCCCTCCTCCTCCTCTCCTCCTCCTTCTCTACTAAAACAATCCATTTATTGAACTAAAGATTGTATATTCAGGCTATTCACTTGGCAGGTGATCCTGCATAGTAAACCTAGAGTGAAGAGAGACTTATTTACATACATATATTTAAAAAAATGTAATGCCATATTGACTTATAATGCTTCTTTTGGAGGGGGAATAATCTTTTTTTTTCTTTATTTGTAGTAAAATAGTTGTAACATAAAATTTACATTTTTAAACATTTTTAAGTGCATACTTCAGTGGCATTAAGTACACTCACACTGTTGTGCAAACATCACCACCATCCATCTCCAGAACTTTTTCATCTTCCCAAACTGAAACTCTGCCCCATTAAACGACAGCTCCCCATTCCTCTCCCGGTTCTTGCCAAGCACAGTCCCGATGAATTTGACTCCTCCGGTCACCCATACAGTGAATCCTGCGGTATCTGGCCTAGCCCATTCCGTCCTGTTTTATGCCTTTTGCCGCCTGTCATTTTGGGTTTTGTAGGTGGTCAGGTGGATATCTAGCCCTGCTCTCAATGCTGAGGGCTCACGTCTCAGTTTGCAAAGACACACCTTGATCTCTGGCCCTCCAATTATCATGCATTTGTGATGAAGTGATGTCGCTGCTTGCTAACGTGCAGACCATGGAAGAGACCTCTCAGTCGGCATCAGGATTAAGATGGAGCCTCTGGGCGCTGATGTCGCCGACCCTGTGACCGTGCACCGCCCTGGGCCTGAGGGCACCCAGGCTCAGATGTGAACCCCCAGGACTCGGGGAAGTGTTTTAGGACAGTGTGGGCAGGGACTTCCTGGGCTCCCAGGGTGGCTTTGGGACCACAGGAACTAGCTGGTTCTGGGGCACGGCTTCCTTCCCAGCCCTCTGGCCACTCCCCTCCATGGTCAGCCTTCCCAACTGGCTGGTCCCCAAGCTGGACCTATGGCTTAAACCTCCAGACCTCCTTCTAGGGCAGCGGTTCTCAACCTGTGGGTCAAGACCGCTTTGGGGGTTGAACGACCCTTTCACAGGGGTCGCCTAAGACCATCGGAAAACACATATATAATCACATATTGTTTTTGTGATTAATCACTATGTTTTAATTATGTTCAATTTGTAACGATGAAATTGGGGTCACCACAACATGAGGAACTGTATTAAAGGGTCGTGGCATTAGGAAGGTTGAGAACCACTGCTCTAGGGAGAGAGGGATCCATTTCCTGCTCCAGTTTGAAAAATTCCAGGGAAGCATCTCAATAGGCGTGGCTCAGGTCACATGACTTTCCCTTCATCCAATCACTGTGATGTAGTGAGCAGGAGAAGGTACTGTGATTGGCCCATTCTGGGCCATGAGCCCGCCCCTGATGCCTGGGGCATTAGCCATCCCAACATTATCCCATGCAGAGCCATCAACTCCATTTTGCAGAGGAGCTGAGCTCTGAGATGAGAGTTGATAGCCGGGCCCTGTGGCCTATACACAGCCTCATGGGGACTAAAACGCAAGTTCTGTGATTCCAGGTGGAAAAACGAAGTTCCAGAGCAGGGGCAGACTCGCTGGGGTCACACAGCAAGCTGGTGGCACAACTGGGTGCCCTGGTCCACATTGCACCACCCCCTCCAGGAAGCCTTCCGGGCTTGGCTGAGCCAGGCCTGGGGTTAGTCACCACCAGATGTCCCACTCCGATGAGGAGACAGGGCTTCCCTTATGCACCTGAGCCCAGTGTCCAGTAGAGCACTAGTGCTGGGTGCTCAGTTTCTGGATTCAGTCAGCTTCCTCGGGGGAGCTGCGAGCCCCAGGCCTAGGAGGTTTGTGGAGTTTACAGTTCTGAGGGCTGGTCCCACTCCCTCTTCCATCTGTTATCTTTTCATCGGCCCTCGCTACCAGCTCTCCCTGTCCTCGGTGACCTCTCAGCACAGGGACCTCCTCTACGTTTCTCCTAGTTTCTGGGCCACCAAGTGTCCCCGATGTGCTGCTTTAGCTGAGACCCACTCCTGTGAGGAACGCGCTTGTCCTCACCCTTGCCCATCAGTGACCAGGCCCGGTGCCCTGAACCCCCACAACAGGGCCAGGCGCTGCGCCTCCTGCCGCCGTGCACCGTGCGTCGCCTCATTCCAGACAAAGCAGCATCTATTTTGTAAACGACGAACATTCGTGTTTATGGAGCCCTGGCGTGACTTTGACACGCATGGCGATGATTCAAGGGGGACATGGGAGAGCGACAAGCCCATAAACGGGAACCCGCTGAATGAAACTCTCTGGACCCTTAAATATTGAAGATGAATTTTTGAAAACATCTATAAAATAAGAGATTTATACCTAAAACAATACCGTGCACTGTGACAGGAAGGGATTAGAGTCAATTTATTCATGTATTAGTAAAAACTCAATTTCATATATTGTGGAGAAAAATTAAAACCCTTTCTACATTTTATTATTACAAATTATGCATCTTCCACATATGAAGATAAATAATTGATAACATTACAAATACTTAATCTAGAAAATATTTATTGGGAGCAGACAACCCATTTTTTTTTACGTGTTTCGTTGAGGACAATATTGCGCACTTTAAAAATTCATGACGACTCTTTGCAAGAAGAAAATGTCTACACCCGAATTCTTTTGTTTGGCATCACCTCTGAGTCAAGGAAACAGAGCTGGGCGGTAGGACTCGGGGTGGGGCCGGGCTGTCCCTGCTCTGGACCCAAGCTGAGGACTGGCCGAGGGTCTCAGGTGTCCCCCAACGGGGCCAGCCTCTGACCTCCAGTCCGAGAAGGTGCGTTTGGAAAGTCAACATATTGCCAACATATTACCAGCCAGGACTCCTTGGCTTGTAATTTAAAAATAAATGTTTGACTTAATCTCTGAGAAAGCACCAAATAATGGGATTTGAGGATGGACTCACAGAGCCAAGAAATCAACACAGACAACCCTCAGCCCAGAAAATGACAGAGCTGAATGCTTTGGGCCCCTCGCTGAGGTCCCAGGCTTGGTGTATGAAGGAAGGCGGGGCTCGTGGGTGGCATGAAGTGGGGAGCTCGCCTGGGGCCAGTGGCCTCGTACCCCACAGCCTGGCTTAGCCTGCCCTTCCAGGATGGGTGACCCCCAATCCCTCCCCGGCTCCTTCCTTGCAAAGAGGACTCCCAGCCTTTGCCTGGAGCCCACCTCCCCCTGGGCTCCTCCCTACCCCATCTCAGAGCTGGCCCCACCTACCCATTCCCCCATCCCAGGCCTACGTGGGGAGATGAGAGGAACCAGCCGGGTTCTCAGGACCTGTGTCCCGGCGCTACAGCTGGAGCTGCTGGCCTGGCCTCCCCTGTGACCACTCCCCTCTGCCCTTTGCCCTGCGGTGCACGCAGTCGGCTGGCTGGCACGCGTTGGAGGCTAATAGTGGCGCCCTAGCAAGTCCTCATTGTCCTCGTGCAGTCCACCCCAGGGAGCACTGGAGTTTGAATAAGTAACTGCTATGTTTATTAAAAAATAAATTTTGTGCCTAACAAAAGTGCTGTTTCTATACATAGAAAAAAAAAAACCGTTTAAAATAAAAACCAAAACAGTTTCAGAGGCGCTGTTGTATTAATTATTCATCTCTTGTTAATGAAATAACATGCCTTTGCAGGCTGCTGGGCCTCCCCCTCCCCCAGGGGCTCTTGGGTAAGCCTGGTCCCAGGCGGGTGAGATAGACCCCGAAGGGCCAGGACAAGTGGCTCTCAGCCTCAGTTTCCCTAGTGTGAAATGGGGGGAGTCATAGTATTCCCTCAGGGCTGCGTAGTGCACACCTATTCCCCACTTCACGGCCCCCACGAGACCCGCCTTCCTCCACACACCAAGCCTGGGACCTGGGCAAGGGCCCGGATCGTTCGGCTCTGTGGTTTTCTGGGCTGAGGTCTGGCTGCGTTGATTTCTTGGCTCTGTGAGTCCATCCTCAAATCCCATTATTCGGTGTTTTCTCAGAGATTAAGTCAAACATTTACTTTTAAATTGCAACAAGCCAAAGAGAGTGTGGAGAGCAGAAGAAAAACGATAATTTGATTCTCCTGTGTGCCAGGCACTGGCTGCTTTAGGACTCGGGACCCAGAGGAGGACGAAGGAGACAGCCTGACCTGGAGGTCAGTGGGTTCACAGTCAGGCCCAGGGAGCAGGTGTCTGATTCCGTTTCGGTGTCCAGTGAGGAACCAGCCTGGTGGCTGTCCCTTGTATCAGTCAGGGTGGGTGGATTATGCTGATGTAACAAATAGCCCTAAACCTTAAAGCAACAGTGGAGGATTTTCTGCTCACACTAAATGTTGCCTTGGGTTGGCAGGAAGCCACCTTCTAAATCATTCCACTACCCAGGCTGACCGGCAGCCACCACCTGGGGCATCGCTGGATGCAGGGCAGAGGGAGAAAGGGATCCCGCAGGCCTCCCCCCAAACCCAGACCTGTCCTGCCCTGCTCTTGCCCACAGCCCATTGCTCAGTACTGGCTACGTGGATGCCAGGACTGGCCTTCTGGGCCTGACAGGGTTAGTGGGAAATGCCTGGGGAGTAGCAATAGAAACTTCCACCTCCGCCTCCACCTCCCCACCCGGTGCAGCAGGAGGTTGGCTCCAGGAGGCCCTGCCATCCTGTGGTGGCCTGAGGGCACTGACCGGAGCCTCCAGCGAAGCTGGGTCTCGGCCCTAAATGGAGCCCTCCCACCCATGGGATCCTGAAGCTCTTGGCTCCTGCCATCAACTGGGGCAACTCTGGCTCTGTGTAGATACCATTCATTCATTCATTCATTCACTCACTCATTCATTCATTCACTCACTCATTTATTCACAAACACCCCAGAGTCGCCCTAGGGCCAAGCAGGATTTCCTGGGTGACAGAGGATACTGACCCAATTAGTCACCCCACCCAGGCCCAGGGGTCTGGGGGGCCCAGAGGAACCTCCCTGAGCTGCACGGACATCCCTGGGTAGGGCTGGAGGAGATGAGCTGAGCCCTCCGGCGACGGTGGAGGGGAACCCAACGGGGCCTTCGAAGCTCTGCCAGCCCCTGTGATGGGCGGTGGAGGGGAAGGTGGCTGTGGAGAGGGGGCCACATGGGGTCCATCTTGGTCAGAAATTATCCCTGTTCTGGCTGCCCCCTGTGCTGGGGCAGAGGGTGACATGGTTCCCGAGACCCAGCTGCCTGCATTTAAGGATCTGGCACGAGGATTCCTGTGTGGGGTGTTCCCACGTGGGGCCTGGGTCCGGGATGGCCCAGCTCTCTGATAGAACGCACGTGGGGAGCTGGCCGGCACCTCGGCCTGTGAATAGGGGAGGGGAGGAGCCTGGCCCCATTCTCCTACCTGCCTCTCCCTCCCAACCCCAACAGGTCTGCCCTCGCTGGAGGCATCAGCCCAGTATGGATTTCCTGTCTGGGAGGAGGCCGCGGGGCAGCACGCAGGGGCTGAACGGCCGGCCGGCCCCAGGATGTTTTTCTGTTGTGGTGTGGGGCGGGCGAGTGGCCTGAGCGGCTCAGAGCCCAGGCTCCCTCCTGCGTGTGGTCGGGAGTGCCTCGCCTGGTAGGGCACCGGGCCTGGCCCTATGATGCCAGCAGTTCTCCAGCCCAGACACCTCTCCTGGGCTAGGGCCCCAGGGCAACACCCCAAGGCCCTTTCCTAAGGACAAGGACATGATTATTGAGCTCAGTGCACATGTGACCTCACGTAGGAGACCGTGTGGCGGCCATGGGCCTAGAGAGGGGTCATTGGCCATTCAGCGTCAATAGCCAGGCCCCTGGGAGAAGCGTACACTCTGGTCCTTTACCCCCCACTGCACTGGGTGGGGGCCTCAGGGCCCGGGTGCCAACAGGGGGACACCTATGCGGGGAAGGGGAAGGCAGCAGGTGGAGACCAAGGTGGGGTGTGAGGTCAGGAGAGTGGATGCCGTGACCTCACAGGCATACCTGTACCCCCTCATGTAAGCATGTTTACAGACACATGTGTTCCCAGGCACAAGTGCCCCCTCCACGTCAGCATGTTCACAGGCATATACAGAACTGGCTCGGGGGCCAGTTGCTGCAGCGATCATTGGTCCCTGGTAGCTCGGTCTGGCTTACCCTCTCCAAAGTCAAAGAACTGTGGCAGCTGGAGCTCTGGGAGGGGCACCGAGCCCCCTCTCCCCCCAGGGCTCCCGGGAGCCGCCTGGAGTTCTTTCCTGCAGGAGCCCTGGGACGTGTGGTCCCAGAGGACAGGCATGCCCCATGTCCCCAGACCCGCCGGCATAGCATCATGGGTGGGGTGATGATGGAGGAGGAGGAAGTGGGAGATGCAGCCTGGTGCCCCGCTGTTGGAAGACGGGGAATAAGACGCCAGGCCTAGTTGGGGTCCCATGAGGGGCTCGGGGACCCAGCCCAGGCTTGGGCAGGATCCATCACTCCCTGGCCCGGGGGCGACTGGGCTGCCATGCTGTGGGGCGGATCCAGATGAAGGCCAGCTGGTGGGGGGCTGGGGGGGTGGTGGGACTCCCAGGTGTAAGCCCCCGGCGGCTCAGAGAAGAACGGCTCTGCTGTTAAACAATTTATTTTGCTGTCCAAGAAGCGAACAGCTGTTTACCGTCAGTGGGTCTGAGCCACACGCTGCGAGGCAATGGTGCTGCGTTCGCCCTCCTCCAGGCTTCTCGTGAGAGGAAGGGCCTGGCAGGCCTTGGGTCAGGGTGGGCAGGGGACGCCATCAGGGGCTGGGCCATGTCTCCTGGCCCCTCCCATGACCCCGAGGCTTCTCTGACCTGCCTGGTCCACATCCCCTCGGCTACTGTCACAGGTGGTCACCAAGGCCTCTGGGCTCCATCCTGGGACATTGCAGGCACAATGGAGACCAGCAGCACCCTGAGGACCCAGGGGGAGCGCAGGTGGTCAACTCCAGGGGCCGGGACTGCAGTGTAGTCAGGAAGAGGAGGGGGCCCTGCTGAGGGGTGCTGTGAGCACAGGCCGAGGGAAGGGGTGTACCCGGAGAGACTGCATGGAGCGGGGATTGGGGGGAGGGGTAGGAGGGTCCAGCAAGGGGGAAGTTCCTGGGGTGGGTCTGCAGACCTGTGTCCAGTGAGGCACGTGACCCGAGAGCACGCTGCCCACAAGGGGCCGTCCCTGCCGGGCACCTGGGGGACGCTCCTAGGGCCTTTGCCTCCCTGGCCACATCCCCTGATGGCCCCACAGGACCCAGGCAAATGCCGCAGTCCCATAGCTCCATGGCAGCACGGGTCAGGTGCTCTGTCCCCAGTCTCTCCCACATCTTGCTGTGAGCCACCTGCCCCCACGCCCAGCTCTGGGCTCTCAGGAGGCCCCAGGCTAGGACTCGGCCAGGGGTGGATGCTCACAGCTGGGTATCTGCCCCCCACCCCCCCACCCCGGCCCGCCCCTCCTGCATGTCCCACAGCTGAGGGAAGTGACTGCCCTGGGGGCTCAGTTTGCTGGAGTTTCAGCAGCAGTTCTAATTTTAATGCCGATGAACTGTGAACAACACCCCACACAGCCGTGAAGCGTGTGTGAGCAGCAGAGCAGGGATGGGGCTGTGGGGCCTCGGCTTCCGGAACCTCTGGGAACAGGACCCTCCCGGCCACCCTCCCTCCCTGACCTGGGTGCAGGGCCAGGGGAGGAGGTCGATGCTGTAGCCAAGCATGTCAAACTCAGGCCGCATGTCTCCTGAGCCTGAGGGAGCCTTCTTGGACCAGCCCAGATGGGGGCTGCAGGATGGGGCCCTCACACCCACCTCTGTGCCCCAGTGCTGATCACCAGGGAGTACGGGCCTGGGCCTGAGCGGGCTGTCCAAGGCTGGCTGCTTAGAAATCCATTCTCGGGCAGCTTGGTGCTGTGTCCGGAGCCCGGGTCCCAGGGGCTGGAGCCCACCCATGCATGTGCTGCCGGCCACTTGCTGTGGGTTTTGTGGAGACAGGAGGAGGCCTTCGGTGAGGGGATACAGCGTAAGGGCGGGCAGCCCCAGACACATGCACCCCTGAAGAGAACACATCGCCAAAACCACAGCCCTGAGAGCTGACACGCTGGGCGAGGTGTGGGCACCGTGTTTGGAGCTCCCTCTGTGACTGCACACACATGTGGGTGCGTGGCAGTCCATGTGTGCATGAGGTTCGTGAATGAGTAGCTGGCCCCTGCTGGGTACTCAGAAGCTAAGTGCCTTCTCATGCTGAGTGCGGGTCTCCCGGAAAGTGGGCTGAGGAGGGCGGGCCTGGGGCCTTCCCTGCGGGCATTGCTCTGCGTCTCACCATTACTCCATTTCAAAGAAGAGGAAACAGAGGCCTGGGGAGGGGAGGTGACGCCCCAGGGCACCTGATCAGCAGGAGGCCAGCCCCCCAGCTCACTCTCGCTGGCCCTCCATGTCCCCCTTTGGAGCCCTTATCTGTAGTTCCCCCAGTTACAAAATCATGGTGTTTATTCCTGGCTGTGCTTGCTTAATTCCTTCCATTTGGGGTGCAGCATTGTGGGGTTTGTGTCCCAAAGTTGCCCAATCAAAGAAGTCACCCAGGGCACTTGCTGATCCCCCGAGCCCCCAGACTGGCTGACCAGCTCTCCAGCGAGGGGCCCAGCTCTGCATTTTAAACAAGAACCAGGGCGCTCCGGAGGCGGCTGCTGGGAGAAGGTTTGTGGAGGGAGATGGCTCTGCAGTCCCACACGGGCTCCGTCTCGGCTCTCGCGAGGAGGTGGGATGAGCGTGGATCCTGGGTCTCCTGGTGCCCTGCTGCCCAGGCTGGATCCCCCGATAGACTCGGCCCAGGGCTGACCTGACCCGAGCTGGGCTCGGAGTGTCCCTGAGTCTCGGAAAGGTACCTGGGCCCTGGACCGAGCCCTGACCCGAGCAGGGCAGGTCCAGGCAGCCTCAGTGGCCCGGCTGTCCCCATCACACCTAGGATCTTCGCCCCTCCCCGAATTTCTGCTGCGTGGCTCCCGGGAGACCTGGAGCTATTTTGGCTGCACCAGCCTTTCCACTCTGCCAGGCTTCAGTGAGCAAAGATTGTGCCGATGTTAACAGAACCGGCACGGAGGCCTGTGTGGCACTCTGTCAGGGAGAAGGCCCAATTAGGAGGGGAAGTGGGAGTGGGGCGGGCCGATGGAGCACAGGGGAGCCCTTGGGCCCAGCCCACGCGGGCAGCCACATGCAGCCGCAGGCTACCAGCACAAGCAGGTGGACTTACTGCAATGCAGTGACAATGCTGGGCTGTCCGCTGGGTGCCCCGCCTACCGGACCCCTAAGCTGGTGTGTCTGGTGGCAATCTGGGGGCAGGACTCGGGTGCAGAGACTCCAGCCAGGGGCAGAGGGGCGGTGGAGGGAGGGCACAGTGCCCTCAGGCAGGACACAGGAGCACAAGCGTCCACTGTGAGGGGCTGGGGGCTGGAGTCCCCTCCCACCCACTCAGCCAGGCGAGCAGATCCCGGGAAAGCGCCCCGTGAGTGCAAACCTCTCAGAAGCTAAGTGCCTTCTCATTTTGCTCCCTGCTGCTCTGGGTCAGCTCCCCTTCACGGCGGCAGGCCGCCAGCACACCAGCCGGCCTCAGCGACACAGCACTAATTGGGGCATTTCCTGGCTAAATGAACAGCGGCCACAGCGGCCAGCCTGGACTGCACCTGGACTCAGGCCGTAGGGCACCTTCTCTGGCACCGAGGGCAGGCACGCAGCGGTGCGGCTGGCGTGGTGATGTGGATGTGTTGGGAATGGGAAGGACAGGTTGCCGAGACCCCAGAGCTCAGCACTCAGTGGGGGGCCCCTGGCTAGCCCTTCCCCCTCCTCCCTCCATCCCCCTCCCACAGGCCCCGGCGGCCTCCCCTGGCATAGATGCTAGAGAGGTCCACCAAGGAGCTCCTCATGGTCTGTGAACCCCCAAAGTGACAAGGCCTGCTTCACCCTGCAGAGGGCCCCAGCCACACGGCCATGATCTGTCCCATGGAGACCCCCACCCCCCATGCGGCGCCTTTCCCCACGTGTTACCCATAGGCAACCCCATTTGTGTGCTCAGCTCAGCTCCTGCTAAGGGTGCTCATCCCCCTACTCCCCGCCCGCTGCTGGGCCCACCCTGCCAGCCCTCAAGTTCTGATGGGGGACCCAGGAGGAGGGGATTGAGCTGCTGCATCAGGATTGAGGACCACCACCTTCAGAGCCACCACAGTGGGGGTCCTGATCGGTGGGGGGGGGGGGCGCGGGCAGGAGGCTGTGTGAGGCCCCAAGAGCTGAGATCCTGTGTGGGAAAGCCTAGTTGTTAATTGGTTTTTACAGAATGAGCCTAATGGGCTGGGCAAATTGCAAAAGTCTTTGTGTGCTGTTAACCCGCATGAGGGGAGCGGGTTTGGGGGGGTGTCCGCACCCTTCGGGCATGTCTGTTCCTAACAGATGAGGGTCCACACAGGCAGGACAGGGCTGACACTGTCTATATCCCCCACCTGGGCCCCTGAACAGACCAGACCGCAGTTGGGTGGGGCCACAGGCTCTCTGGGTGTGGCCGGAATTCAGGCAACAGCACTACCCTGGTTGGTCCCACCAAGTCAGGCCTGGCCCCCGGGCCAGTGTGTGCCTCTGCAGGCCTGGGGGTGGTCCAAGACTAGAAGGAGGCGTATCCTGAATGATACTGACCTGGGGCAGGAGAACCATCACCCCCCACCCCAGGATCTGATGGAGGGAGTAGAGCCCGTGGAGGGGAAGGGCAGGGCACGCGCTGTTGGATGGTGGTGGGGGTGGATGGACAGTTGGATGGGAGGCATGGACTGGGGCTCGGGTGGCCAAGGGGAGACAGGCGAAGGCCCCGGGGATGGAGGGGGAGGACTGGCAGGTGAAAGCTTCCAGGTGGGCAGCGGTGGCTATAGCTGCTCCTGGTTGGCAAAGGGAAGGCTCGATCATGAGTTGCCCCCGTCACCCCCGATTAGTTCTCGGGCCCCCAGTCATCCCTGGGCTGAGCCTCAAGCTCCCAAGGCCCTGAGACCCTCTCCCCTCATCTGATTCTGTGACTGCCTTCCTGAAGGCCCTGAGCTCAGGAGGCTGCACCCCCCCGCGTACCCCCCCCCACACACACTCGCACACACACCCCTGCGCTTTGGCTCCCTCGCTCCTCCGTCATTTTTCAAAAATAACTGTGTGGCATCAGGCGGCCCCGCCCCCGGGCGGCTGCCTCCCAGGTTGGCCTTGCCGAGCTGTGTGTCGAGGTGTTTCCCGTGCAAGGTCTTCATCGTTCCCTAATTGTTCACATTAATTCTTCTCCCTCCTCGGTGAGCGTCCCTTGAAGCCTCGCCCGTGTCTCCCCTTTGCTGCATCAAAATGAGGCTGCTGTGCTCCCTGGGATGGGGCTGCGTTCCCTGTTCCACCCCCCACCCCCCACCCCCACCTTGGCCAGTCTGAGATGGATGCTCCTTTAGTGCCCATAAATCTCTGCACTGCCTCTGTGAAGACAGATCGGAGGCCTCCTGTCCCGGTGTTTGCCGGCAGCGGGTTTAATTAGCCCTCCCGGCAGAAGGGTGGGCTGGGGAAGGGCCCTCCAAGGCCCACCTGCTTTGTCTAGAGCCGTGGTTGGCAAACTGCGGCTCGCGAGCCACATGCCTCATGTTGTGACCCAACCATAAAATTATTTTCGTTGCTACTTCATCACTGTCATGCCGCTACTGTTATGAATCGTCATGTAAATATCTGATATGCAGGATGGTCTTAGGCGACCCCTGTGAAAGGGTCGTTCGAGCGCCAAAGGGGTCGCGACCCACAGGTTGAGAACCGCTGGTCTAGAGGCACCACGGCTGGGCCTGCGAGAACAGCCCACTGCTCCTCCCTCGCGCATCCATGTGCATGGATTCAACAAGCCAGGCTACATAACAGGCCGCCCACGCTCAGTCCCAGGCGGGCTCCTTTCTTGCCCAGTGGCCAAGGGCGTGATGCCCGAAGCCCGAGCAGTGCCCTGCCAGCCCCCGAGAAGGAGGCCAATTCGTCTTACCCAGTGCGCTAATAAATGCATGGTGAGCTGGTGGGTGCCAGAAGGAGTGGGGCCCGTCCCGCCCCCGATCTGGCCCCAAGAATGAAGACTCCTCCACCCAGCCCAGCCACACAGCTTGAAGGGAACACGCTCCCGCAACGAGGACAGGACCCCCTGGAGCTGGGAATCCCTGCCGCTGGCCGCAGATGCTGGCTGTGAGTCCCCTCCAACCCCAGCCCCCGCTTCCCCCAACTCCGTGGTCAGTAGGGCCCTGCCAATCCGGCTGTGCATTTGGCCGCAGGAATGAAAGAAATGCTGTGAGCAACACGTAGGACAGCGGAAGGGAGGTAAGGGCTTCCAGAATGAGCCCCAGTGACCCCTGTGTGAGGTATGCTCAGGTGGCCCAGGCTGGAACCACTACTCGCTGCATGGCCTTAGGGACTCCCTTAACCTGTTGGGCCTGGGATTCCAAGTGCACGGTTGGTGCCTGGGTCTGAGGACCCAGAAGACACACCCGTTGGACGTGGGTCAACTGGAGGGAGGAACGGCCCTGAGATAGAGCAGCAGGGTGTCCGGTCTGGCCTCTCCCTGGCCATCTCTCCAGTCTTTGAGCCCCTCCAGCACCGGCCTCAAGCTGGGTCCTCTCACAATGGCTCTGTGAGCTGCAGGGACTCCTTCCACGCGGGCTCACTCATTCCTCCTGACAGGAGGGTAAACTGGGGGCCCCCAGATGTGGTAACCTGCCCCAGCCACAACTTGACTCCAGACTCCCCCAAGCCCTGTGTGCTGCGGATCCATTCTGTGACTGCCCCGCTGGGTGGGAATCAGCTTGGGGTGGTGGTGGTCAGGGAGGGCTCCCTGGAGGAGGGGTCATGTCAGAGCTGAATGATGAAGCGGAGGGTACTGAGAATCCCCCGGCATTCTGTCTGGGAGCGCAGGGAGGCAGCAGTGGGAGGATGGAGCAGGACCCCCGAGACCCCCAGGATTCCAGCCTGACTACATAGCGAGGGTCAAAGCCAGAATGCTGGTGGCCAGTGGCTCCTACACTCTCCCCCTGGGGCTGCCCAGGCGTCCAGGGGGGACCCTGCCAAGCCTGTGGGGTGTGCACAGGGGCCAGG
>NW_006294609.1:125351-129713 GCF_000327345.1 Myotis davidii | reverse complement strand
GCATGGATGGCAATCCTGGGCCCCTCCCGGCTGATTGGCATCAGAGAGATTGATGTCCAGGACCATGTGATGTCCAGGGCCATGAGGACGCTGAGGCATGGTGAGGGGGCGCGTGCCAGCCCACAGTACCTGCTGGCGGTGATGTGTCTGAACACGTGGCCTCAGGTAGGTCCAATCCTGCCCAGATAAGTCACCGCCACACCTCTTGGCCTCAGTGTCCTCGTCTGCACACGAACGGTGTCCGCAGCCTCTTCCCCTCGGACACGAATGAGGGAGGGTGTGAGGCGCTCACCCCACGCCAGGTGGCTGAGGGCTGGGCAGGGCTGGCGACCGGGACAGGTGCCCTGGCTGTGAGAGAGGCCTCTGCCAGGCTGCCCTGGGCCCCAGCTCATCGAACAAATTAACACATTTCCATCAACCTGTTCCCAGCATGTTCTCTGTCTCCCTGGACATCAGTTCACCATCCGCCACTCAGCATTCTACTGCTTCTATTATTTCAAAACGAGTATACGGATTAAAAACCAATTATTTCAATTACTGTGCAGAGCCCCGGCAGCCAGTTAAATGGGGTAGGTACTCCCCTAGGAGGGCCTGGGCCAGCCCTGCAGCCCCCGAGTAGATGGCAGGCAGCACACGGTGGCCGCAGGATCCCCCCAACCTCAGAGACCTGCAGCGAAGTGACCCTCTGAGCCCAAGGGTCTGAAGAAGGCCGCTCGTTCGCCCCATTCACCTACTTCGAGCCCCGGCTTGAGGTGTCAGCCTCCGCTGATGGTGTTAAGCAGCCCTAACCTGGGGGCCTGGGCGTGAGGACAGGCCTGTGAGCCGTGAAGGATTCTGTCCGCAGGCTGTCCTGTGGTTGGCCGGGCATCCTTGGATGGGGGCCAGGAGCATCCGCGGTAAACCAGCAGCTGGCGTCGGGGGAGGTGGACACGCTCAGCCCCGTGTCTCCTGGCTTTAATTAGCTTCCTGCACAGGTCTCGGGGTCCAGGAGACAGAGGCCGAACGTTAACTGCCGCCCCACCCGCCGGCCCCGGCCATCAGGCGTGATCTCAATGAGCCAGCAGGGCTCCCCCCCGCCCCTCCCCGCCCCTCGCCAGCACTGGCTGATGGTGATCTCATCTCTTCCTGGGCTGTAAATATCACCCAAATGCTCCAGACTCCCAAATTGTCCTCCAGCCCGGGCCCCCTCTCCTGAGCTCAGCCCGCACAGCCTACGCTACACCCCCGACCAGATGTCTCCTGGGCCTCGGCGACAAGGGAGGCCACTCCTCCCTGCATCCCACCTCAGGGACGGGTGCCCCACGCCGGATGCTCGGGACAGACGCTGGAAGCCTGCCCACTGCCTGCACCTTTCGCTGGGTCTAACTCCAACTTGCCCACCTCCCTCCTCATCCCCCCACCCCTCTCTCTACCAGCCTGGCCAGACTGCGCACCCCTTGCCTCCACTGAGCAAGCCCCACTGCACACAAAGCAGCCGGAGGAACTTCTCAGGAAATCAGATCCCACCCTTGCCGTCTTAGGACACAGTCGCCAAAGCCTTAGGGACCCTGTGCACCGGCCCCAGGTCCACCTGGGCCCAGACATCCAACTGTGTCACCTTCAGTAGAACCGGTGGGCCCCCTGTTCCCATCCCTCACTGTGGCCTCGGTTTCTCCCTCCTTGGGGAGGGGCGGGTGTCCCCAAAGGATGGGCTGGGAGGACATGTGGCTGGGAGGCACGGCCCAGCGAAGGAAGCCAGCCACGTGGCCACTCAGTGAGCCTGCAGCTTCCTGAGGTTCCAGCGGCCGGTGAGAGGCACCGGAGGCCTTAGGGGTGTCCTGAAGTAGGCAGGTGTCTCTCAGGGAGGAGCAGGCTCAACAGAGGGAATGGACTTATCTTGGGAAGCCTGTAAGCTGAGGAGCCCAGGTGGGCCTCAAAGCCTTTTGCCCAATGGGTGTTTGTGGTTTCCTGGCTGCCAGGAAGGTAGTGGGAGACCAGGGGCTGCCATGCCCTTCAAGAGCCCCGCAGCCTCAGCCTGGAATTCGGCCCTCTCCCCATCCCTAGCAGTTTGGCTGCATCTCCTTGGGCACGCCAGGGGCTGCTCAGGAGACAAGTGGATCAAGAAACTCCTGCTCATGCTCCCCCTGCCCACTCATGCCCAGGCCCAGGCTGGCAGACTCCCGGCTGTGCAGTCACAGGGACGGGGGGCCAGGGCGTGCTGATGGTGGGCTGCCAGGCACAGGCCTGAGGCCGCCCAGAGCATTGACACCAGAGTCCACAGAGCTGCCTCTTCGGAGGCTATAGAGGGGGACGCTGGTGTTTCCTGGGCCCAGAGGGGCTGGGGTAGGAGCCTGTGCAGGGCCTGAGCCGCCCCTTCTGAGCCCAGAGCCAGGCATCGGGTCTTGGAGCTGGGATGTGCCAGTGTCCACTATGCAAAGGGGCAGCCTGCCAGGCCCACACAGAGGGCGGCAGCACCAATGCGCCCAAGTCCAGGGTCTCCTGGAAGAAGAGATGGGGCGTGTGGGAAGCCTGGCTGAGGAGGGGTGAGGGCCAGACAGGAGAGGCAGGGCGCCTCCCCCACAGTACCCGGTACTGCTCTGGGCAGCGGGGAAAGGGTCTGAGCCCCACCGAGGGACAGAGGAGCTGGGCACGTTGCTGAGCACGTCCTCCCCACCCCTCCCTCCCTCCCTTGGGCTTCCTTAGCCCCCGCGGCCCACATGGCCATCTGGCTCCACCAGCATCACACCCCTTACTCTCTCCCCCAATCAGTGTTTTCCTTCTCCTGCTCCCCCGGCCCTGCCCAGGAGGACGGGGTAGCCTCTGCCACGTGTCCTCTCTCCCTTTTGTTTCTGAGCCCTCACCACATGGGCCTGGAGGAAACGTGCATGTGCATATTTTTACCTGCGCTGTTTGCATGCATGTGTGTGTGTGTACACGTGCGGGCCCTGCCCTGCCTGTGTGTGTGTGTGTGTGTGTTATGTGCGCATATATAGGGCATCCCAAAATTCACGCAAGATTTGAATTTTGCATGAGCATTAACAACAACAACAAAAAATAAAAGCCTAATTTTACTTGGTTTATTGAATCCGATTCTAATATCTGTTGCCCTTTGATTTCAATCCCTTCAATTTGATAAGCATTACCAAGTACCAATGATGGCCCAGGAGCAGGGACAATGAAGACCAATGAAGACCACGGCTTTGCATATGTGCCAGCAAAGCCGTGGAGGCCATTTACCCGATGTGCTATTCCATACATAACCCTATACTTTGTCCTTTATGAATCAATAAAAAATTTACAATTTTTAATTTTAAACCTGTGTTTTCTATCAAAATTACTTCTGGCGTGAATTTTGGGACACCCTTTATATGGACAGGGCCAGGCAGACCCACCTGGGCCTGTGTCTGGGTGTGCCATGGTGAAAGGGCGGGCACCCTGGGCACATGCCTGTGCAGGTGTGACTGCAGGTAGGGTGTGTGACCAGGAGCAGTGCTGTGAGGGGGCACACAGCCCCTGCCAGGCCTCTAAAGGGAGGGACCTGGCCTCACGCCTCAGCCCTGAAGCCCACCTTCCAGGATCATCGTGGGAACAACCCAACCCATGTGGGAGCTGGGGCAACGGGGTGAGGCTGGCTGGTGTGGAAGGCTGGGACCTCCAGGGACCCCAAGTGGCAAATGTCTCCACAAAGGCAGCCACGTCCAGCTCCCCCTAAATGCGGTTATCAGCTCAGCGTGGCTGGGGGTGGGCCAGGGCACCAGGCGACTCTAGTGGCCACCACGGCTGCTGGGATGAGGTGGTCTGAGCTGCCCACAGCCCAGGCTGCACCCCTCGTGTGGATGGAAACTCCTCCATCTTGGGATGTCTGTGTGGCTGTGACCGGGGCAGGACTACGCCTCCAGGGCCCTCCCCGTCTCTCACTGCCCGCAGCACTCCCACTCTGAGGGGCCACAGCTTAAAAAAGAGCTCTTTATTCCACATTGCCCAATATTTTTACACAAGTAAAATAAAATGCATTTTTTTCTGTATATCGCGGGCCGGCGGGAGGCAGTGTTCTGGAACAAACACCGCCGCTGCTCCCTGTAAACATGATGGAGTGGAGATGGGGTGGGGGGTTGGGAGGCGTCCATCAGGGAGGGCCTGGCTCCCGGTGCTGGCTGGCAGCATGGAGGGGGCCCCGTATGTACACACACCTGGCTACTGAGGAAGGCCTTGCTCTCAGTCGGGGGCTGGTCAGCAGGGCCTGAGCACGGTCCACAGCACCAGCGCCAGGCCAAGGGGGGCGAGGCTGCAGGCGAGGCCGGGAAGGGCACCTGAGCCCTCTGCGTCTCCTGCGCCACTGCCCCCACTGCCCGCCTGGCCCAGCCGGCACTGGCTGCGGGTGCG
>NW_006294609.1:108702-124281 GCF_000327345.1 Myotis davidii | reverse complement strand
TGCGGTTGCCATGCAGGAAGATGCGCTGGCTGGCCACGGGGATGTCGGCGGGCACGGCCTGGAGGCCCTGCTGAGGGCAGCCTGTTGTCACCTTGGGCTCGTTGTAGCACACGCAGGCTCCTGGGCACGGAGCCGCCACCCGCCACACCTGCAGCCACAGCACCCAGGCCAGCAGCCGGCTCCCTGTGGGCAGAGGAGAGGGCGGTTAGCTGGCAAGGAGCCCTGTGTGGTTAGGGGTTGTGCGGGAGCCAGGCTGCCCCAGGACATGCTGTCACCCCGGGGAACTCAGGTTTCCTGCTGTACCTGTCACGTGGAACCTGCTAGGGCCGTGGTTGGCAAACTGAGGCTCGCGGGCCACATGCGGCTCTTTGGCCCCTTGAGTGTGGCTCTTCCTAAGCCTTAGGAGTCCCCTAATTAAGTGAATAACAATGTACCTACCTATATAGTTTAAGTTTAAAAAATTTGGCTCTCAAAAGAAATTTCAGTCGTTGTCCTGTTGATATTTGGCTCTGTTGACTAATGAGTCTGCCGACCACTGGCCTACGGGATCATACGTTCCCTGGAAGAGGCTGAGGCCTCGGAGCTGGAGGCCAGTATTCCAACCTCGGTCAGCAATGTGCCCCACGAGCATGTGCCATCTGCTGACAGCCCTCCAGGCAACATCTGGCCGGAGGCATATCAGCGACTCCCACTTTGGGACCCTGCCCGGCTTGGCTGAGTCCTGCTGACGGCACTGGCTCCAAGCCACCAGGGCTCCAAGCCACCAGGGCCCTCTGCCACAGGCCCTCACATGCCGCCTTGGGGTTAGCCAGGTCCTGGCTGGGGCCGCCTTGCAGGCCTCCCAAGAGGGACACACCCCTGCAGATACCTTCTCGGGCTCCAGCAAACGCAGACCCTGGGCTTTCCTGCTGTCCCTGTGGGTCCCAGCCCTGTCCCCTGCCCCACAGGCCCCAGGCCAGGCTGAGGGACAGGCTCTGCCAAACACTCGAGGGCCGGACTGGCAGAGTCCTTCCGAGGAGCCCTGAGCTGAGGCTCATGCTCAGGCCTGCTGGGCAGTCCGCTGCTGGGCCCTCTTAGGCTACAAGAGGGGTGGGGCTGTGGCTCAGGCTCCTGGAGACACTGAGGCCCAGGGCTGCCCCAATTTGGAGGAGGCCTCTCGCCACAGGGAGCTGTGCTTAATGAGGAAACTGCAGGCACCTGGCGGAGCCCCCAGCGGTCCTCCTGCAGGAGTCCGGGGTTCCACCAACTGGGTCCCAGCAACCCTATCACAGGACCCGGAGGCTGGACGCCTGAGGGCCGGTGGGTCCAGGGCTCAGAAGGGCGAGCCCCCTCCAGGCAGGCTGCTCCCTCCTCGACAGACACTCGCAGAGTCTTGGAGAGCTTCCTGCCTTGGAGTGGAACACCTGCAGGCTCCTCTCTCAGCCTCACCTGCCGCCTGATCTCCTCCCCAGGTGAGCAGCTCACTCCTTCCCAGCCCAACAATCCTTGCACAACCCCAACTGCCCGCAACCCTCCTGCCCAGACACATGCTCAGCGAGATCTATTCCAGCCCCAGGGGGCTACACCCCCATTCTTCCTCCCCCATTGAGGGGCCAGACACACCTGGGGCCTCACCAGTGACCTACACTAGGCAGGAGACCCCTCCAGAGGGGACGCATCCAGCCCTGGTCTCGCCAGCTAAGCTCAGTGCCTATCATGCCGCCATCAGAGCTCCCCTCTTTGAATGCTGAAGGTCCTCTCTGCCTTCAGGAGTGAGTCTATTAAAATGTGACCCCCCCTGGGAGGGTTAGGGCTTATCAGCTAACATGTGAGTTATCAGCTAACACCTGCACTGACAGCCAGCACCTTCCTTGGCAGCTAGCTAAGCACAGGATTCTGCAGACACGAGCAGGGCTGAGTGCTGGGGCTGGAGCCAGGAGGGAGGAAGGAGAGGACCATAGGCTAGCTTCCCCCACCCCGAACCATGACCTTGGGGCCCCCCAGCCTGGCTGGGTCCTCTCTGCCTGGGCTGGTCCAGACACTCATCTTAAGCTCAGAGCCTCAGCCAACTGGCATGGACAGTGGTCACAGGGATGTGCCCTTCTGGACTCTGGTCCCCAGGTCCTGGATGCCCTCTCCCCACAGTCGGGGGACCGCCTCTGTCCCCTGTCAGCTGCTGGGGACCTGGTAGCCTCAGGATGGGGATCCAGAGAAGCAGGCCGGGCCTAGGACCCCACCTCCACCCCAAGCCCTGGGCACCCCTCCTGGCTGGCCATGGGTGGGACGCGGCGGGGCACCCTGGCTGTTGTCTATTTGCACAGCTGACACCCCCTCCAGCTCTCCTCGCAGAGCTTCCTGGGGAAGTCAGGCCTCATGATGCCAGCTCCCACCAGCATCTCACCTGCTGTCATGAGATGTAACTGTGCTAGGAAAACACACTTCCTGTTTCTGAGACCTCGGTGGAAGAGCCAGACCTGGGTGGGGGGAGGGAGGTGCAGGTGCTCACCGACCGGGCCAGGCTCTGCACCTCCCTCAGCACCGAGGGCAGTGCCTCATCGTGACGGTGCCATGCAGCCAGCTGCACATGCCACAGACCAGGCCACACGCCAACCCCGCTCCGTCACCAGCCACCCGTCATGACCACGCCTGCCACATGCCACATCACCTGCCCAGTGCCGTGGCTCCCAGGCCTGCAGCTATGGGTTGTGAACTTGGTTGGGGTCAGGTTCAGCTGACTTCCCCAGCATGGGGGCCGGCCGCTCTGGCCTCCAGCCCTCGCCCGTCTGGGCCCCCAGGAGACTTGAGCTTGGAGCTATATCCGCTCTAAGAATGCTCTGAGCAAGGTTCCCGGGCTCGGCTGCCCCGCCCTGGGAGTGGTTGGCAGAGCGGCCAAGCGGCCCGGCCCTGCCAGGAAGCGGGCATCAGGCACAGAGACGCGGCTCCATTCTCGCTGAGCCAATTGCTTTCCAGAAACCAACTTCTGAGGCTCAGTCCTTCCGCACAGACCCTGCTGTCAGCGCCGGAGCGGGTGGTGGTCTCCCCCCTCGCAGCAGCTACAGTAATTGGCTCCAACCCGGCCCCCCTTGGGGCCTGCCCGCTGGTCTCCATGGCAACCCCTCTGCTGAGCAAGCATAAGGGGGCATCTTTTTATGAGATAATCAAACCCAACTTTGCAGTGTGGGTTCATCTTCCCCACAGGGGGTGGGGGATACCGGAGACCAAGCCGGGGAAATGGGAGGGCATCTCCTGACCCCACCCTGGGGGCTGGACCCGGTCACTCACCTGACCCCTCCCACACCCACGGTGGACTGCCACCCCGAGAAGGCCTCCCCATCCCATCCGTCTCCTGTCCCCCCGTCCCATCCTTCCACCTGTCCCCTCAGCCTCTCCCTCCATCCTGTCCTCCATCTTCCCTGGCCTCTGCAGCCCCCTGCGCCAGGCCTTTCTGGCCTCTAGGTCTGCCCTCTCGCTGGTCCCATCTGCCCATCAGAGGCCCCAGGCTGCACCCTGTCCCACCTGCCCACCGGCTGCAGCCTGGTCGCCTGCCTGCCCACAGCCTCATCTCCCACTTGTGCCAGCCTCACTGGGTCCTGGTCCTCAGTGAGCACCCAGTGCCAGTTTCCCTCCAGGCACGTGTGGTGAGAAAACAGCCCTGCTGCGCTCTGGCGCACACACATGGGAACCACGGCTCACACACGGGAACCACGGCTCACACACACGGGAACCACGGCGCGCGCACACACACAAGGAACCACGGCTCACACACACGGGAACCACGGCTCACACACACACGGGAACCACGGCGCACACACGGGAACCACGGCGCACACAGGAAACCACATCACAACACGCCCCTCCAAAGCCCCTGTGGCCGTCCTGACCCCACACCAGGCTGCCAGGCCACCTGAGCCACCCACAAACCCAAACCAGTCCCTCAGGCCTCCAGGCTCCCTGAGCTACGTGCAAACCCAAACCATCCCTCTCCCGCCATCCCTAAAGCCGATTCTCTTTCCTCGGGCCTCAGTGCAGCGCCCTCCACGTGGAGCGGCTCCTGCCTTAGCCCAGGTCTGGCTCAGAAGCAGTGGGCACAGGGCATGGTGGGGGGAGGACTGGCCACTCCTGCCTGGGGCAGGGGTCAGACAGTGACCGGATTCTAGATAGGACCCCTTCTGTCAGGGTAACCAAACTGGAGCTGGAATGACAGCTGAGGAGGCCATGGATCCAACGGCTCCAGAGCCTGGGAGGCATCAGGCCTGGGCGTGGCCCTGCAGGACACCTGCACAGTTCACCCTGGTACAGCACCTGCCCAGCAAAGGTTCCCCTTCATGGTCACTATGTTGGGACAGGGGGACAGGGAACCTGGAGAGGTACAGGGAGGGGAGAGGAGGGAGGTGGAAAGAGAAGGAATAGGGAGGGAAAGGGAGGGGAGCCAGGAGGGGTAGGAAAATCCGGGGACTCACCACCAGCTGCAGGGCAGCAGGCAGTGGGCAGGCGGCTGCTGAGATCAGCAGCTCAGGAGTAGGATGGCCAGCCAGAGGGCTTTGGTGTGTATCCTGGCCCCCACAACTCCAGGGCCCCCCAGCCTGGGCTGAGGTACGCAGGGGTGCAGCTCCCCTGAGGTCCCATGGGGATGCCTCTGCCCCCACCCAGTGAGGCTACAGAGAGAGCCCAGGGCTGGTGGCCTTGGAGTCCCAGAACATTGGTTCAGTGCCCCCCGCATCCCTCCCCGCCATTTCGATGCTTCCACACTACAATGGGGTGGCAGAAACTCTCACCTCAGGGGCTGTTATGAAGGTCCGGCAGCTGGTATAAAAGGTGTGAGTCAGAGCTGCATAAGAATCAGTTTGCTTTTCAGTATCATGAGCCCATTTCACAGATTAGGAAACAGAGGCAGCAAGTAGTTAAGACCTAGAGAAGGTCTACAGTGGTTCTCAACCTTCTGGCCCTTTAAATACAGCTCCTCATGTTGTGACCCAACCATAAAATTATTTTCGTTGCTACTTCATAACTGTCATGCTGCTACTGCTATGAATCGTCATGTAAATATCTGATCTGCAGGATGGTCTTAGGCGACTCCTGTGAAAGGGTCGTTGGACCGCCAAAGGGGTCGCAACCCACAGGTTGAGAACCGCTGGGGAAAGGTGGGAGAGTGAAGGAGCTGCAGCGCGTCCATCCCAGGCCTGAGGGGTGGCCACTGTGTGACCTCGGCAGGAGTGGGGCCCGGGCTGCGAGGACGTGGACAGGTGCCAGGGCACCTGGCTCCCTCCTGTGTCATTGGTGGCTGTGAGGAGACATTTCTAAGGCTCTGAGCTGTTACCTGCTCCCCCCACCCCACCCCACCCCCACCCCCCGGCATGGGAGGCTGGGGTCAGTCGGCTGTAGGGGGGCTGGGCAGCTAGAGCACAGCCAGGACATCAGTCAACTCAGGACCCTCTCGAGCACCAGAACCATCCGTGAAGGGTCAGGGCACAGACCGCAGTTACCAGGCCGGACAGGAGGCCATAGCTCAGCACACTGAGGCCAGAAATAGCTCCGGTCGGGGGTGGAGCCGGTGGTGTCCACATGCCGCAGAGGGTCAGGGCAGCGCTGTGCTCGCACTCCTGCCCTGTGCCAGCCCTCCACCAACCAATCCTCTGCCTTCCATCTGTCCCCACCTCAGTCTTCACTCGCTTCTCACACTCGCCACCCACCTTCCGCCCATCCTGGGGCCCGCAGGCATGTGCATGGGCAGCGTGCATGCTCATTGCACTTCCCAGGCCCTTCCCCGACTCCAGGTGCCAGGCGGGGGGGGGGGGGGGGAGAGTGGCAACAGCTCCAGTGGGGGGCAGCCCACCCTGGAAGGGGTGTGGCTGACACCCCTGCTGCCCGCTCTGCCCTTATTGATCTTCTCAGGGCAGTGGCTGCAGGAGTGGGCCTGGTCCATATGGGCCATGTCACCGCCATGGCAGGAGGGTGCTGGAGCCAGGGCGGGTCAGTTTCCGGCCAAGCTGTGTGCAGTGGAGGAAACTGAGGCAGAGCCTGCCCGCTGTCCCACTGAGACTCAGGCAGAGCTGGCAAGACCGGCCTCCTGAATGCACTTGGGCACAGGTGGACCCAGGGCCAGCAGGCCAGGCCCAGGCTGGGCCCGTCTGTCTGCTAACTCTCCAAGAGCTCTAGCTTATTTACCCATTTTACAGTTGAGAAAACGAGTTTGGGTGGGGGAAAGCTGCTTGCTCACAGCCCCAGTGCTAGGAGCATTCCCAAGGTCATGGTGCCGGGCCCATGAGAGACCTCGCTGGGCTGTGAAGAGTTAAAGCTCCCCTACCCCCACCTTACCCATCATCTTCACCTCAAGCCCAAGCTCTATTCTTCCTCAAAATTTCCAGCCAGTACCACACCTGGGAGGGCAGCCCAAGGGCCCTCTCAAGTCAAGGAAACTGAGATTGGCAGGGGAGGGGCCTGGCCCATCTGAGAGGTGGAGGCCGGAGGGAACTCCCTGTGACTGGGGCCTCCCTCCCTCACTCAACCTTCACTCACTCAGCCAAACGCACCAGGTGCTGTGCTGGGCACTGAGGCCTGAGACCAGGATGAGACCCTGACTTGTGACAGTGTGATCCAGGAGTAAGATGAGCGCAGGCGGTCACCGTGCCCTGCGGCATGTACCATGTGGGGATTTAAGGTGTCGCAGAACCTTGAGCCGTCTCCAGATGTCAGAGGATACCAGGGGAGGAGGCCTCGGGCCCACTGCCAGGGACAGGGTCCCGGCAGACGGTCTGATGATCAGGATCCTTGGCCTGGAGACTGGGACAAGGCTGGGCTGCTGGCCTGGAAGGCTCTGGAACCTCGCCCTGTCCAGCCCACAGGTCTCCACCTGCCCACCTCCCATGGCCCGCGCTCCAGGGAGCCCCACGCTAGGGGCTGGGGATACTAGCATCTGGGGGCTCTGCCAGCTGAAGATCCGTCCACCCCAGGGACTTGGCCAGCATCCCTTCCACGCTATCAGGCCACCAACACACACCTGCTGCTAATTACCCGGAGAGTTCTGTTTCCACAACCAGCTCATCAGTTTCTTGGCTAATTGATTCCGACAGTCATCAGAGGATTGAGACCCCGGAGAACACTAACGGTAAGCCAGCCGGTGGCTGACATGCCCCTGTCCTAGGGGTGCGGGGTTGGGGGGCTCAGGAGAGGGGCACTCCTGGTGCTAGGGACTGGGATCTGCCTTGCTACACACCTGCCCCCACTCCGAGCTGCTCGCCCTGACTCCTTCCCATCCACTCATCCCTCCTCTTCCCAGGACCCTGCATCTGCCACCTACACAAGGCTGACCAACCTTGTGAGGCCCAGAGTGCACAGTCTTGTGAGGGCAAAGTGCAGGAGCACGGAGTCAGGCTGCACACAGTAGGAAAGCACACCCGGAGTGCACGCTACATGAATGTACACTGAGGGTACCTATTTGGGCACATGCTATAGGAAGGCATCATTGGGGTGCATGCTGTAGGAACACACACTCGGGGTTCACGCTATAGGACCGCATACTTGGGGTGCGTGCCATAGGAGTACACAATAGGAGTGCACTCTTGGGCCTTCTGTTGCCGGGGCCTGGGTGGGTCAGGGCCCAGGGGCAGTGGACAGCAGAGGGGTTGCTGTGGTGAGGCGGGGCAAACATGGGAGCCCCTCCCAGGAAGCAGAAGAAGGCTTGTGGAGGAGAAGACCAGAGGGCATATCCCCACATGCTCTCGAGCCCTCAGCACTTGTCAAACATCACAAACAAGACAGGCAGGCGGCCTCTGCTCGAGCGGGATTTATTCTGCTATGAAAAGACAAGTGCAGATCTTGGGAGGCCCTTGTCGCGTTGCCCTCTAGGATCAGCCCCTCTTGCCTCTCAGCCGCCTGGGATCAGCCCCAGTCTGGGTGGAGCGGCTGGACTGCAGCCCTTCCCAGCTGTCCCAGAACAGCCGCGCTCTCACGGACACGGAGCGGGGGCTCAGGGGCTCTGAGACTGAGCCGGGGTTTGCAAAGGTGGGAGCAGCCCCGTGGAGCCCATGGAGAAGCCCCGTGCGAACTGGTGAGCTTTCCAGGGAATGAGGGTTTCGAGGCAGAGAATGACCTTCACAGCCTGAGATTCTCCCATTGGAGTCACCACCAGCCAAGGCCAGGCGACCACCGCGTTCAGGTGGCCACACCGCAGCCCTTGCCAGAGCCAATGGGCCCTTGAATCTTCTATTCCCAGTGGTTCTCAACCCTCTGGCCCTTTAAATACAGTTCCTCCTGTTGTGACCCAACCATAAAATTATTTTCGTGGCTACTTCATAACTGTCATGTTGCTACGTTTATGAATCGTCATGTAAATATCTGATCTGCAGGATGGTCTTAGGTGACCCCTGTGAAAGGGTCGTTCGACTGCCAAAGGGGTCGCGACCCACAGGTTGAGAACCGCTGTGGCATCCAGCATTTTGTGGCAAATAACGTGTCGTGGGCAGGCAGCCCCACCTGTCTGCTTCCTGTGGCTGCTTTAGAGCTGCCCAGCGGAGTGGAGTGGCCTGACACGCCGTGCGGCCCACGCAGCTGTAATTATTTAGTACTTGGCCATTTAGAGAAATAGTGTGCCCACCTGGCTTGTGATGGAAGCGTGGCGAGCGCCTGCAGAAGGTGGGGGCTGCTGCCTTCACCTTCACCACGGCCTCATGGAGTCACGCAAACCCCCACCCAACGAAAAGGAGACTGAGGGTCAGAGAAGGCCACTGGCCGGCCGAGGCCACATGCCAGGGATGGATAGGGCCTGGCAGCATCTCATGAGGCTGGAGGGTGGTGAGGGGAGGAGGTGAACCTGAAACGGCCCGCAGGTCAAAAGAAAAACAAGTATTTGGCTAAAGAGGCCGTGGGAGGGCTGGTCATCAAATGCGCACAGAGAGGACAAGTTAAAACACAGACAGAACTGGAGTGTCTGTGAGGAGAGAGGGAGGAGGCACCGGGAGGAGGCACCGATCCCCAGACCCTGCTGGGGAGGAGGAGGGTGGAGCTTCAGGGAGACGTGTCTATGGGGAGGTAGTTTTGGAGGGGGCAGGGGGCTCTGGGGCCACAGCCCCTCCACACCAATCCTGCCACCCCAGGATAATGTGCCCTCCTCTAGGGAGTCCACAGCCAGGTTGCCCTGAGGGTGGCTCGCCGACCAACTAGCATTACACTGTCCACTTGGGCTGGGAGGAGGGGAAGCAGCTGGTCAGTTCCCAGGACGTCAGGGGTCCAGCCCAGCTTGATGGGATCTTTCCCTTTAAGAACAAAGATGGGACGACTCGGATTAGGAAAGAAGAGAGGCACCAGGGTGTGGGGTCCCCTTGTGACCGGGCCTCCGACCCACCCTGCGGACCAGAATCTTAAAGGAAAGTGAACTGTGCAGGCCCACAGTCCTCCTCGCCATCACATCAGCCACGTGCGAGGCCCTGGGGTCACAGGGAGCCAGGAGCTGACCCGGGGCCCCTAGGAATGCAGCCAGCCTCACACGAGGACAGGGAGCTGCAGGGGTGAGTGAGTGGTGGGTGGGCCAGTGCTGGTGGCCACCAGACACCCCGGAGCAGCACAGTGGCTGGGGGACACCCCATTCCAGCACCAGTGCCTTGATGCCGCAAGGGGCCTCTGGGGCAAGTCTGTCTCCGGTCAGTCCTCTGTCCCAGCCCCAGCCTCACATAGCACCCACCACCAGGGGGGAGGGGAACAGGGAGGAAGGGGAGAAAGGGGAGAAATGGGATCCTTGGCCTCCCTGGGAATGGCCCCAGGTGCAGACTTCCCCCATCCCACAGCACAGTGAGGGGGTGACTGTCAACCCCACTCCTCAGACAAGGGCTCTGAGGCTCAGAGAGGTGGGGTGAGCACAGAGCACCAGTGAGGTTAGGGTCCCGGGCTCCACCCCACAGTCCCAGGAGGCCAGAGCAGGCCCTGACTCCCAGAGACCCACACAGCAGGAAGGGGCAGCTGACCGCCACCCCTGCAGTGGACCGGCATGCTCTGGGCTCCTGACCCCCACAGGGCCTTGTCCTCAGCCCAAGCCTTCTGTTCCCTGGGCTGCTGAGGTGGGGGCCCTGGGGTCTGAGCTTTGGGCTCCATCACCCCCTCCCCAAGTGGCTGGGGAAGCTGCCGGCCCACACTGAGTGTGCTGCCTGCCAGTGACATGAGGATGATGATGGGCCAGCCCCCACCTCCCTGGGGCCCCAAGATGCCTCCAGCCTGGAAACCCCACTAAGCACCCACACCTGGGGCCCAGCTCTGTGGCCAGAGAGTTCTGCCTCCCCAGAGGCTGGTGTGGGCCTCTGCTAATCCGACCCGGTCAAGCCTGTCTCACGCGAGGAGCCCAGGGAAATGAGGCCCAACTACAGGGGTGGCACCCGGAGCCTTGCTGCTTGTCTGCTTGTCTCAAGGCGGCTCCAGCCTGGCCTGGCGGCCTGCTCCAGCCAGGAGAGGCGGTGTCAGGGTGGGAGGAGGGCGCAGCAGCCAGGCTGAGCTGCAAGCAATGCCTAGAGCCACTTCCCCGCCTCCACCTAGCTCAGCCCCAGCAGAGAGAACAGACTCACAGACAGGCCTGGAGCTCTCCCTCATGAGGGAGTCCTGTCTGCCCTGAGCACTGAGTCAGGTTGCTGCTGCTTCTCAGGCAACCCTGGCACCCTCGGGGCTCCACCTCCCTACCCGCCCACCCACCACCCGTGTGGGAGACGTGTTCATCCCTGAGCCCCACGATGATGGGGACGGGATACACGCTGAGAGGCGCAAGGAACAGGTGATGGGCTGCTCCCCTGAAGAAACACCCAGAGAAAGGGGCGCCCCTCCTGGGGCTCCTGCCTGGTGGCCCAAACCCTGCCAGTCTCAGCAGAGCGTCTGGTCCCCTTTAGTGCTTCCCTCGGAGGTGTGGCCAGGAAACGAGGAGTTTGGAAAAGGCTCCAATGGAGACCAGAGGGAAAATGGCTCTGGGAAGCCGAGGCAGTGCGGAGGGAGGAACAGATACAAGTTCGGGAAATCTAATCAGTGTCCTTGTAGGGATAGAAGAGGATTTAAAACAAGAACAGGGTGCCACGAACAAGGAGCCATCGGAAAACAGGAAGAGTGCCTGGAAGTTAAAAATAGAATTGCTAAAATAAAATAAAAAATCAATAGAAGTGTTAGAAAACAAGGTCAAGGAAGTCCTACAAAAAGAAAAGTGAATGAGAAAGAGGGGGGTGGGGAATGATGATATTCAGAAGACAGATATTCAGGTCCAACATCTGTACATGGGGAGTTTCAGAAACAGAAAAGAGAAAATAGAAGAGAAAAAAGTTACCAAAGAAATAATACCAGAAAAGCTCCCAGAGCCCAAGACCTGGTCCTCCACTGGGCAAGTGCCTAGCACAACAAATGACATTCACAGCGCAATCTGAGGCCTCAGGAGGCCCGAGGCACCCAGACTAAAAGCTACATGGCACCAGGTTTCTCCACAGCACACTGGGCGCCCATCTGTTCATCGCTATGGCTTTAAAACTGCGAGGAGGAACTGTTTTCAACGTGGAATTCTGGACCAGGCCAAGGCAGCTTGAACTGATTGCTAACATAATAGAATGATTCTTCACTGCGCCTTCCTTAGAGAGCTAGTGGGGGGTGTGCTTTCGCTAAAATAGGACATAAACCCTGAAGGAGGAAAACACGGGGCCCAAGAAACATTGGGTGACGAAGGGAAGTCCTGGGCGCTGTGAGGGGTCCATAGCTCCTTGGTCCAGGTGGGGACAGCAGGACAAAAGCCTGGGGTGAGACCTCCTTGCGGTAAAACCAGAGGCCCAGTAGAAGACCTGACATGAAGAGGAAGCACATGGGAGTGGCAGATAGGACAAGAGAAAAAAAAAAAAGACAAAGTCAACTGTAAACTCCAGGAAAAACAAAAGGCCACACAAGAGTAGCGAAGAGCATTTATTGATGCGACCTGAGCTTGGAAACACTGGTTATGAATTAACTGAAGGTAGCAAGACAGCCGCACCAGGGAGTGTGCTCAGGAAGAGGGAGCTGGGGAAGGAGCCGTGGCAATGTGAAGGTAACCACTGGGAACAATGAAGAATGAGGCAACAGTGGCTGCCTTCCAGGAATGCAAACCGATTTTCCAGACCAGCCTCTGAGGGCTGGGCGCAGGTTTTAACTTTGAGCGAGATATCGTTGACCACAGTGTTGTCTTTCTAAAAAAGGCTGCACTGAAATCTCAGAGGTAGGGATAAATAAATAGGAGAAAATCAAGCGTGTCTGCGAAGGTGGAGGCGAACATGGGTCAGAAGTAGGCGTCTCCCAGGTGCAGGAGAAAGTGGGGCTGAGAGCTCCAGCAGGGCGGGGCCTGGTGTCTGGTGCAGGGATGAGGCCCCACACGCTCCTCTTCAGCCCCTGCTCAGCCAAGGGTGCCGAGTACGCCTCCCCCACTCCCCACCCCTTCTCCGTGTCCCCAAGGATGATCAGGCTCTTGGCTCCAGAAGCCTCTGAAATCCAGACATTTAAAGAGACAGCTTCCAGCCTGAAAGTCCATCTGTGTGCTTGGGCCTTCCACAGTCCTGCTGCCACTTCTCCTGACCCCTCCTCACTTCTGCCCTGCTCCCATCTCATAGATCTGAGTCCCCGACCCCAGACTGAGGACCCTCAGGCCCAGGGGAGGGTTCTCCGTGGCCGTGGCTGAGCACAAACAAGCTTCCTTTGGCTTCTGTGAGGGTCCTAATCATGTCCCTGCAACTGAACCCACAGCGCACAGGCAGGGGCGACGTGAATAAGTAATTGCTCTTTTATTAACAAGTGATAAATTATTCCCATATGATGGTATGTGATAACTCTTCCTTATTTGAAATCAATTTGGGATGGAAATGGTTGGCGGCTTCTCACCATCGGGGGTGGGAGAAGAAGGCGCCGCTGCCTCCTGGAAAACAGGTCAGTGTATTTCGGCTACTTCCTGAGGCTGATGCGCCTGGCGCTCCAGGCTGCAGAAGGGGGTCGGCTGCCCTGGGGGCGGAGCCAGGCAGGATGGCCTCATTTTCTCAGCATTTGCCCTGGGGACAAGTAAGAGGTCAGTGCAGGTACCCCAGCAGGGTCTCTCCCCACCCCCACACCTGCCGGAAGCTCCAAAAGAAGCCTGGACGACCCCATCACACCCGGGGCACAGATGTCCCGGGGAGCCAAGGATCAGGCTGGGGGAGGAGCCCCCAAAGCCCAAGGCCTTGCTGGGACCACCACAGGCATTGGCAGCCATGGCTGGGCCATGAGGGACCGGGGGATGCATCTGCAGGTCACATTCCATTCATTCCCCCATGGAACCCTGAGGGCCAGAGCAGCTTGACCTTTCACCCCACAAAGGACCCAGCTGACCTCCCATATCCCCCTGCCCCGTAGGCCATGGCTTGACTTTATTAAGCCTGAAAAGGCATTGGCCTTTCCCCCCCCCAAAATGTTCCTAATGGTTTCACAACACCCTGCCCCCATCTGGATTCCCCATTCCTTCCTCCTCTAGCTCAATGCAGGAGGGTTCCAGGCATAAGCCCAGGCGCAGGTCAGACAGACCTGGTCCTCCGCCCAGTGCGGCTGGCAGACCCAGCCTGCTCAGGGCAGTGCCGTTGGCCCAGGCCTCGGCACCTCTTCTGGTTAAAACCCTGCAACCCACTGGGCAGGCAGCCAGCTGCCTCCCTCCCAGGTCAGGCCCACAGGAAGCCAGACCTCGCCTACCCACCCCGCTTCAGCTCCTCCCCAGCTGCCTCCCCCACAACCCTAGGGCTGCAGCAGACCCATGAGGCTGGGGCACCCCGAACCCAGACACTATACCCAGCAAAGCTCAGATACCACCAGTGACCTGGGCCTCTCAGGCCTGTCATCTGTGAAATGGGAGGTTGGGTCTGAGAACCTGACAGAATCCCCAGGGGTGGGGGAACTTTGGTGAACCACCCCAGGGTCCCAAACACCCCACCTCCGGCCACTGCCAGGGAGCCCCCTTCACCCCACACCTTGCTGATCCATTTAACAGGTGCTGGCGCTGTTTGCTTCTATCAGTTGCTCCTAAGGGCTTCATGGGGCAGCACCACAGCTGGTGACCAGTACACAGTGGCAACTCCATAAATGCTCGTCACGTGAATGCAAGAAAAGCCCACCACCATGGGCAAGTTTCAAGGTTGTGCAGACAGCATTCCCTGGGGATGTCCAGGCCAGGAGAATCCATGGGGCACTGGGTGATTCGATTTAATGAGGTCCTGAGGTGGGATCCCGTAATGGGATGAGTCCTTCTAAGAAGAGATGCAGGAGAGCTGGTTTTCATTCTCTCCACGTGAGATCCAGCAAGAAGGTGGCTGTCTGCAAGTCAGTTAGAGAGCCCTCACCAGAACCTGACCTTGCTGCACCTGGTCTCAGATTTCCAGCCTCCAGAACTGTGAGAAGCAATGTCTGTTCTTTAAGCCACCCTGTCCGTGGTATTTTGTTATAATAACCTGAGCTGATTAACATAACTCCTTTCTTAAAATTCTGCTGTATTTCTCCAGATTCCCTGTAATGTACACAAACCAGTAAAATCGGAAGTATTTTTAGTTTGTTCTATTTGGTCGTGGGTGCTGAACTGGACGGGGCAGCCCTGCCCTGGAAAAGGTGGGTGAGGCTGCCTCCCTAATCCCCACACCTGGGCCCCTCGGCACTGAAGAGGATGGGCATGCCTATTCAGGCTTCCTGTGATCTGGAGGTGGGGGGACAGGGCTCAGTGGGGGGGCAGCCCTGCCCTGGAAAAGGTGGGTGAGGCTATCCGAGAGCAGCAGGATCCCTCCCCAAAGCCCTGTGCCTGGGGTCCCTGCCCAGGGCTCTGCCTTAGTGGGGCCTCAGGCAGGTCTCCCAACCTCTAGGAACCATTCCCTCACCTGGAGAGTGGAGATAAAGAGACCCAGCTCCCAGGGGGCACAGAGACCACACAGCTCCCGGGAGCAGGCGCACAGTGAGTGCACAGGAAATGCCCAGCTCGCCCACCCTGCGGGAGCATCCAAAAAGTGCCTCATGTCGCCCCCAGCGGGGACCACGGTCCCCATCTGACTGAGGGGAGGTCAAGTCACAGTGAGAAAGGGCACGCTGGCGCCTAAGCCAGCCTTACCCAGGCCCTGGCAGGCAGGAGCACTGGGCCTCGCCTTTGCTCAGGTAGCACCCTCAGGGATGCCCCCTCTATTCTCAGACACACACCCTGAAGGGCTGTCCTCCCGAGAACCCCTCCCACACCTGTTCCCCTCCCACACCACAGTCTGGCCCGAGGGGTCCTGCATGAGTGTACACACACACACACTGCCGCCACCCACCTCAGGCCACCCCAGGAACCAGGCCAGGCTCAGGCCGCGGGTGAAGAATGGAGTCCATTAGGGCCACCATCTGTCTGGGCCATGACGGGGCCTCTCGGTGACATCCAGGAGGTATGTAGATAGAATATTTTTATGGGGAGAGTTTTTCTCTTGCCAATTTTCAAACAGGAAGCCAAACACTTGTCATACCTGTCCCCGCGTCAGCCTCTGCCTGACATAAATTGGGGCTGAGGCAGGGAGATGAAACACGGCCTGGACACGCTGGTGTGCGGAGCCACGTGCCACTCAGCCGGGAGCACACGGAGCAGCGGCCTGGCTT
>NW_006294609.1:102063-108622 GCF_000327345.1 Myotis davidii | reverse complement strand
CCCCCCCGCCCCCGCTTTTCTCTTGGCCCCCACAGGCTCTTCACTGACCCCCGTCTCCCTCCTCCTCTAGGGCCAGCCTGGGCCCCCCCAGAGGCCTCAGCACCCAGCCCCATGCAGTGGACTGTCCCAGAGTCTTCAAGCTTCTGCTCCCTCCACGGTTCCCTCCCCCTCAGCCAGCAGCTCCAGCACTATATATATAGATGAGAGAGAATCATTAATTAGCTGCCTCCTGCTCTCCCTACTGGGGATCGAGCCTGCAACCTGTGCATGTGCCCTGACCTGGAATGGAACCGTGACCTCCTGGTTCATAGGTCAACACTCAACCACTGAGTCACTGTGGCTGGGCATCCAGCACCTCTTCAAGACCCGGGGCCACTGTGACTTGGGGGGGTCCAGTGGGGGCCCGGGCCTCAGAGTCCTCACCACCCTGCCAGCACCCACAGAGTACGTTTCTCATCTGCGGACTTTGTGGGCTTTGGGGTGTCTCCTTGGAACCGGGGGACCTTTAGGGTGGAAGGTGTCTCAAGAATCTAGGATTCTGCTGCCTGATGCAGGGCTGGCCTGAACATAATGCTGGAAAGCACTTGCCAAGAGGATGGAGGGAGAAGTGAGTGACCTTCGGGGCTCTCCCCGGCTGCCACCCTGAGCGTGCACCCTGGCTAATCCCACCAAGGATGGGAAGGGCCCTCCCCCGGGGACGAAGGGGGTGGTGTTACTTTCCAGGCCACACATCAGACCCTGCCATGTGGGGAAGACACCGTGTGTTGGGGTAGGGGATGCCCACTGCGCCAGAGGGACAGTGACAGTCCTGTTGCCTTTTCAGTTGGCCTAGGGATCTTGGACTTGGCTCCCAGGGAGACCTACCAGCCCGGTCCCTGCCAGGCTAACGGGCCACATCTCACATGGCCTCATCCCTCGGGAAGCCCCGGTAGCTGGGCAGGGGCAGGACCAGCCAGCTCTGTGCTCTCTGAGGACAAGGGCTGGGTCTGGATGTGTCCTGGGAGAGCAGGGAGGCCTCCCAGGGCAGAGGGAGGGATGTGGACAGCAGAGAGCAGCGGGGAAGGAACTTGGCAGGCTCTGGGATGAGTGGGGTGGGCACGAGGGCCACTCCAGGTTTCTGGCTGGGGTGCTCTGTGGAGGCAGGTGCAGAGCTTCCTGGGTGACCTTGAGCCCCACAGCTCTCCTGGCCTTTCTCTGGAATTCTGCTTTGGGCCACATCTTTGGGGATGGGAGGTGGTTCTGGGCTGGAGGCCATACCCCAGGGGTAGGTGGCTAACCCTCCTGCTGCCCAGCCCACCCCTGTCCAAGGACCAGGCAGGAGAAGGGGCCGCCCCCCGCCCCCCGCCCGCCCCCAGCAGCATGAGTGCAAAGAGAACTGTAAGCACAGTTCCTCCCCCACACAGTCCTGGCTCCCTATGCCCCGGTCCTCACTCAGGTTGGAAGTACCTACTGTGTGCCTGGAGCTGCCACAGGATGCCACCAGCCAGCCAGCCACCCCCGCTGGTCATTACACAGCCCTTCCCCACTTCCTCCAGAGCCCGGGACCCAACATGCCTGGGATTTGGAGTGTTTTCCCACCCACGAAGGCACTGAGTCGGTCAGCAGCCCTGGATTACGAATGAGGCCTCTGGTGACCAGGAGAGGATGGGTGCTGCCCAAGGTCACACAGCAAGCTGACACTGCACAGGCTGATCCAACAGCTGCCCAGACTTGGAGGGGAGACCGCTGGCAGGTCCCTGAGCCTGCCCCATCTGGGCCCTGGCAGCAGGCGAATAGAGGCAACACCTCAACAAGGGCACAGTGGCTGGCTGGGGCAGACTGAGGACATGATGCTGGGCTCAGGCAAGCGAGGGACAATCCAGGAGGGCTCCTGGGAGGAGGTGAGTGTCCCTGAGCCCCACCTTGGCCTGAGCCCCTCAGCACTCCACCCGCTTCCTCGATGGGCCCCTTACCAGCTTCAGCCTCAGCCTGACATTTCCCGTGACATTTGCTGCGAAGAAATAGAGTCATAAACCCAAAGGTTAAATTTGCACATTGCCTCACGCTGCCAGGAGAAGCGCAGTCCCTCCACCCCCCAGGTGCGTGGCTACAGGGCTCGTGCACGATGGCCCGCCCATTCCCAGCGCCCCAAGGTCCCTTTCCCAGTCCTGCCCAGGTACCTCAGTCACCTTTTCCCAAAACAAGTTTGTGGGCACAGCAGGCCCTGAAGCGTGCTGCACAGGGGTCCCACCCTACTGGCAAACCCGAAGCCCCGAGACCCCCTCTGGTACCAGGAGCTCCGTCAGCACCACTTAACCCAGCTGTCCCAAATCTGCTTCACTACGAAACCCTTGTTCGATCCCCACCGACATGCCACGGAATTTCAATTCCACGCAGCAGGATCTGTGGCAGCCAGGTAGGAAGGCCGGGTGCTGACCGGAGGGCTGAGGGGCATCCCCAGGGCACCAGGTGGGCTGCCTGAACCAAACCGGGCCAGCTCCTGACACCCCAGCCCCTCTACCCACGCTCCCCCTGTCCCCATCGGCCCAGTTCCGCCTGCCAGGCCCACCTGGTCTCTGCCCAGGCAGTACCTCCCCACCATTCCTCTGGCAGGCCTGCCCGCTGCCCTGCCTTTCAGATACACCCCCGAGACCTGGCTGTCCTTCCTGTGTGTGTGTGTGTGTGTGTGTGTGTGTGTGTGGTGGGGGCACGAGGCTGTGGGAGGGTGCCTGATGGCTCCTCCTCCATTCTCCCGCAGGAGGGCAGAGCCGCAGGCCCACGTGGAGACAGGACTGTCAGGACAGCTGCAGGGTGAAGGCAGAGGCTACGGGAAGGGGCCAGGAGAGAGGTGGCTGGAAGTGCCAGGGCTGGAATCCTGATCAGCATGGAAGCATATTCCCGCACTCCCAGAGAAAAACGCAGAATCCGCCCTGGAAAGGTTAGGAGGGGTCGGGATCCAGAGAGGGGGTATGTGACCACACCTCCGGGGACCTAATGGGGCCTCCATGTGTGGCGTGTGTCTCCCATGCCCAGCTCCACAACCACGGGCAGCATGAGAGGCCAGGGCAGGTTCATAGAAATAATGGTGCATCCTCAGGAAGGGACTCTGCACACACCACTAAACCCATGATGCACAGGAATAGTCCCAATGTGCAAAATGTTTAAAATACAGCGACAAAAGAAGAAACTGCAGCACAAAACACCCGTATGGTGGGACCTGGCAGGCCCACGCACTCCAGGGATGGTGCCGGAAGATGCAGGGGTGTGGACAGCATGCTGTCCTCTGGCTAGGCTTCCATTTGCGGCTCTGTGACCACCTGCCCTTCAAAGAATTTAGTCCAAGAAACTCGGGAGGCCCAAGGTCACATCCCTTGAACGGCCTGGCTCCGAGTAGGGTCTGACAGTCCAGGAACGAATGAATGAATGAAAAAAATGAATGCATAACTGAATGAGAGCATGTGTGGGGATCTGAATGAGCAAACAGTGTCTGGGATTGGGCTGTTGGAAGGTGCAGAAGCAGGCAGGCCATAGGGCAGGGGACACGGAGGGGTGCAGAGGATGGAGAGGCTGGGCCCTGAGAGGTCAGCTGTGGGTGGGGTGGCCAGGCAGCATCCTATGGACCTTGATGCTGGGCTCAGGCAAGCGAGGGACAATCCAGGAGGGCTCCTGGGAGGAGGTGAGTGTCCTGGGTGGCCACAGAGGGTCAGGCAGCCATGGGGGTGACAGGGTCATTGGTCAGGGACTACCAGGCTGGGATGGGGCACATGAAAGATACTGACCAGGCACAGTCAAAGGCCTTCAGGATCCCCACAACAGAACCCCACACTCACTGACACACTGGTTCCCAAACACACCATTCGCTCATTCAATAAACTCACTCATTCATCACGGAACACCATCCTTGCATTGCGTTCCTGACCCCTTTCCAGATGCACAGACTGAGGCTCCGTGGAGACTTTCTGGCAACAGGCCCAGGAGAGCAGGGATCTCATCCCTGGGGGGTGGGGGTGGGGATTCCTTCCGCTCCACCAGCCAGGACCCTCCTGGTGCTGTACCAGCTGCCAGAAATGTCTAAGCTATGAAGCCATGAATTCAAGGCCCGGGCAGGGAGCGAAGGAGGGGCCTGCGCTGCCTGTGGGTGAGCAGGAGTTTCCGGCCGGGGGGCAGCAGAGGGAAGATGCACGGGAGTCAGAAACGGTGGGGGAGGCACAGCACAGGCCCTGGCCTGCCCTCCGCCTCCTGGGACAACAGAACTTCCATAGCCTGGCACAGCCCACAGGCCACAAGCCCTCTTGCTTGTGCAGACCCCCTGGGCCAGGCTGTCTTCTCTGAGCCTCTCTGTTCCTCTCCTCGGGGACCACAGGGAGAGGGCCAGTCCCGATGACAGGACCCCGGCTGCCCATGACTCTTTCATAGAGAGAAACAGAGGCTCCGGTGTTCTGCAGGCTTCCTGCTAGTGAGGGGCAGTGCCAGCGTGGGAAATAATGTAGGTGTCCTCTCCCTCCCCGCTCCCCTACGTGCCCATGTTCCCCTCTCCAATTCCCCTTGCCTTTCAGGGGCCTTTGTTTCCCCCTGGGTAAATGGGCAGGAGGGAGGGGCCCTGTTGGCAGTACAGGAGTTCCAGAGGACTTCCCTACATGGGAATGGCTGACGGGGGTGGGATGGTGGTCTTTCGGGTATTTTGAAGGTAACAGACCTGCAGTCAGAACTCAGTGGGGGCCTCGGCCTTAAAGTGCCCCCAGCAACCACTGAGGGAAGCCTGATGACTGGCCCATGTCACAAATGAGGAGACTGAGGCACGGAGTGGGGAACTGTCACTCTCAAGGTCACAGCCCCCAGCGGGTGGCTGAGCCAGGACCCAAATCCAGGCCGTTGCTGTCCTGCCATCCTACACTCAGCCAGGAGCCAGGAGCCATCGCCTGTCTCGGTCCGCGAGTGGGAGCCTGTTTCTTCCGCACAGATGGAAAGACAGGCTGAGACAAAGGGGCGTGGCCAGCCTCCCTGCCTGTCCCATCATGGGACCCACCCTCACACCCCTTATAAGAATGACTGGCTTGTCCCCGTTCTACAGACGAGGACACGGACGGTGGCAGGGGAGCCGGCGGGGTGCCTCTGCCTCTCTGGGCCCCGGCCTGGCGTCCTCCTTCCCACAGCGAGAGGGAGTCACCAACACCCTTATCTCAGAGCCCCACACCATACCCGAGGTCGGTGACACCTCACCATGGAGAGACCGAGGCACTGGGGGCAAAGGCTTCCTCAGGTCACCCTGGGTCAGCCATGGGGAGGGCACAGACCTGCACCCCGCTGAGCTGAGCAGCAGTCACTGCCGAGCATGCCGGGGCGTCTGGCCAATTTGTCCCTGTGTTGACCTCCAGATTTGAAATGGGCCTTCCCTGCCCAGGTGGGTCCCAGCCCCCATCGGCCACCACCGCCCTGCCATGGGGGGAAAGGAGGGGTGTCTGGGAGCCCTTGCAACTCACACCCTGGGCTGGGGCACCGAACTAGCCCCCAGCACACATTCCCAAGGCCTCTGCTGAGGATTTGGGCAGAACCCGGCCACAGCCCACCCAGGCACACAGGGGCACCTACACCCGGAAGGAAAAAAGGCGCATGCTGATGTGTCCACAGGCACATACGGTCATGCGTGCAGACACACATGTTCACACGCATGCCAGGTTACACATACACAAACAGGCCTGAGGGGCTGTGGAGGGGAGACTCCGGGGACAGGGGGCTGGCGGACAGAGTGGGACCAGGATCCTGTAGGCGGTTTCTCGCCTCCTCTAGCTGTGAGCTCCAGCTGCCCAGAGCCTCCCCCTTAACACGTGCATGTAGGCACAGGAGTGGGTCCTGGTGAGGGGCACCAGCATGTGCTAACCATGGAGATCACAGCAAGCATGCTATGGACATGTGTGTGTGGCCATGGGCATGCAGCCGGGGGCGATGATGCCGGGGTGCATCCCTAGCATGTGTGCACGTGCACACTGGGGCAGCCTGGCATGTGTGTGCACACGCGGTATGCAAGGGTGCAGCCCTTGTAGACACGTGCACGTGTAAGAAAACGTGTGTGCAGCCTGCGGCATTGTGGACATCAGCAGGGCAGCCCGTGGGGGTGCCAGGGGAGCACTCTTCCGGCAGAGCATGCAGTCGGGTCCCCAGCCCCCACTTTCAGGACTTCATACCAGGTAGGGGGAGGGGTCCCATGAGGGCTTCCAGGGATGAGGCACTGTGAGCCCCTCGGCCCAACCCGCAGGGGCCCTTAGGCTGCGGATATGGGGGCTTGGCTGCCTCCTCTCATGACTGGCCCCCTGGAGGGGCAGCGCAGGGCTAACCCCGCACCCCACCCCTCTGCTGTTGCCAACACCCCCATTCATGCCGCTGTGGCCTGACCCCAGAGACGGGAGAGGTCCTGAGTTGAGTCCAGGGGGGCAAGGGTGGAGGCGGTTGATGCCCCCAGCCCTGCTAGGTACCACGTTTCTGCACACATGGTCATTAACCCCTTCGTGGCCGGGATGCTCCAAGGCTGGACCGCGCCCTTCCAGTCGGCAGCCTCCACCCCGGCCCCGGCCCTTCAGAGGCC
>NW_006294609.1:97523-101374 GCF_000327345.1 Myotis davidii | reverse complement strand
GGCCAGGGTGTGCGGGTCCCCAGAGTGGCCAGCCACCGCTTAGGGCTTGGTCTGGAGGCCGGAGGACGCGGGTGGGAGGAGAGGCGCCCCTGCTTGGTCCGCTCCCTTTCCCGCCTCCACTAGATTCTGGAGCCCCGCAGCCCCGCAGCCCTTTGCTGGAGTGGGATTGCTCTATTTCCCAGTTCAAAACCAGGCTCAAAGCTCCAGAGACTTCTGAAGCCCCTCACCCAGGTGTTCCCTGGGGCCTGGGTTTCCCAGCTGCCACAGGTCTGTGGGTGGGCATCAGGCACTGCGGGCTGTGGGACCGGTGTCCTTTGCCCCTTGGTCAGCACCTTGGCCAGCGCCCTCCTCGCTGGAAGCCCATTGGATGACTCCGGATGTAGGCTGTAGGCCTTGGCTGGGGTAGGTAGGTGTGGAGGCAGAGGGGGAGCTGAGCAGGGCTGGGTGACCGGCCAGTCTGCCTCCAGCAGGGCATGGCTCACTGCTCAGGCTGGAGACGTGGGGACGGTTTGCGAAGGCACATTTACAGGGTGCGGGCAGGTGCAGGACAGCATGAGGGACAGCGTGCTCCCTGGGTGGGCAGCTAGGGCAGGCATATGACAGCTGCCGAGGAACCAGTGGGGATGGCTTGAGAGAGGCTGCAGCCTTTAGTCAGGGGCGCAGCCAGTCCTAGGGATCAAGCCCAGAGAGATCCCGTGGGAAGAGCCTGGTGGAGCCCTGCCCCTGTAATGTAGTCGACACCCGTCAGTTCCCGGGAGGCCCTGCCTGGGGGCGGAGAGGACAGACCATTTGGGCCTCATTGGTCTGTGTTCCCCAGGCTTTCCGGACACATGCCCCTGAGGCCCGGGAGCAGGCATGGGCTGGAGACAGCTCTCTAGCTGATCCTTATCACTCCTCGCCGGCTCTGGGCTTCTGCCTGAATTGCCTCCTCAGATCCATTACACATGAGACACAACCTCCTAGAAGCTTGCCCATCCCTCCAATGAGGTCTGGCACTGCCTCATTCCCACCCTCTGGTCCCCAGGGCCACCCTCCATGGTAGCACGTCAGGCACTGAAGAGCCCTCCCAGCCGTGTGACCTCAACCCATCCCCTTGGTCTCTCCGAGCTCAGAGCAGCATGTGGATGAAGCAGACACCAATGCCTCCTGGGAGAGGTCAGCTGGTCAATGTCCCTCATTTGTCCACCTCTCCTGTCCCCTGAGAGGACCATGCAGGGCCCTGCAGGGAGAGTTTGAGATTTTCACTCAAGCTCATAGCATCCAGCTAGGACCAGGGGATCCTTTGGCTATGGCCAGTCCTGAGCTGGCAGGGACACAGTTTGACTTCCTTGGAAGGTCGCTGATTCCACCGGCTCCAGGAGCCTTGTTTCCATTCTGGAGAGACAGGCCTGTGATGGTGTTGCCCCAGCAGCCCGCTGGGGTACCTGGGCCAGCCAGTTTCTCAACGCCCTCCCAGGGAGGAGCGGGGAGGTGAGACACGGTGTCTGCATACCTTTTGAGCCCTCCCCAGGATAGTGCAAGGAGAGACCCAGGCGGAAGCTCAAAGGTCATACCGCAAACCCGTGCCTGCTGCCCAGGTGCTGCTCCGATGTAATCTTTCCTAAGACTTGGAGTGGGCAGATGGGAATGTGGTCCCAGTGCCAGGGAGCTGGGGGTGCACCAGATGCCATCTGCTCTTACCATGGAGGGTGGCTGCCTGCCTGAGGCCCGAGAGAACCCTGTGCCAGGCCTGCTAAGTGCATTGACCTATTCTGTCCTGTCATGCAGATACCACTACCCATTTTACAGACAAGAAAATTGAGGTCAAGGGAGTTTAGGTAGACCCACATTCTGGCAGCCCCTCCCAGGACTTTATTTGCCCATAGCCACTGCTTCCTCCAGAAGCCCCCCACCATTCCAACCTTGGCCCAGCATAGGGAAGGGGCCAACAGCTTGACCCCTGGCAGCATCCCCAATAAGAATTCCACTGGGCCTGCCCATCTCTGTACCCCTCCTGCCTCCACACCAAGCAAAGGCCTCCTCCCAAAAGATGGCGTCCTAGAGTCAGCTGTGTTGGGCAGGCCCCCAGTCTGGCCACGTGCACTTCCCACCTCTGAGGGGCTGCTGGGGACTGTTGATGGGGCATGTGCATTGCACAGTGGTGGCCCTCACCACACACACCTTCTGGGCCTGGAGCCCTCATGTTCGGTCACCAGGATGAGGAGATCTGGGCTGTGTGGACATGCAGTGCTGGCTCCTGGCTCTTAGGGCTGGACCTGCCCCTTCTTCTTGCTTCCAGAGGGAGGGGTAAGGGTCTAGGGCTCCCTAGTGATCACCAGCAGATGGGCTCAGGTTGTTTGTTCTCCTAGAGGGGGCAGCCAGTTTGGTAGCTTCTGTCTGGGCACAAGACCTGGGCCAGGGATGAGTAGGAGGCTTCTGGTCCCTAAGGACCCAAAGTTTGGTGCAGGGGCAGATCTCAGGAAAGCAGGGTCCCCAGGCTGTGCCCAAGGCCTCAGCACTTGATTCATTCCCCTCCCCCATTCCTGCAAGAAATGCAGATCCTTCGAGAGCCACCCACCCGGCAGTGACAGCTAAATTGGGAGCCAGTCTTGATCCCAGGAGCCCAGCCGACAGTTAGAACCAGGGACCTGCTAAGCACCCAGTCGGGTGGGGAAGGCAGGCCTAGGCATGGCCACAGTTGCGGCTGGAGTGGACACCTGCGGCTGCAGGGAGGGGGCTCTTGCTGAGCTAATTCAGACCTAGTGCCAAGCCTTGCTCTCTCCAGGGGCCCCCTGAGCCCCTTTCTGAGCTGCCGCCATCCACAGGGCATGCAGATTTGCTCCTTTCCTAGCTGGAGAGGCCAAGGGCTCCTCCCAGATTGCCTGGTGAGGGCAGAGAAGGACGGTGAAGCTCAGACATCCTCCTCGAAGAGCACCGTGGAGGAACCCCTTGCCTTCCTCCCGTTAATGCTTCCACCTGCTTGTTTAGGCTGTTAGTCACTCCACAACACCCCGGAGGACTGATTTCAGGTACCCTCATACTTCTCCGCTTGACGTCCACTTCCCTTACCTCCACAGGTGACAGGTGGAGAGCAGGAGCCCCGGGGAGGATGGCCTTGTCTTGAGTCACTCAGCTAATGAGCCCAAAACAAAGGGTGTGTCTTTGCCCGTGGTCACCCAGAAGCCCACCGGGACTGACTCACCAATGGGACAGACAATTAGAGCCCTCCTGCTGCCCCAGCTTCTTCTGGATCGGCTCCGCCCAAGCCCTCAGGGTTCTGTCCCCCAGCAAGTGGCTCTACAGCCTGAGAGCCACCGAACAGAGTCAGGCGCAGGGTGGGGGCTGGCAGAGCCTTCATCCTATTCCGAGCTTCTCCTAGACCCATGATCGGTAAACTGCGGCTCGCAAACCACATGCCGCTCTTTGTCCCCTTGAGTGTGGCTCTTCCACAAAATACCACGTGCGGGTGTGCACGTACAGTGCGATGGAAACTTTGTGGCCCATGCGCAGAAGTCGGTGTTTTGTGGAAGAGCCACACTCAAGGGGCCAAAGAGCGGCATGTGGCTTGTGAGCCACAGTTTGCCGACCACTCCTAGACTGATCCTTGCTCTGACCTCTGCCAAGGGTCACAGGCAATGAGCAGGGCAGGGGCCAGACCTGGCCTTGAGGTGAGACAGGAGACTGTAGCTGGTCCTGGAGATTGGGGCCCTGGACTGGGACTTCATGGGTGCAAGGCCCGAGTTTTCTCATCCGTCCAATGGGCCTTTTGCTGGCCTCTTGCATGAAGGTTGAAGGGCACATTCACGTGCCTGGTGTAAGGACAGGGCTCTGAGGCCTCTGAGAGTGGGGTATTTTTAGCCAGGCTTCATGTT
>NW_006294609.1:94746-97513 GCF_000327345.1 Myotis davidii | reverse complement strand
ACAGTCCAGCCTGGCTGAGGTTTGCTGCCAGCCTCAGAGGCACTTCTCTTAGCCTGGAAGGAGTCTGGGGGCTGCCCACCCCAGCCCAGCCGCCCCCCTTGGTGCCCTCACTCTACCCGCCCAGCCAACTGCAGCCCCTCAACGAGGTGGCTGGTTTTTCCCAGGTGAGGCTCTCCTAGGTGGTCCGAGCTTGGGTCCTGGGAGTGAAGGAGAGGGATTACCTGAGCACAGAGCCTTGGGCTGCCTGTGCCAGATTCCAGGCTCTCAGCTGCCACTCTTGACTGGCTGGCCTGAGGGTCGGGTTTCTGGGAGGTTTCGATCGATGCCCAGGCTCCAGGCTCTGGCTTGAGCGCGCACACGCTCAGCTTGAAGGATGACTGGCTGCTGCCTCCCACCTGCCTGCAACCTCCTCTGGAATGAGTGGTCAGCAGAGTGGCCATAGCTGCCCATCCTGGACCCAGCTCCTCTCCCGGGCACCTGTGCTCAGTGCTGCCTGTCTGCCCTGCCACTGGGCCTCTCCAGCCCGTTCTACAACACCAGGCAGATTCCACCCAGGTGTGTGTGAGCAGAAAGGCCCACACTTGGGCCTGCAGAACCTCACAGCTAGGCCAGGATCTCCTCCCTTCCCATATGCAAATGATGATACCTAGAGAGAGGGTCCTCCACCTGGGCCGCTCCCTTGGGACACCCCACCCCTCCAAGGAAAGCCTGGGGCAGATCCAGAGCCCAGCACCCTGGACAGCACTGCCCGTGTGTATATTCCGTCAGCAGGGCGCGGCCGGAAGGAGAATAAAGCCCATGGGCAGCCACCAATGAGGTGAACCCTGAACTGGGTCCCAGGTGCATGTTCTGAAGTTCTGACTCTGGATAAAAGCCCTACAAATTCTGAAGTCCACATGAAAGAATGAGTGAGCAAAAAACCCCAAAACCAAACAAACAAAAAAACAAGGAAACATTTAAAACTAAGCATACTGAAGGAGATAGCTGTGTAGCATCCTAAAATATATTCTAAAACCACAGTAATTAATGCAGCCCCTGGACAGTCAGATGATGGGGAAGAAAGTCCAGAAAGAGACTCCTAGGTAAATATGAGAAGGAAAAACTGGATTAGTCAATAAATAATTTAAAATATACAACAAATACAGTCTTAGCACAACTAAAAAGACATCTGGGGGGAGACTTTTTAAAAATATATTTTTATTGATTTCAGGGAGGAAGGGAGACGGAGAGAGAGAGATAGAAACATCAATGATGAGAGAGAATCATTGATTGGCTGCCTCCTGCATGCCCTCTACTGGGGATTGAGCCCTGACCAGGAATTGAACGGTGACCTCCTGGTTCATAGGTCAGTGCTCAACCACTGAGCCACGCTGGCCAGGCTGGGGGAAACTTTTGGATCAGTACCTCACTCCTTGACACTAAAATAAGTTCCCAATGAGCCAAAGCTTAAAAAGAAAAGAAAAAAGCATAAAACTACTAGAAGAATTTTAAAAAAAATCTATAACCTTGAATTATTCTAAGAATTATACAAAACCCAGAAGCCATTAAATAAAATATGGATATAGTCAACCTTGTAAAAATAAAAGACAGATGCATGGGTGGTGAACCAAATAAAAAAATAACAAACTGTGGGAATATCAGCAATTCATCTTGCAAAGGGTTGTTCCCTGTTATATATATGAGTTCTTACAAATTAGTACGACAAAGACCAACAACCCAGAATAAAGATGGGCTAAGACATGAAATGAACCCACCCAGGCAGGCTCAACTTCACGCAAAATGAGAATGATGCAAATTTAAATTATAGTGAGAGTTTATCAGGGTGGAGGGTTCACTTGGGCGAGGGAGGGGACATCCACAGGAACTGTTGGGAGGTGAGGGAGGGGACACCAATATGTATAGCGGGGGACAAGGGAGGGGGCCCCCGCAGGTACAGCTGGGGGTGTCTGGTGGCTGGAGACGCAGTGGGAGGGAGATGCTTCCTTGTGTCCCTTTATTCCACATCCCAGTCCAGGAGATCCAGTCTAGATAAAAAAAAAATAATAATAAGGCATTCTTCTTGCCCTGGCCGGTTTGGCTCAGTGGATAGAGCGTCAGCCTGTGGACCAAAGGGTCCCAGGTTCGATTCCGGTCAAGGGCACATGCCTGGGTCATGGGCTCGATCCCCACTAGGGGGCGTGCAGGAGGCAGCCGATCCATGATTCTCTCTCATCGATGGTGTTTCTATCTCTTTCTCTCCCTCTCCCTTCCTCTCTGAAATCAATAAAAAATATATATATATTTTCAAAAAATAAGGTGTTCTTTTGAAATAAAACAAATGACGCAATCCTCTCCTACAGGACAGAGGGCAGAGCTTCTCCTGGGCGTCCCGCCTGCACGTAGCTGCCAACAAAGCCGTGAGTACCTACTCCCTTCTTCACTGGAGCTGGGCTGGCAGGCCGGCTTTAATTACTCTCTCGTACTGCTTCTAGGAGCAGGGCCACAGGGTACTGGGTGCAGGAGGCACTGCTGGGCTCCCAGCCCTCGGTGCAGCCCCTGACCAAGGGCTCCACTGCCCTCCGCATCAGGGCAAGCGCTTCACTCACATTGCTTTCCACACCCCCGCTGTCCCGATGGGTCACAGGTGGCCAGCAAATCCTGGCCCTCCCGCGGACTGGCCATGCGTCCCTGGGATGTCCCCTCCCCTCCCAACCTCAGTTTCCCTGATGGTGAAATGGAGCGATGCCCACTTTACAAGAGGAAGAAGGAACAGAAATGGGAGAGCGGG
>NW_006294609.1:85572-94695 GCF_000327345.1 Myotis davidii | reverse complement strand
GAAAGAGGGGGTGTGGGGGGAGCAATGTCCAAGGGGTCCCCGAGTGGCTCCTTGAGTTTGCAAGGCCTGCCTTGGGACATCCATCGGGGAGATTCAGAGACATCATCATGCTTGGAAAAGAGGAGGGGGTGATCCAGGAGGGCTGCCTGAAGGAGGTTAACTGCAGGTCCCACTCCGCAGACCCCACCTGCCTACCCCTCACGTGGCCACCCCGAGGAGGGGTGCTGGACAGGCCTGAGCTCTGAGCAGCCCCTAGTGCTGAGTTCAGGAAGCACCGTGAGCAGGAGCCGTTCTCACCGAGCAGAGCATTTGGGTCCCCCCTGCCCCAGAGCGATGGGGAATACGGGCTGGGCTGGGCTTAGCTCTGTTAATGAGCTGCTGTGTACCAGACCCAGGACTGACCATGCCAGAGACCCCCACAGTCAGTCCCAGCCTCCTCCCTTCCAGACATGCCCTGAGCTGGGGCAGGCCCACTGGAGCAGTGGTTCTCAACCTTCCTAATGCCGCGGCCCTTTCATACAGTTCCGCATGTGGTGGTGACCCCCAATGTCATCGTTGCAAATGGAACATGATGAAAGCATCATGATTCATCACAAAAACAATATGTCATGATATATGTGTTTTCCGGCGGTCTTAGGCGACCCCTGTGAAAGGGTCGTTCGACCCGCAAAGGGGTTGCGACCCACAGGTTGAGAACCGCTGCTCTGGCGGCTCATGCAGTGGAGGAGAGGCCTGGACCCACGCCGTCCACTTGGGCTGCTTTAACGCAATCCCACAGGCTGGTGGTTTATAAACAGCGCAGCTGCATTGCTCACAGTTCTGGAGGCTGGAAGTCAGACCAGGTGCCGGCAGGGCCTGGTCACAGATGTCTTGTACCCACCCCCAGCAGAAGGGACGAGGTTGCTGTCTGGAGCTTCATGTATAAGGGCACTCATCCTGCTCACGAAGGCTTAAGCACCTCCCACAAACCCCACCTCCTAATACCATCATTTAGGGGGTTAGGATATGAATTTGAGGGGGACACATTCAGACCATAGTGGAGCCTGATGGGCAGGGGCTCTAAGCCAGGGAGGCCCCGGCCTCGGCCTCACCCTGGGGAGCAGGTGGCTGACATACACCCTTTCTCCTTACCCAGCCCCAAGGACTCACCCAGGGCCCTCCTGGGAACCTGGAGCCCTGACCCAGCCCCCAGGCACACAGGTCCACCAAACCACCTGCTTTCAGATCCAAGATACTAGGGGGCATGGCCTAGAGGTGGGTGTGGTCCCCTCTCTGCTAGAATTGGGCCCAGCTGAGTCACTGGACACCTTGAACTTGAGTTTAAGAGCATCTCCTTGGGGTGTTACGGTGCTGCCTGGTCATGGAGGACCTCACTATTAAAAAGGATGCCATCATCCTACCTGCTCCTGGGAGGGTGACACCTAGAGAAGCTGCTTGGCTCCTGCTGGGCCCTGTTGCATGGCTCTGGCCTGCACAGTCTTCATGTCCAAGCCCCTTGCCTACTCCTGGGACCAGGACCATGATGCCATCTGTGCAGCCTGTGAGGGTAAAGGCTTCCCTGGGTCCAGCTGCTCGGGGGAATGGGGGTCCAGGCCAGGGAAAGTGGGTACAGAGCCTGGGCTTCTTGGTGCAACCTGCTCTGCTGCTCCTCCCTGATTGGTCCAGGCTGCTTGGGACGGGGGGGTTAAGTGGGAGGGTCTGTGATTGGCTGCCCTCACCAGAGTTCCTGGACTGGAGCAAGAAAGGCAGGGTCTCTCCCAAAGAAATGGGGTGTCCTGTTCCTGGGTCCCACATGGAACCCAGCCCTGCCCCGCCCCCCCAGATGTCTGTGGACATTTGTTAGAGGGTGAACAGCTACTGTCATTATATAGGTGAGGAAACTGAGGCTTGAAGTGGTACCAGACCTGCCCGAGCGCCACAATAAGTGGGTGATGCGTCCCAAATGGCCACCTCTCCCCCAGCCACACCAGGGTGGGTGAGAGGGATGTGGCTGCAACCAGAAAATTCTGCCGCAGATTTTTTCTAGTTGCATGAGTCAGAGGAGATGATTAAAGGTGGATTATGGGGAGATAAAATGTGCGAGTGGTGCACAGGACGTAGAAAAAGCGCAAGAGCCTCAAAGACCCCACTACACGCTCAGTGGGGTGGCTCAGACACAGACTCCACGCAGCGAACATGGAGGCACAGAGGGGGTGGGCTGGGTCCTGGCTCAGGAGCCCTGTGGAGCCCACTGTGGGGTTTAGTCCTGGGCTGTCAGTGCTGGGGACATGGGGAAGGGGACAGCACCTCCCCAGGCCTGTGTCCCGGAGCCTCAGGGACCCTGTGGGTGCCCAGGTTAAGAACAGCCCCCTAGACGGATGGTGACTTTGGCTCAGGGGGTGGAGGGGCAGGGAGGGCATGTCCAGAGTCACTCGCTGCCTCGTGGCTCACTGCACCCTTCAAATGCCAAGCACCAGGCTGGGCTGCAGAAAGACCCAGGGGAGCAAGCTCTCCCTAGGAACCAGGATGCCTGAGTTTCCTCATTATCTCCAACTTTGAAGACGGGTTCCTGTAAAAGCACGCCTGCTACCAGGTAGGCCCAGGGGCCGACCACACCAGGGTGAGAGGTAGTGGACAGGGAGGAAGTGGCCCTGGCCGGGCTGGGGCAACCATCCTAGCTACCCCCACCCTGGCCGCCAGGAGAGGAGGGAAGCCTTGAAGTGCCAGGCCTTTGAATCGCTGTCTCCATGACAACGCGTGGGCACAAAGGGCCGGGTGGTGAGCAGGCTGTGGCTATGCGAGGCTGAAAGGAGGAAGGGAATCTTTTATTTATGGGGAAGGCGGGATGGGGATCTGGGCTGCACCCACGCCCGTGACCAGATGGAGGGCTTAAGGCTGTGACCTGCAGCCCTGAGCCAGCACACCTGGGACACCTGAGAGGATTGAGCGTGAGCAACTGGAGGACAGGGCTGGGGTGAGAGCCCAGCACGTATACAGTCAGAGACGTGACCCCAGAGGTCCCCCCAGAGTGAGGGAGCCTCCCTCCACTGCGTCCAGCCTCTATAGGGCTTACTTTCTAGGACAGGTACATGCCAGGTGCCAGGGCAGGTGCAGGCAGCGAGGAAGTGCAACCAAACCAGATGCTGCAGAAACAGCACTCAGGTGGGGGTTGCCTGAGTGGGTACTAAAGAAGGTGTCAGACTCGGGCAGAAAGAACCACCAGTGCAAAGGCCCTGGGGCAGCACCGAGCTGAGAGTATCTGAGGACAAGCAGGAAAGCCAGGAGTCAGACCTGCAACCTCTCCTTTCCCCCACACCTGGCCACAGGCTCCAGGTCTCGGACATCAGGTGGGGCCGCCACCCAATCCTAGCTTCCAGCTGCCAGCTTCACCGTCCCCTGTTCCCCGAGCCCCCAAATGCAGAAGATTGTACCCAGGGTGCCACAAAGGGAGAATTCTGACCGTAGAGACCAAGGAGCAGTGTAGAAGCCACCATCGTGGAGCGGACATTTTATTTCCCTGATTGAAATATTTGAGAGATTGAAGAGAGAGACGGAAGTGATGTCATAGCCCCGTGGCTGCTTGCCGCAGACTCACCCACGATAGCCCCTTGCTCCTCCCATCCTCCCCGCAGCACACCCCGTCTTCTTTCCTTGTACATGTCTGGATTGGGCAATATTTTGTGAAATTGGAAGAACTGCACTGGAAAGTCAGAACCAACACGTGCCGCGATCCGCACGCACAGTTTCTAGTTTGAGCTGAGGGAGGGGTGGCCTGAGGACGCCCACCCCCACAGTTCTCAGGCTTTGGTGAGAAAACCACTCACAGGGGTTGAGAGGGGCTTGTAGGAAACCCCATATCCCTTCCAGCTGGGGTCTGGCTGGGTGGGCCTGGGAGGCTGCCAGCCTTTGCAGAGCCTGGAGCCAGAGGCCCATGTGGCCCATCTGAGCTTTTGTCCCCCCCTCAATAACCCCCCAGCTCCTGGCCCTCGGGGCGCCGGCCTCAAGGCAATTTAGGGTCATTGGGCCGTTTTGTCCCCTTGTGTTTAGAGGCAACATTCCCCTTACTCCCACCTCTGCCCCAGCCAGACTGCCTCCCTCCGGTGGCATCTGTAAGTCAGCTTGATTCCCACATGCTCCACTTCGGGGTCTGAGCCCAAGGTAGGGGAGGGAGGGAGGGCTCCAGGGCACCAGGCAGGACTGAGGGGATGGGGAGGGGAGAGGCTGGCAGGCAGAAGAAAGGTGGCCAAAGTGGGGTGGGCAGCCGGCTTCACCCGCCCCCTCGGTACTGAGTCTGGAATGGTCCCTGGCCCCTTCAGTCCAAAGATGGAACCCTCCAGTCCAGAAAGCCAGGTGATGTTCCCCAAACCACCACCCCCTCCCAGGACACATTGTCAGCTGCAACAAATGGGGCATTGCAGCTACCGCCACTGCACAGCCGACTCCACGGGGCTCCCGGCCGACAAGCCCCAGTTCCTCCTGCTGCTCAGAGAGACAGGCCCCTGGCTGCCACGTGCCTCTGCTGGTGTCTGTTAGCCCTTCTCCACCCCTCACTGAGGGCTTTCATTCTCTCATTTCATCCCCCATCAGCTCCATTGTAGAGATGAGAAAACTGAGTCAATGGCAGGGAAATGAAGTCTGGGGTCAAATAGCTGGGAGGTGCTGGGGGGGGGATTGAGGGGGGGCAGAGCTTAGGGAAGGCTGGGCTAACTGTGGAGCCTTCACGGGACCCCTGATGAGGCCAGGACCTGCCTACCCACAGATATGGTCTTGGGGGGGGCGGGGGGCACCCTCAAGTCCTGGGCTGGAGAGGGACTGTGGGCCTCTCTAGTTATAGCAGAGGGTCCTAGTTGCAGCTAAGACACTGGACACAGTCACCAGAGAAAGAAGGTGGGTGGTGAAGGGAGCGGCCAAGGACCAGGAAGAGTGGGGCCGGCAGAGGGAGTGGGGAGCAGGAGAGCTTAGGGTCCTGATGACAAATTCGGAATACACTCCTGGGGCTGAGGGAGCGAAGAGCTGAGCCTGGCTGATGGGAAAGAGCCACGGAAGGTCCTGGGACTAGCAGCCTCGAAGGGGTGGGCTCCCCAACATAAAGGACACAGAGGGACCGGCCATTGGCTGAGGGGACAAGGCTCTGTAACCCCCGGGATGCTGGGCACGGGGGAGCCGCACAGGGGCCCAGTGTGTGAGGACCTCTGTCGGGACTCCCTGGGGGACGCTGGCCCCTGAGGGCGCCTGACCAAGCCCTGGAGGCTGAGTCTCTCTGGGAAGTTGCTCCCTCGCCTTTGGGGGGCGGGGTGGGGGGGCTCACCGAGAAGGGCCACGCATCATGTGTCCACAAATGCCACTGGTGGCCACGCCAGCCTGTCTGCCAAGCAGGGGTCTCCACGCTGCTGGGAGGGACATTCTTGGGGACATGTGATGTAGCAGTGCCTGTATCATGAGGGCCACACAGAATGTTCTGGAGCCTCATCCCAGCCTCAGGGGCCTGGGAATGAGAACGGGAGACCCTGTGCTGGGCTCTGGGACGAACCAGGACAGTGTCCAGGAGGGTGACTCGTGTGTGTGCTGAGGGGGAGGGGAGGAGGGAGGAAGAGGACAGTGGAGGGAGGGTGCTGAGAATTCTGTACTGGGGGCAGGAGACAGGCTTGAAGGGAGGTGGCCTCCAGGCCAGCAGCTGGACTGTGGGGGGAGCGGGACTGTGAGAGGGTGGGACTGGGGGGGGGAGGGGGAGGGTGGGGGAGTGGGAAAGGTGAGGCCTGACCTCCCCCTGCAGCCGTGGGTCAGGGTCCTGGGTCCTGGAGGTGGGACAGGCCGCAGGGCCAGGGGACTCATCCAGGGCAGCTCTATGGCCCTTTGCTGCCCTCTGCTGACCAGCTTGGTCACTACAGTCCCGCCCTTCCTGTACCTTGTCTTTCTCCACCTCCTACCCTCCCAGCCCAGGCAGGAGGTGCCAGGAGCAAGCATGGGGCTGAATTGCTGAGATATGAGGTGGCTGGGAGCCTTGCCAACCCCTGTGCCCAGTTTGATCCCAACCAGAAGCTCCGGTGGCCACTCTCTGGTGGCCCCGGTGGCTAGGCGGCCACCCGAGGTCTCAGGACAGCATGGACTGACCTGGCATGTGTCTCCTGAGGGGTCTGCTGGAGAGCGGCCTTGCGTGTGGGTTGGGGGGATGAATCTGTGCGATATGTGTGTACACGTGTGTGCCACGCCTACAGAGAAAAGAGAGAGATACACCCAAATTTCAGCTCTGGCTTCCCGCGCTGGGTGCTGGGATTTCAATGACACTGCTCTGCCCACTGCCCTTCCTTGTATTTCTCCCTGTATTGTCCACAAACTGTACGTAATCAAAAGGAAAGAAGCCCTGAGCAACCCAGCCAGGGCGATATGTGTGTACGTGTGTGTCACGCCTACAGAGGAAAGAGAGAGATACACCCAAATTTCAGCCCTGGCTTCCCGCGCTGGGTGCTGAGATTTCAGATGACACTGCTCTGCCCGTCGCCCTTCCTTGTATTTCTCCCTGTATTGTCCACAAACTGCACGTACTGGCTTCGTAATCAAAAGGAAAGGAGCCCTGGCTGGGTTTCTCAGTGGTTAGAGCATCATCCCACAGACCAAAGGGTCACGGGTTCGATTCCCAGTCAAAGGCAGGTACCTCGGTGCAGGTTCAAGCCTCAGCCCTGGTCTGATGTGAGCGAGAGGTAACCAATTCATGTGTCTCTCTCATGTTTCTCTCTCTCCCCCCTCCCTCCCACTCTCTCTAAAAATCAATGGAAAAAAATATCCTCACTCCTCAGGGGAGGATTAAAAAAAAAATAAAGGGAAAGGAGCTTTTTAAAAACATCAGGTGGTGTCCAAAGCATGCCAAGGCCTCTGAGAGGCTGAGCCTGAGGCCTGGGTGGTCCAGAGCAAGGTTCCTGGAAACTGGGAGGGGGCCGAGGAGGAAGCAGAGGTGACAACAGGGCTCGGGGACCCCGCAGGGCTCTGCTTTAGAACCTAGTGCTTGCATGTATGTTTCCCCATAGCTCCCCATAGCCCCCCTCACCCCCCACAGCCTCCCCATTGCCTCTGGGCAGCCCCAGGGTCCCTCCTGCTGACATCCTCATGGCCTAGAGGTGGGGCTATCCCATTGTGCCCCATGTGTGCCCCGCTCTGCTCTCCGGCACCCATCTCAGTCTCTCCAGGCTCTCCCCTAGTCCCTAGGGAACTTGCTGGGATTCACCCGGAATGGGCACCCTGACTCCCCAGGCTCAGCCCCCCAGAGAGGGCATGGGATCCCCAACATCCTACTTCCCCTTCAGCCCCACCAGCGCTCCCCTCCCCCCGACTCATTTAAACGTTAATCAGAGGAGGAGGCCCCTCGTGCTGCTGCCTGTGATGACAGGTCTGTCTCGGCCTGAAGTCCTTCCTTAGCCACCCGAGTGGCAGCCCCTCAAGGGCCCGCAGGCCCGGGTGGCTGTGCAGGAACGGCCATGGGACTGGGTCATTGGTGCCTTGGTGTTTGGTGGCCTCTCCAGGAAGGTGGCAAAATGCACAGGAGCCCTAGGCAGTTTGGCCCAGTGGATAGAGCGTCAGCCCATGGACTGAAGGGTCCTGGGTTCGATTCCGGTCAAGGGCACATACCTCAGTTGCAGGCTCCATCCCTGGCCCTTGTTGGGGCCTGGGCAACCAATCAATGTCTCTCCCTCTCTATACATTAATGGTTCTCTCTGTCTTTCCCTCTCCCTCCCTCCCACTCTAAAAACCAGTGGAAAAATATCCTCAGATGAGGATTAACAACAACAACAACAAAAGTGACAGGAGGACTTCAGCCGTGTGCTCTGCAGGGGCCGGGAGGCCAAGGTCGGCCTTGCTCAGCACCTGGAGGGACAGCGCGTCCCAACATCAAAGCCTGGCCGCCAGGTGAGGAGGGAAAATCGATGTCGGGCTGAGGGATTAATGCAGAGGAGCCAGGATGGGGACAGGACGATGTTGGGGGGGCGGGGGGGTGCCAGGCCGACCGGGCTCCACACCCCCGAGCACCTTCCACCTACGTCAGAATGTGCTGCAGGGCGGCCAGGCGAGCAGCTCCATCCATCTGGCCCTGGACGTCCCCAGTGGGGCGGCTGGGCTGCTTGCCCGATTTCGGCAGAACTGCTGACTCTGCACTGGGCGGTTCCCACAGAGGAGCCAAAGGCCTTGAACAGCCAGCCAGAGACTCCCGGGGACCCAGTACCAGCTGGGCCCCTGACTCCATCGCTGGTAAGCCCCAAGAGACTGGGCTGAAGGGTATCTATGGGGGGCTGCCTGGGGTCCACCTCTCTAGCTGGCCCAGGTTATTACATATTACAGAGTGAGCCATAGCGTTATTTTATTATTTATGCAAAACATGATGAAGAAAAAGAGCAATCGATGCAAAAATATCACTATAAAAACACCAGCTATTTGCCCTAACCGGTTTGGCTCAGCGGATAGAGTGTTGGCCTGCAGACTGAAGGGTCCCAGGTTCGATTCCAGTCAAGGGCATGTACCTTGCTCGCGGGCATATCCCCAGTAGGGGGTGTGCAGGAGGCAGCTGATCAATGATTCTCATCGATGTTTCTAACGCTCTATCCCTCTCCCTTCCTCTCTGTAAAAAATCAATAAAATATATTTTTTTAAAAAAATAAACAAACTCAGTTGTTTAAAAAACGAACAAAAAACACGAGCTAGTCAACCCCCTGACCCCTTCCATAGCATTTCGGGTCAGGCAGCTTTCCTTGGTGCCGCCTTCCTGTGTGCCGGGGATATGTGTCCCTGTGGCTAACACCTCAGTAGACACTCAGCCTCTCGATGTGTGGGTGCCCCATGGTGCTCCCAGCCCATCGACCCCTGTGACGACATTAAAGATGTCCCGAACCTTCCTATCAGGAAGAGACCTCAGCCGGAGGCTCTGCCATGGAGAGACCCAGCCTGGCCTGACCGGGGTGGCTCAGAGGTTGAGTGTCAACAAATGAACCAAGAGGTCACGGATTTGATTCCCTGTCAGGGCACATGCCCAGGTTGTGGGCTCAAGCCCCAGTAGGGGGCATGTAGGAAGCAGCCAATTGATGTTTCTATCTCTCTATCCCTCTCCCTTCCCCTCTCTCTCAAAACCAATAAAGAACATGTTTGCTTTTTTTTTTTTTT
>NW_006294609.1:81563-85461 GCF_000327345.1 Myotis davidii | reverse complement strand
CAGTGATGAAGTAGCAACGAAAATAATTTTATGGTTGGGTCACAACATGAGGAACTGTATTTAAAGGGCCAGAAGGTTGAGAACCACTGCTTTAGGGTTTAGGTTTAGGAGATGCATGCCTGTGGGGGAAGGAGAGGGGAAGGGAAGTGGAGGCTGCTCCCTAGAGGAAGAGCAGGAGCTGGGCTCCTTGTCCTGTGGCTTTATCTCCTTCTCACAGGCAGGAATCTTAGGGGAGGTCTCGGGGGGAGGGTTTCAGTAGAATATTCATCCGTTTTCTAGCTGGGCTCCTCCAGGGCTGCGGTCTCCACTGATGGGTCAGTGTGAGGGCAGAGAATCATGAGTCATTACAGCTGGTCTTGGTGCGGCCCACCTGGTTTTGCTGCTTTTCGGGGCCTGGAGCTGAAATACAACTGAGGCCTAGATGTCCTTTCTAGGGAGGTGAACCTTCTGCACCTGCTGTAAACTGCTCTGCAATTTGTTCAGCTGTCTCCGTTTCCCCATTTCACTTGACCTGACTTATTGGCCCCTCTCCACAGGAGTTGGGGTCGATGCTGCTGTTGCCATGTCATTCTGGTCGTCATGCAGCACGTGCTGAAGGCTCCGGAGCCCTGAGCCAGCCGCCTCCGTCACAAGAAGTTGCCAGTACATTGGCCACAAAGATGCACGTTTATCCTGCCTCAACCTCATCGTCGTTCCTTCTCTTCTGTCGCCAGGGGCCTCAGGTCCTCTGGCTCGGCCCTCTGTCAAGGCCTGTGCCCTTGTTGGGCTCCCTGGGCTGTGGGCTCCCAAGATGCCTCCGGCCAGGGCTCACCTGGTGCCGGCACTGACCGAACCATTGGAAAAGGTGGAAGAAGCAACCTGGGGACAGCAGCTCTGCTCCAAACCCCGTGGTGGGCCTCAGGGATGTTGCTCCTTCTCTCTGGGACTCAGTTTACTGCGTCAAATGGGGCAGTAATCATAGCTCCTCTCTGGGGAAGACTGTGATGGCCACACTCGTCAGCATTTAGGGTACACCTGATTTTACCAGGAAGGAATGGGGGGATCCAAATGCCTTTCTTCACAGGTGCGTTGTAAGTGACCGTCCCAAGTGGCCGGCGTGGCGAAGCATGACCGCATCCACGTAAGCGTAACAGTGTGCTCTGGGATCTAGCAGACAATCTGGGCGTCGGGAAAGGCAATCATATTTCACCGGCTCTGAGAAAAATGAACACAGTTCCACAGCCACATAGAGCTTGAGCGGAATCTGTGAGCAAGGAGTGGGTGAGGGAGAACGTGCCGGGAGAGCCAATACCGGCCTGTGTTTGCTGCAGCCCGATAACAGGAAGACAAACCCCAAATTAAACAAATAGGAATGAATTTCTCTGCGTGTAGTCGGAGCAGATATATCACTTAAAAATGGGTAGAGCAAGCGGCAGAATGCAATAAATCCAAATGAACTCCGAGGCTGAAGTAAAAACAAATATTTCACTGAGTAGCAGTACAAGATGGGACACGGGAGGAAAACAGAGAAAGGACTGTTTGGAAGAACCACTCACGACGTAGTCACATGACTGTGGCAGGAAGGGGTCGGTAAGTGTCCCATTAAGGTCTGTCTCTTGCATGCTTTCTCTCAGGAGTTCCTGGCCCTGCTGACTGGTCCAACATGGGGCTGGGGGACGGGGGTGGGAGGGAGAGATGACAGCCACACGACCAAGTCCACTGAGGCCCTCTCAGATCAGCCTGTCTCCTGAGCTGGAGGACAGGACCCAGCTCTTTGCCCTATGCCCCCAACTCACCCCCACTTGGCTGACCTCCTGGAGGACCCCCACTCAATCTCCCACTAGGATCTCTGGCCTTGGGGACTGTCCCTCCTTCAAAAGGTGCCAGCAGCTATTCACAGCCGAACTGGCTTCTTGATGTTTATGGAGCATCTGTGAAACTTAGTTGTTGTTTTTTCATATTTTGTTGGCATCTTTCAGGCCAGCCTTATCTCCACGGGCACATGTACAGGTAGGGCACCCTCCCAAGGGACCTGAGGCACCGAGAGACTCCTACCTCAACCTGGAGGTGAGGGGATGGGCTCAGGGAAAACTGCGAGCCCTGCTCCTGTGCCCTCTCTCTGCAGCCCCAAACCATTCCGCTCGCCATCAACTCCATGTCTTGGCCACGGGCTTCTTGAAGCAAATGCCGTAAACTGTGATCCTTGGCTTTTTCTTTTTCTTTCTTTTAAATCACAACAGCTTTATTGAGAGAGAATTCACATACCACCCAACTCAGCCATTTCAAGGGTACAACTGTATGGGGTTTTTAAAAATATATATATTTTATTGATTTTTTACAGAGAGGAAGGGAGAGGGACAGAGAGTTAGAAACATCGATGAGGGAGAAACATCGATGAGAGGGAAACATCGATCAGCTGCCTCCTGCACACCCCTCACCGGGGATGTGCCCGCAACCAAGGTACATGCTCTAGACTGGAATCAAACCTGGGACGCCCCCAGTCCACAGGCCGATGCTCTATCCACTGAGCCAAAGCTGTCAGGGCTGTATGTTTTTTTAAAAAAAATATTCGCAGAATTAAGCAAACATTACCACGATCCAGTTCCAAAACATTTTCATACCCATATTCCACACCCATTAGCAGTCACTCTCATTCCTCCAAGAAACCACTAATCTACTTTCTGTTTCTATTCTGGCCACTCCCCAGAAATAAGATCATAAAACATGTGGTCTTTTGTGTCTGGCTTCCTTCACTTAGCATGATGTTTTCTAGATTCGTCGGTGCTGTAGCTGGATGCATCTGTATTGTAGTCCTTTTTATCGCAGAATAATATTCCACTGTGAGTGCACTATACAGTTTGTTTCTCCATTCATCCATTGATGGACACTTGGGTTGGTTCTACCTTTTGGCTATTGTGAATAGAGCTGCTATGAGAAAGGGTCACTGGCCACTATCCTCACAGTGGCTTGCCCCTGGGTTGAGGACTGGGGGAATGGCAGCTGATCTGTTAAACGTGGATATTGACTGAAATGCACTCACATTTATCAGCCTCTTCATCAAGCTGTTGCCTGGAGGCTGCAATTGGTCAACAGTGCTGAACAGATCAGGGTGTCCAATTCTCTGATATGCATGGAGCACCTGGTGAACCAGGTGAACCTGGTGGGCAAGGTGGGTGAGGTGGGGAGTGAGGCTGCCACCCACAGTCAGACCCAGCTGTGGGCTACTAAAATGTCTTCAGGAGCTACAGGAAGGGCCCAGGAGCGAGTGATGGGGAGGGGGCCCTATAGCGGGCAGGCAGGCAGGTCCCTCCCAGAAGGTGTTATTCCTGCGGCAGGCTCAGAATGTGATGTTGGAAGGAAGGGCATCCCAGGCCCAGAGTGGGAAGTCCTTAGGAGTGAAGGGAGGCCTGAGGGAGGTGGCAAAGCAGATGGCTTTGCTGCCAGCCCCAAGGGTGGCACTGAGGGCCTGCAGAGGAGGTTGGGGAGGGGACTGAAACCAGGGAGACCACAGGGGTTCCCACGGAGCCTGTAGGTGCCGGGCAGGCCATTGGGTGGGCGGTGGGACTGGGAAGACAGGAGCGATGGCTTCCCAAACGCCCCTTTACCCCGCAGGAGAAGTGGACCGCCTCAGCTGTGAGTCCGTGCGGCTCAACGACCAGGGAGGAGCCCAGGTGCGCAGGTGCGCCACGGCGCTGGTTGGCGGCGCAGGATCCACTTGACCCGGGGCGACTTGGGAAACCTGAAAAGAAATCGCACACCCGGTAGCCGTCAGGAGGCACGGAGTCCACGGTGGGGAAGGTGGAGCTGGGGGTGGGTGGCCAGGGAGACAGGGTCCCGTTTGGGGGTGTGGCCACGGACTGAGAAGGCGGGGTTCAGGCGTGAGTGGGGCCGCCCCGTGCGCGGGATCTGCCACGGGACA
>NW_006294609.1:76145-81202 GCF_000327345.1 Myotis davidii | reverse complement strand
TGTGCGGGCGGGCCCGCAGGCCCCCGGGTTCCTCTGCTCGTCCCGGGGTTCGTTACGAACTTTCAGAGTGTAAAGGGGCTTATTGGGCATCGCCTGTAGCGAGGGAAGTCGGGAGGGAGGTGTTTCCTGCATTCCTTTGGTTCCTGAATTTTGCGACTCCTCAGTACTACCGGCCAAAAACAAAGAACAGCTCCACGTTAAGCCTGGCACCGCCCGCAGGAATACAAAGTTGTGATCTGAAATTTAAAATCGAGTGTCCTCCGTGCTGCCCCAAGCGAGGTCTGGTGGAATGGAAGGGTTCGTAGTCCGGGTCCCCAGAGTTGTCCGCGATCCAGGGGCTTCCCAGACGCAGCCACTATGAACAGATGGTGTTGGGGGAGGAGATGGGAAGCTGCTCAAACACCAGACTTTTAAACCTTTAACGCGGTAACTTTGAAAAGCGTGAGGGCTTTGGGCAGGTGAGAAGCGGGACTCTCAGTGCCTTAGCCACTATCCCTCTGGGTAGAGATGCAGTTTTTTTTTCAAAGGGATCCTGGGAACAGTTTGCAAGGCTCCAGTTGGTACCAAGGGTCCGGAAGGTTCTTCTTGCGGTTGGTTGGCCGCGGTTTCTCAGGTGAGACTGCTGAAAGGCATGGTGCTGCCTCCCTCCGCCCTGGGGGGAGGCTGGACCAAGGAGCACCGAGCCACATCTCAGGCTTCGGTGAAGGCCCGGCCACAGCAGGTGGGAGGTGAGGTCTCAGGTCCAGAAAGTCAGCGTCTGGTGGCTCTGAAGCAGGGGTCCTCCAACTACGACCCGCGGGCCACATGCAAATACAAATATTGTATTTGTTCCCGTTTTGTTTTTTTTACTTCAAAATAAGATATGTGCAGTGTGCATAGGAATTTGTTCATAGTTTTTTAAAAACTATAGTCCAGCCCTCCAACGGTCTGAGGGACAGTGAACTGGCCCCCTGTTTAAAAAGTTTGAGGATCCCTGCAAGGGACTGTGCGGCCAGTGGAGGTGTTGGCCTGGATCCTTCCAGAAGCTGCACGGTCAGATGTGGAGTCTGGGACTGATGGGAGGAGGGAGGAGCTGAACTGGAGAAGGGGAGGCCTCTGGGAAGCCATCCCGTGCCGAGGTAAAGCAGTGGCCCTGGCCAACTGAGGGAGGAGGGCAAGAAGGGGCTGAGGGAAGTGATGGCCCTTTGGGGAGCACCCACATGTGAGGGGAAGCCAGGAAAGAGCAGCGAGCACTGGTGGTGCAGCATTCAGGGGGAGGAGGCAGCTGGGGGCGGGAAGACTTAGGGAGGCAGAGAGTGGTTGTCTGTGGGGTCCCTGCAGAGGGCAAATACGGGACCGGCTCCCACAGTCTGGGCACCACGGGGACTGCCAGGCGGAACTGGGATGAACGGTGCAGAAGCTGTGCCCCTGGTGTGGGTGGAAGGGCGGGAGGGAGGGGGCTTGGAACCAGCGAGGCCATATTTTGTCTAGGCACAGCCCTGGATTTTCTTCCCCAGGTTCAAAACCAGCAGTGAAGCCCTCGTAGCCAGAGGCACTCAGTTACCTGGGGGGGAGGGGGGAGGGTTGGGAGGGCGCTCTCTGTGATGCCCGCGAGGGGCAAGTGCTGGGATGCAGGGACTGAGCTGTGGGTGCCTAGAAGAGGCTGGGGGCCCCTCCTAGACTTCCTCAAGTCCAGCCTGTGTCCTGGGGATGCCCTCAAGGAGCCCACTATCGGTGGAAGGTGCTCTGCGTGCCCCCCGCCCCCCATGGGGCCTGTTCTACCTTTGTCATTGCTGGTGGTCTCGTGAGTGATGGTGGTCTCGGTGCCCGGGACTGGAGGAAATGAGGCAGAGGCCAGACCGACTGCACAGACGGTGGCCCTTCCCTGTCCTCTGCCCTGCAGTAAAAATTCTCCCGGCTGAGAATTACTCCTGCTCAGTGGGCTGGTCCCTGCAATTCCTGCAGGGGCGCTGGGGGTCATTAAATCTGCTCCCAGGGCGAGCGGCAGCCTGTGGAGCCGGGTTTGAGCTGTTGCACTGGCTCCGGACTCAGTGGGGGCCACACTGAGATTGTTTAGAAAATCCAGGTCTTCCGGGACAAAGGCTTCTGTACTTGGGCGTGAGCTGGTGCAGAAGGTGGTGATGGAAGGGGACACTGCAGGTGATGACAAGTGGCCCTGCCAGAGGCAGGGAGAGACGGCCCACTAAAGCCGTGCGCTGCACGCATCCATGTTTGACATGAGAACTAGAATGTGTGTGACTGGTGCAAGATTCTAAATCCACGAAGAATGCCCCCACCTGGAGAGAAGGTGGGGCTGCCGTCCTGTCAGGTCGTGCTGCCTGGATGGCTGCAAAGCGGCCACTTGTTCTGGAGTTGGATGTGAAACTGCCAGCCCTGCCCTGTGCCCTTGCATAGCCCTGTGGCAGGTCGGCCTCCCCTTTGCCAGGGTGAGAGGGGAGTGACTGGCTCTGTGACCTGGGTGGCCATGCCCTCTGAGCCCCCCCACCCCTGCCCTTGGAGCAGAGTAGGTCCGCGAAGAGCGCAGTGCAGGGTGTGTGGGAGGGCACCAGCCCAAGGTCCCCGATCCCAGCCTTCCTGCCTGTCACTAACGCGTCGGCCCTGCTCTTGGCTCCGTCCACTAGTGGTGGCTGTGGCTGTGGCTGTTTTGGGCTGTGTTGGCGGAGTGAAATACTGATGACAGAGGCAGTTTGGCCTGCAAAACCTAAATAAATTATTTACTATTTGGCCCTGGATGGGAAGGTTTGCAGGCCTGGGAGGAGACACCCCGCACAGGGTGCCAGAGCTGGCGCGCACACTGTCACGGGTTCCTTCCAGAGCTGGTTGACGGTCATTCCGCCCCGCCTGCCACTGGGGTGATCTTTGATATGTTTACGGCAAGTTTTTGCCTGGCCTGTGTGGCTCAGTGGTTGAGCATCCACCCATGAACCAAGAGGACACTGGTTTGATTCCCGGTCAGGGCACATGCCCGGGTTGCAGGCTCGATCCCTAGCAGGGGGTGTGCAGGAGGCAGCCGATCCGTGATGTTTCTCTCTCATCGATGTTTCTATCTGTCCTTTTCTCTAAAAATCAATGATAATGATGATAATGATAATAAAAGGCCTGCTTTTTCCCCTGGCTGTGGCTCGGTGTGAGGCTGGGGGGAGAGAGGGAGGCCTGCCCTGTCCTCCCTGTTGGCCTTTCGTTTTCCATTTCTCATCCCCTGTATAAAAACAACGAGATACAGTAGAATTAGACACAGGCTGCAGCGAGACAGAGGTGATGGCTGGAGAGCCTCGTCCTTGGGGCGCCCTGCACTGCTCCCAGGTGGCCTTGAGGCAGTGCCACGGAGCGCCATCCCGCGTTCCGGGCCTGTCAGCCGTGGGCCAGTGTGGGCTGCTTGAGGCTGTTCCTTGGAACCCTGATCCCAACAGATCGTCCCCCCAATAAAGGGGTTCTATTATTTGAGAACCCTCCGGCTTTTCCTGTCTGTAGCTGGGATAGGGGCAGAAGACCCAGGAATTCCCAGATGGGTGCGGGGGAGAGGGGGTGCCCTCCCAGCAGCTATCCCTGGAGGTTCCTCTCGCTCTGGCTGTCCCATGGCAGCAGCTGTGTCACCCCCTCACCTTGGCAAGCCCCCCCACCCCTCTGCATGCCAGTTAGCAAACACTGCCCTCCCTGTTCTAAATCATCGCCTGGAGTGACCTTGCTCCTCCCTTCTTCGGAGTCCCTCCCTGGTAGCATATGAGCTCCCCTGTTCTGTGCAGCCCAGAGTTTTACTGGCATGAAGCGGCTGCTCAGGGCATTTGAATGGATGATGGCAGAAATGTGGGATGTGATTGGAGGAGAAAGCTGGGTAGTTGGGGGGCAGCTGCCTTCCTCAGGGACACATCCACCTGAGCTGCTGGTCCACCGTGGCCCCCGTTGGTCCCAGGGGGGGCTCTCCTCTCACAGAACTCTGCAGATGGTCCACCTGGCTTATTGCCACCTACACCTCACCCCAGATTCATTCCGTACATGTTTGTTTTACAACTATCTGAAGACCTGGCCCCTTGCCAGGCACTGTATTAGGAACTTGGACTTAGCAGTGAACAAAACATTGAAACATCTAGGCGCTCGCCTTCTAGAAAGCTGTTCCAAGTCCTCCTCTTCCCCAGCGTAGCCCTCTGAGGTGTGGGGATAGGGAATGTTGTGAACATGCCCATTGCTCTTCCCGGAGACCAGCCGTTGACTTCTTTATCCACCCGCTGTGGCCGGGCACCTGCCAAGTGCTGCTGGGGCCCTCTGTGAGCATGCAGGGCGAGGAGGAGTGGCCACTGCGGTGGCTCTTGGGACCCACCCTGCATGAGGAGTGGTGATTGACAGTTGCTGCAGGCAGACTAGCAAGCTGCTTTGGGTGGTCTCCACTCTAAAATTGAGGCCCTGGGGCCCTGGCCAATTTTGTTCAGTGGTTAGAGCATTGGCCTGCAGAATGAAGGGTCAGGCGTTTAAACCTGGTTAAGGGCACATACTTTGGTTGCAGGCTGGATCCCCGGCCCTGATTGGGGTGTGTGTAGGAGGCAACCAATTGATGTGTCTCACATCGATGTTTCTCTCTCTTTCCCCTCTCTTCCACTCTCTCTAAAAATCAATGGAAAGAAATATCCTTGAGTGAAGATGAACAAAAATCCTTACTATATAATAAAAGCCTAATATGCTAAGTGCCCGGTTGACTGGCCGTTCAACCAAAGCGTAATATGCTAATGATATGCTAACACCACTCAACCGCTCGCTATGACATGCACTGGCCACCAGGGGGCAGACACTCCAACCGGTAGGTTAGCTTGCCGCTGGGGGCCGACGTGCGCGGTCGCTCCTCAGCTGGCCAACCTCCCGCATCTCTCCCAGCCCTGATCATGCAGCAGTGGGGTCCCTTGGCCTGGCCTGTGCCCTCTCGCAATCCAGGACCCCTTTGGGGATTTTGGAGAGCTGGTTTCAACCAGATCCCACAGGGGGAGCTCTGCTCATTCAGAAGCCAGGCTCACGGCTGGTGAGCACAGCTGTGGTGGTAGGAGCCTGTCCCGCCTCTGTGGCAGTTGTTT
>NW_006294609.1:74261-75908 GCF_000327345.1 Myotis davidii | reverse complement strand
CCCCCCAAGGGCTCCTGGATTGCTAGAGGGCGCAGGCCAGGCTGAGGGATGCCCCACCCCCCCCAGTGCACGAATTTTGTGCACCAGGCCTCTAGTTAGTAAGTAAGTAAATAAGTAAATAAGTAAATAAATTAAATAAGATGGAGGCCCCAGGAGAGTGTCCAGGCTTCATGGTTGGAGTGAAGGGGCCAGGGAAGCAGGGTGCCCTGCTGGGGACGGGGGGACGGGAGGGGGGGGAGCTGCTGGCCCGAGACAACTTCTTCCCTTCGCCTTTCAGCTGCTCCATTTCACCAGGAGGCTTCTAGGACAACGGCTATTCGACAGGCTGATGAAGATGACCTTTTACGGACAGTTTGTGGCCGGTGAGGACCAGGAGTCCATCCAGCCCCTCATCCGGCATAACAGGGCCTTTGGCGTGGGCTCCATCCTGGACTACGGCGTGGAGGAGGACCTGAGCCAAGAGGAGGCGGAGCGCCAGGAGATGGAGTAAGGCCTGCGGGGCATCGGGTGGTGACCCCAAAGCGCCCCAGGGCAGCCAGGGGCTGGGTCAAGGCCCAGGCTGGGAGGAGGCCAGGGCTAGGAGAGCTTGGTCATCCTGGTTCCCGGAACCTCCGTCGGGGGTTCTTGCGTTTTTGGCTCGTGGGGATTACAGCCCTGGACTTTCTGGGATGTTCTGTGTGCCTGAGGCCGGAGGGACATCGAGGCTAGGGGTCAGCACACTGTGACCACAGCCGATCGCACCCACTGCCTGGCTTTGTACAGTCTGCAAGCTGAGGATGGTTTCTGCACTTTCATTTTTTTAAATATATTTTATTGATTCTTTACAGAGAGGAAGGGAGAGGGATAGAGAGTTAGAAACATCGATGAGAGAGAAACATCGATCAGCTGCCTCCTGCACACCCCCCACCGGGGATGTGCCCGCAACCAAGGCACATGCCCTTGACCGGAATCGAACCTGGGACCCTTCAGTCCGCAGGCCGACGCTCTAGCCACTGAGCCAAACCGGTCAGGGCGGTTTTTGCACTTTTAAATGGTTGAAGCAAGCCGGAGCAAGAATAGTATTTCGTGACGTGTGAAAATTATATTGAAGTTCAAGTCGCTTTCGCCCTGCGAGGGCCGAGTTGAGGAGCTGTGGCACACACGCTGAGTGGCTCTCGGGCTGAGAATAGGGCTGCCCAGTTGGTTGCCTGCCCTGGTGTGGAGCCTTCCTGCTCTGCCCAAGCTTCTCTCCTGGGAGGACCCCACCCTTTCCTGGCCCCTGAGGTGGTTTTCTGATATGCAGGTGGGCTCTGCCTGGTGGGTTCGGAGCCTGCCCAGGCATCAGTGGGGAAGGGATTGTGCAGCCACGAATAGTTGTCAAGCTGCCTGGGTTCCTCCTGAGGCCACCAACTTGCTGCAGGGTTTGCTCTCTGGGCAGCGAGTGTGGAAACATGGGCATGTCCCTGAGCCACCCTGCTGAGTCAGAATTAGGTCACCCTCCGCTTCCTGGAGCAGTGTTCTTAGGGGAAGTACAGACAAGACCTGCCCTTTCTTTGCAAAATGCCCGGTTTCCGTGCCGATGCCTGCACCTGTCCGGACAGGGCCCTCATTTGCATCCGGAGTCCCAAGTGCTGATAGCAATTGTGCCCGACTGACCCCAGGCTTGGG
>NW_006294609.1:72229-74195 GCF_000327345.1 Myotis davidii | reverse complement strand
TGGGAGGGGAGGGGAGAGAAGGGAAAGGAGTCACATGAGGCTCCTGCCCTGGGAACAGAATGTCCAAGCCTCACAGCCAATTGGCCTGGGAAGCCCAGCCCCTGCCTAGTGATTCGCTGTCTCGAAGGCGGGGTTCTCCAGCTGAGCACTCCCTCTGTTTCCAGTGGGGGCTGTGGCTGCCTGTTGACTAACTAATAGGCTCTGTGTCCCGCTGGGTCAGGGTGAGGGCTGGATGGTTTCACCGTGGGATTTCCTCTCTCTTTCTCTTCTATGAAAAGACTCCTTTCCCAGGGTGGCCTGCCTGTCTTCCTCCCTGTCCTGGGGCTCAGGGGCCTGTGCCCTTGGACTGCCCTGCAGTTAGCAGCCCTTGTCCTGCAGGAGCACCACTTGGTGGGCTCTGGGACATGAGTGGTGGTCCCTCCCCATCCTAACAGGGTGACTGCCAGCCAAGCCAGTGGCATGTGCCAAGGACCTGTGCCCAGCTCTGCTGCCAGAGGCCCTGTGCCCGCCCGCGGAGGGGCCTGGGCTGAGGTGTGCACCGTCAAGTTGCCTGCCTGCCAGCCTGGCTGACAGGATGGTCCCAGATAGGAGGGGCTCTAGACGTGCCCATGGATGTGGAGGCCCCTGCCCCAAATGAAGGCTGCAGGCAGGGATTGCCGGGCCTGCCTTGGGCACAACTGTTAAAGGCACAGACAGCATGGAGGCATCTGCAGGCCCAGGAGGGCTTCTCAGGGCAGGAAACAGGAGGTGGGAGACAGCAGCCATCTGGGGAGGGTGTGGGGTGGTGTTTCCCAGAGCCTTCTTGATGGAAGGCAGAGGCCAGGGCCCCGACTCTAGGAGAGGACCCCCACGGAGTCTCCCCAGCAGGCAGAAGCCGTGGAGAAGGGGAAAGGGGGTAGGGTGTCATCTACCTGGCAATGGGCTGTGATAAGGACACCCAGGGGCAGTGTGAGGGCAGGTGTGTCTGTCCTGTTTACGCAGACCCAGGGCTGGCTGGAGGCTGCCTGGGCTTCGGTCCCCAGAGTGGTGGCAGCTCCCTGGGGTACACGTGCACAGAGTGTCTTGGGGGCGGAAATAACCATGACCTCCGAGGCTTTCCTGCCACCGAGCATGCTGGGAGTGAGAAACGGGGAGTCTTCCGAGCCTGGAGACCTTTAGATATAGGTAAAGGTTCCCATCGATGGAAGGCCGTCTGCCTAACAGACAGGTTAACGCTCACCTTCTCTGAGCCACGGACTGTGGTTGTGGAGCAGGCCTGCGCCCTGCCAGCTGCTGCCCGAGCGGACCAGGCCCCTGCCTTGGGGCCACACCTTGGAGGGCCTGGGCCTGGGTCTTGTAGGTGCCCTTGCCCAGGGGCCTCAGGTTGGGGGTTGGGGTGGGAGCTCCTTGTTCCCGCAGGGATGTCGTATGTGGGGCCAACATGGTCACATACCTCACCCTCTTCCTTCTGTTACTAGTACATCAAGCACTTGCTTGTGGTTGGCATGAGGTGGCCGGAGCAGTGGCTGCAGGCGTAGCTCCCATTCTTGCCCCCAGGCTGTGGCCTTGTGGGTCCTGCCCTAGGCGTCTGTCCCAGGGTCCCAGACTCAGGCCTGGGGACTTGCTCGGGGGCTGTGAGGTGAAAGTGGGCACAGCCTCTTAACACAGGTGGGGTCACCACCGCAGGTGCAGGTCCCCGTCAGCAGCTTCCCTTGCTTTCCCGTGGCCTAGAGCGCCCCCGGGGGATGCCACGGCCCCTTCCCTGGGGGTGAGAGCAGATGAGCAGAGCTGGGGGGCTGTGCAGCTGCGCTGAGCCCTCTCTGTGGTCCCTGATTGAGAGGCTTTAGATACAAATCGGGTGATAAAGCTGCGGGTGCCTGCTCTGGGCCTGTGGGCAGCCATGATGAGCGCTCCCTTCATCTGAAGACTTCTCCTCCTGCTGACGACCCCACGCCACTGTGAGGAGGAGGATGGTGGTTGCTGTGAT
>NW_006294609.1:57002-72015 GCF_000327345.1 Myotis davidii | reverse complement strand
CGGGGTGGGAGTGGCCAGGGCTGAGGGCTGGCCTCACTGTCCTGCCCTCATGAGGCTTGGGGGTGCTATTCAGGTAGGATGGGAGGGTTTTCATTTTCAAAAGAAACATTTTGGTTGCTGCTTGGAAATTAAGTCTAAGGGGCAAGAGTGCAGCCGGGTGCTGGGTGGCTAGAGATGGGGCCGGCTGTGTGTGGGGGCAGGAGGCCAGTCTTGGGCCCTAGTGGTTGGAGGTGCCTGGATGAGGAGGGGGGGAGGGTAAAGCCAGGGGCCCTCGCTCATCCGTTTGGGGGATTTGTACGCCGGTGGTGGCCCGTCTTCGTTTCTCATCAGCCCCGACTAGCCCTGTAGTTCTGTCCTCTCCTCAGAAGGAATGGCTGCAGGGCGAGGTCTCCTTCCAGGACGCACTCTGAGCTCTGGGCTGTTCAGAGAGCTCCCACCTGTCAGGGGCTTTTACTTCCGGTCCAGGCTGCGAGGGCTCCGCCCATGGGGGGCCTCGGCTGGCTTCTCCGGTGCAGGCTGCTCCCCTCCCAGCTCAGGGGGGGTCCCTGGAGGCCTGGGTGGATGGGGCGGCTGAGCCACTCTTCCCTGCTCTGGCTCACCAGCCCTCGCACAGCTTTCAGGTCAGGTTCAGGACGCAGCCTCGTTTTCTCTCACCCTGATGGGTCAGTCCTTGTCAGTTGTGCCTCGGGTGGCATGACCTTGACCCTTGCCCTCTTCCTTCCCTAAGGGCCTGCACTTCAGCTGCGGAGAGGACGGACGGAGGTAAGAGGGGGCCGCTCACCAACAAATGCTCTCACCGCCACCCCCTTGGCCCCCCACCCACCATGGCTGGCACCTGGAGTGGGGGCGTAGCCAGCCCAGGGGGCAGAGGGTGGTGCTGAGTTCTGTCCCACGCCCATGGGCACCCAGGCCATGGCTCTGAGTGTGCTGACGCACCCTTCCAGCCCTCCCTTAGCCTGGGTTCTGCCTCCCCGGCCCAGGTCTGCCATGTGACGAGGGCTCTTCCGGGGAGGAGCAGAGGGTGCGGGGTCAGGTGACTGTGGGACTGGCAAGCAGCCTGGAGCACGTGCAGGGGGTCAGGGCATCTGTGTGCTGGGAGCGAGGCTGGGGCGGGTGCCGGGCCCGGTCAGTGCTCAGGCCGTTTGCAGGCGCCAGTAAGAGGGAGAAGCAGTACCAGGTCCACCAGGGCTTCGGAGACCGCAGGGACGGCGTCGTCAGCGCCCGCACCTACTTCTACGCCAACGAAGCCAAGTGTGACCACCACATGGAGACGTTCCTGCGCTGCATCGAGGCTTCAGGTGGGGCCGCGCTCTTGGCTGGCTGTCCCCCTGCCAGGCCCAGCCCAGCGACTGTGGAAATGCGCGCGCGGGAGGCCGGACCGGAGGGCACGCTCAGGGCTTCCTCTCTGTCTGGGCGGCCCTCACGGTTGTGAGGATAATCTGGGGTGACGGGGGGGCCACAGGCCAGGCTTAAGTCACGCTGGGGTCAGGCCTGCGTCCAGCAGCTCTGCGAAGAACACAGTTGCCCCCAGGAAGATGCCTCCCTCCCCTTTCCTGGGCACCGGGTGCCCGTGTGGACCTCTGGGAAGGCTTTCGGTGGCCAGTGGCCCCCAGATGTGGCAGGGGCAAGACGCTGGGTACACAAGGCACTTGGGTAGGCAATGGTTGCACTATTCAGGGAGCGCATGTCCATCTCCTCTGGTGGAGAACTCCTCATAGCCTTGCGACGGGAGCCCCTGCCGAGGGGGTCACTGAGGCCTCGTGTCCTGTAGTTGTTAGAGACCCGCCAGGTCACAGCGCCGTCCCCTGTGCATCCCCAGCAGCCTCCTGTGACGGGAAAGTGGGTCCCACACCTTCCGACGGGCCAGGATCAGAACAGTCTTCTAAGTGGTGCTGGGGAGACCCTGGCCAGTCAGGCAGACACTTGGCCGTCCAGTGCCCAGTGCTAGGGGCCCCTGTTTGCCTCCCTGCCCACTCTGCCTGGGAGCAGATAGGAGGCTCCGATAGAAGCAGAGACGCGCTCTGGAAGCCATAAGCCAGATACAAATGTAGTGATTGAGCCCCTTCCGCGCTCCAGCCCACGTTCTGCTCTGCGTTTGTGTTTGCGAGCCCCCGTGGGCAGCTGGGGGCTGATGGCAGGGGAGAGGAAGCAGCAGGGAGAGGGGTGGCCATCAGGACTATGTAGGAATGGGCAGGCCTCCCCACCGCCTTCCTGACCCACATGGCGAACGCAGATGAGTCACTGTCCCCAGGGGGTGGGGCGTGTGGAGGAGCTGTGTGCCCGCTGGTTCTGGGTGAGCACAGCTCCTGGTCCCCTCCCACCCCTCTCCGGAGCCTGAGGGCTCTTCCTGTGGCTTCCCCAGGTGGAGCCAGCGATGACGGCTTCTCAGCCATCAAGCTCACTGCGCTGGGGAGACCCCAGTTTCTGGTAAGTGCTGGAACCTTCCACGTGCAGAGAGAGTTTGCAGGAACTGCAGGCTACCATGAGCACTGAGTGAAAGCTCCTGTGCCAGTACCTTGGGGCTGGGAGCCAAGCACACAGGTGGGATGGGATGGGAGGGGGTGGCCCTGGGGCTGTGTGGGGGCTCTGGGGGTCGGGAGCTGGGCATGCGCCCGTGACGGCAGCTCAGGCCCGCATTTGCAGCTGCAGTTCTCAGACGTGCTGACCAAGTGGAGACGGTTCTTTCACCAAATGGCTGCGGAGCAAGGGAAGGTCGGGCTGGATGCCATGGACACAAAGCTGGAGGTGGCGGCACTGCAGGTGGGCAGCCCTTCCCTGGTGGTGTGAGTAGACGGGTAGATACTGGGGGGGCTGGGGAGGCACCCTGCCCAGGAGAAACAGCCAGGCGGTATCTAAGGTGGGTTCCCAGAGCTGCTCCAGGGCCCGCAGCCCACCCTGAAGCTGCTAGGGTTTGGTGGGGAAGGAATCTGACCAGAGGCTGCGGTCACACTGGACCGGAGGGCGGAGGGGCTGGCCCTGCAGGTAGCAGAGCTCTGCAGAGCTGCAGGGACAGGAAAGGGGCATCCGGAACCTGCGGGGAGGGACCATCTATGGAGCAGAAACACAGCCGGAACTAACAGTGTAACCAAGTCAAAATAGATCACAAACCGACAGGCGGGAGACACGGAATGGGAGTGGGTGGGGCCGGGGGGCCCGGGACAGACGCCTTCTCACTTCTCCAGGAAAGCGTGGCGAGGATGGGCATTGCCTCCCGGAAGGAGATTGAGGACTGGTTCAGAGCAGAGACCCTGGGCGTGTCCGGGTAAGAGCAGCGCCTGCCTGAGATGGGCATCTACCCGGTCAGGCGTGGTTCCAGCCGAGTCCCAGCAGCCTCTCCCAACCCTGGTCACCCCCCTCAAGTCTGTGGGCCTTGGGGTGATGGCGCCAAAGAAACTGCTGCGCTGAGGTGCACAGGACGGGAGCTGACAGGCAACTGGGATCCATGGGGGAGGGCCGGCAGCTCGTGACTGCAGCTGATCAGGAGTACCGCCCTCCTGGGCCCGCCCGCTGACAGGTGAACGGCCAGGGCAGCTGAGCCCCGCAGGGCCCCGGGCTTCCTCCTCAGGGGCGGGGGCTGGGACTGAGGTCTCTGTGGGGCCTCCGTGCAAGCCCTGAGGTTTCAGAGCTGCCGCTGCCCCGATGCAGCACACATTCATGTTTTGGGTTTTTGTGTGATTATAGAATTATACACCTGAAACTAAATAGTTTAATTGACCAATGTCATCCCAATAAATTCTATGAAAAAGAAGTGTTATTTCCTTTTCCTTTCTATTTGCGTGGATCTAACATGGAAAGAAAATCATCACTGGTATTTTTTAAAACATGTTTTTACTGATTTTAGAAAGAGGGCAAGGGAGAGAGAGAGCAAGGGAGAGAGAGAGTGAGAGAGAGAAACATCGATATGAGAGAGAAACAGCAAGCAGTTGCCTCCTGTATGCATCCCGGCCGGAGATCAAACCCGCAACCTGGGTATGCACCCCACCAGGAATCGGAACCTGCGACCCTTGGGTGCACAGAACGACACTCCCACCGAGCTACACTGGCCAGGGTTGGTTTTCATTTTTCAAACAGAGAAAGACATTTATATTTTATCTGACTTTTGAAACTGAACACTGAGGCGGGTTCTGCAGGGACTGGGTTTCGGGGTGCTCTTTTAGGGAATGGACTGGTTTGGGGTCTAGGCCCCCACACAGATTCTAGCTGCTGCCACCACTCTGCTGACCGCCCTTCTCCCGCAGGACCCTGGACCTGCTGGACTGGAGCGGCCTCATCGACAGCAGGACCGAGCTCTCCAAGCACCTGGTGGTCCCTAACATGCAGGTGACGCCACCCCGCTCGCCAGTGAGCCCTGTCCCAGAGGAGGCTGGGCCGGGAGGGGCCATGTTCCTGGGCCAAGACTACTGTCCTCCCTGGCCCCACAGGACCCCATGGTCCAGGGCAAGGATGTCAAACTCACAGCCTGTGTGCCACATGCCTCATTTATGGTATTTGGCCTGTGTTAGCCTTTGAGTTTGACATGCCGGGTTTAGGGGGAAGCAGACAGACCCACTGGTGCCCCATAGAGTGGGACAGGGACATCTGGGGAGCCTTCCCATGTCATCTGTCCTTGCATGTTGGGTCACCCCAAACCTCACGGGCCTGAAAGGACTACGCTCATATGATTGCCTTCCCAGGCTCCAGGTGGTTCTCGGGGGTTTCCCTTGCGGTTGTACTTGGAGTGGCAGAGGCAGGGGTCAGTGTGGAGGGTCCCCACTTGCATGGCCAGCGGCCGGCCAGGGCTTCCTCACTGTGTGGCTGCTGGTTCCCAGTGCAAGTGTCCCCAGGGCCAGGCGGAAGCGGTCACCTTTCCTAGCCTCGCCTCAGAATCCCACATCTCCCCGCCTGACTCTGTTGATTAACAGTCGGTCAGGCACTAGGCGGCCCATGTTCAGGGGAAGGAATGAGACTCCACTTGCCCCAGGAGGGTGTCGGGAATGCGGAGGCCGTGTTTGAAATCGCCTCTGAAGCTGGATATGGAGGAACAGCAGAGGCAAACACTGCCTTCCACACACCTCCAGCCTCAGCCCTGAGGGTCCAGCCTCCAGCTGAGACACCACGCAACACCCCACTCCTCCTCAGAGCGTCCTGGCCAGGGTTAGCGGGCAAGGGGGGAGAGCAGAGGGCCCCAGTGCCACGCAGGCCTGCAGGGTGTGTGCCAACCTGCCCCAGCTCCCTGCAGGGCACCACCTGGGGCTGGTGCCTCTGTCCCATCAGTCTGTGCTGCATGGCTGAGCCCTTCCTGGTGATTAGAAGGGTCAAGGGTAGCCTCCTTAGCCCTGTGTGGGAACAGAAGGGGGACGTCCGAGGATCCTGGGAGGTTGAGGGAGCAAACTTGGTGCAGGCCTGACCTGTGAGGTTACACCTCCAAGTGGCCTTGTCCCTGGGTCACCAGCCAGCCTCAGGGCGGGGCGCTGATCTTCATGTGCAAACGGTGGAGGAAGGGCCTGGATGAGGGGGTCTCGCTGGTTCTGGGGACCAGGCAGCAGGTATTGGTAGACTCTGGGCAGGGGAAGCACAGGTTTTGAGAGGGCTGGTCCAGCACCTGACACCTGCCCGTGTGCGCCCTCAGACAGGGCAGCTGGAGCCTCTGCTGTCGGGGTTCACCGAGGAGGAGGAGCAGCAGATGAGGAGGATGCTGCAGAGGATGGATGTCCTGGCCAAGGTGGAGGCCTGGGATGTGCCCGGGGGCTGGGGGGCGCCTGTCTCACCTGAGCCCCAGACAAACCTTCTCTCCCACCCCTGACCTCTAAGAAAGCCACCAAGGCGGGGGTGCGGCTGATGGTGGACGCGGAGCAGACCTACTTCCAGCCGGCCATCAGCCGCCTGACGCTGGAAATGCAGCGCAAGTTCAACGTGGAGAAGCCGCTCATCTTCAACACGTACCAGTGCTACCTCAGGGTACGTCCGGCCCCTGAGCCTCCCGCCCTTCAGTGATGGCAAGCGCCCACCTGAGCCCCCAGGTGGAGGAGGGAGGTTGGTTGATCCAGGTCCCAGACAAGGGTGTTGAAGGGGCGGGAGGAAGACGAAGGAGCTTGTTCAGGGTCCACTTAATGTCTTTAAATCCCAGATGTCAAAGCCTTCACGAATGACCGTTTTTGTAAGAATTCGATGAAAGCTCTGGGCCTTTGCCTAGAATTTTGCATGTCCCCCAGTAATGCTTCAGGGTGATCCCTGAGCACAAACCTAGAACGGGCTCCTTGGGGACCAGTGAGGTGTTCAGAGGCCGCGGGTGGGGGTGAGGGGTTATCTAGGCAGCCTGAGGAGACACATATACAGTGGCTGCTGGCACCTGCTCTGTCCCCTCAAAGGACTGCCCAGGCCAAACAGAAGAGGCTGCAGGTACCCCCCGCCCCCATCACCATTCCTTGTGGACAGAGGTCAAAGGGCCTCCCTCACCCACCTGCCTCTGCCCCAGTGCCCCTTGCTGACTGTACCCTGGATGCTCCTAGGCCCAGACAGGTCCTAGGACCAGCAGGTCACACTCAAAGGCTCACACAGGCCAAATGAATGAGGCGTGAGGCCCTCGAGTTCGACATGCTTGCCCTAGAAGTGCTGGCTGGAGGGGCTGACCTAGTTGCTGACTCTTGGCCCTGACCCTGCAGGACGCCTATGACAATGTCACCCTGGACTTGGAGCTGGCTCGCCGCGAGGGCTGGTGTTTTGGAGCCAAGCTGGTGCGGGGTGCCTACATGGCCCAGGAGCGGGCCCGCGCTGCCGAGATTGGCTATGAGGACCCCATCAACCCCACGTACGAGGCCACCAACGCCATGTACCACAGGTGCGCCCGTCCTTCTTAGGTCCCAGAGCCGCAGGGCCACCTGGGGAGGGGAGAGGAGGGAAGGGAAATGGAGGGAAGGGGAGGGAGAAAAGGGCAAGGGAAACATACCTCCTTGGTGCTGGAGCTGACATGATGGGCCCCTATCTGAAGGGGGAGCAGCCCTGGAGAAGGCAGCTTCTGGTAAGAGCAAGCCTTTTGCCCTGAGGCCAGAACTGATTGTTTTCTGCTTTTGATTTACTTTTTCAAAAACATTAAGGTCGCTTTAAAAATGTCTTTATTGATTTTTTAGAGAGAGGAAGGGCGAGGGATAGAGACCACACCCCCTATTGGGGACTGAGCCTATAACCCGGGCATGTGCCCTGACCGGGAATTGAACTGGTGACCTTAGTTCGTGGGTCGACTTTCAACCACTGAGCCACACTGGCCAGACGGCTTTTTTAATATAGAAACGTCGACTCACAAAACGGAACTGGCCTGGGTCCCGGCAGCTCCTGTCGGTGGCCCTCCCGCTCTGTACTCACCTTATTTCCAGGGACCATCACGGTCTTGCGTGCTGCGTTTGTCTGGTGATAGTTCATGCAGGACGGACAGGCTGGCTGCGTGCTGTTTCTCTACGAGGTGGTGCAGATATGTTGCAAATTCAAAGACCCCCTGAGGGTCTCCCTCACTGACCTGCCTTTCGGCCCCGGCAGCGCCTGCTTCCTTCCAGGAGCTGCATGCGCCTCTCATGGTCGGCATGTGCGCTGTCTTCTGCCCTCGCTTTGCGGGTAAAGCTGTCTCTGGACCCCCCAGGTCGGCGTGCAGACCGTTAACGGCCAAGGCGGTGCCTGTGCTCATGTGTCCCTGCGAGCTCTCAGGTGCTTGGTGTCCTGCGTTAGTTAGAAGGGTGACCCAAGGCTCAGCCTGTCCGTCCTTTGTGCCCAGGGGTGAGGACGAGCTGTGGCTGGCAGTGGAGTTGCTGGGTCCAAGGACGTGCACCCTGCCCAGCTGAGGAGACACATATACAGTGGCTGCTGGCACCTGCTCTGTCCCCTCAAAGGACTGCCCAGGCCAAACAGAAGAGGCTGCAGGTACCCCCCGCCCCCATCACCATTCCTTGTGGACAGAGGTCAAAGGGCCTCCCTCACCCACCTGCCTCTGCCCCAGTGCCCCTTGCTGACTGTACCCTGGATGCTCCTAGGCCCAGACAGGTCCTAGGACCAGCAGGTCACACTCAAAGGCTCACACAGGCCAAATAAATGAGGCGTGAGGCCCTCGAGTTCGACATGCTTGCCCTAGAAGTGCTGGCTGGAGGGGCTGACCTAGTTGCTGACTCTTGGCCCTGACCCTGCAGGACGCCTATGACAATGTCACCCTGGACTTGGAGCTGGCTCGCCGCGAGGGCTGGTGTTTTGGAGCCAAGCTGGTGCGGGGTGCCTACATGGCCCAGGAGCGGGCCCGCGCTGCCGAGATTGGCTATGAGGACCCCATCAACCCCACGTACGAGGCCACCAACGCCATGTACCACAGGTGCGCCCGTCCTTCTTAGGTCCCAGAGCCGCAGGGCCACCTGGGGAGGGGAGAGGAGGGAAGGGAAATGGAGGGAAGGGGAGGGAGAAAAGGGCAAGGGAAACATACCTCCTTGGTGCTGGAGCTGACATGATGGGCCCCTATCTGAAGGGGGAGCAGCCCTGGAGAAGGCAGCTTCTGGTAAGAGCAAGCCTTTTGCCCTGAGGCCAGAACTGATTGTTTTCTGCTTTTGATTTACTTTTTCAAAAACATTAAGGTCGCTTTAAAAATGTCTTTATTGATTTTTTAGAGAGAGGAAGGGCGAGGGATAGAGACCACACCCCCTATTGGGGACTGAGCCTATAACCCGGGCATGTGCCCTGACCGGGAATTGAAATGGTGACCTTAGTTCGTGGGTCGACTTTCAACCACTGAGCCACACTGGCCAGACGGCTTTTTTAATATAGAAACGTCGACTCACAAAACGGAACTGGCCTGGGTCCCGGCAGCTCCTGTCGGTGGCCCTCCCGCTCTGTACTCACCTTATTTCCAGGGACCATCACGGTCTTGCGTGCTGCGTTTGTCTGGTGATAGTTCATGCAGGACGGACAGGCTGGCTGCGTGCTGTTTCTCTACGAGGTGGTGCAGATATGTTGCAAATTCAAAGACCCCCTGAGGGTCTCCCTCACTGACCTGCCTTTCGGCCCCGGCAGCGCCTGCTTCCTTCCAGGAGCTGCATGCGCCTCTCATGGTCGGCATGTGCGCTGTCTTCTGCCCTCGCTTTGCGGGTAAAGCTGTCTCTGGACCCCCCAGGTCGGCGTGCAGACCGTTAACGGCCAAGGCGGTGCCTGTGCTCATGTGTCCCTGCGAGCTCTCAGGTGCTTGGTGTCCTGCGTTAGTTAGAAGGGTGACCCAAGGCTCAGCCTGTCCGTCCTTTGTGCCCAGGGGTGAGGACGAGCTGTGGCTGGCAGTGGAGTTGCTGGGTCCAAGGACGTGCACCCTGCCCAGCTGTTTTCACTGCCAGATGGAGCGGTCAGGCTCCCCCAGCACAGGGAGCCCCTTTCCGGGCTCGAAGCTGCATCTGTCCTGGGCGCACAGGGCATGCGCCTCAGCTAGTTCCCCCGATGCCTAACCCCAGTGCTGCTTGCTTTTTCTTTCGTACTCACAGGTACTGAGAAGGCTGAGTGCTCCTTGTCTTGTCCTGGCACCATGGGTACCTCCAGGAGGAGCGGGCTTGCTGAGTGGCCCTGGGCCCACCTGTGGCCTTGGCCCGTGGGGAGCTCCGACCCAGGCTCACGTGCCTCTCCCCCCAGGTGCCTCAATTATGTCCTGGAGGAGCTGAAGAACAATGGCAAGGCGGAAGTGATGGTGGCCTCCCACAACGAGGACACAGTGCGCTTCACGCTGCGCAGGTAAGGTGGCCCCGCCCACAGCTGTGTGAGTGATCCCGGGTCAGGGAAGAGCTTGGCGAGACCCTGGAAGCATGTTCAGCAAACATGTCAAACTCAAAGGCTAACATGGGCCAAATGAGACATGTGGCCCACGGGCCGTGAGTTTGACATGCTTGGTGTGCAGTGTGCCCTGCCAGGCATGGTGGGTGTTTAGGGGAACATCTGTGGGACAGCGGGAAAGGCGGCTCTAGTGCTTCCCAGACCCTGCCCGCCAGGTCTTGCGAGGCATTGGCACTGCTGTAGCAAAGAGGCTATCTGCAGTTAATTTGGTTTTTAAAATGAATACCTGGCGAACCAAAGTTTCAAATTCAAAAAAATAAATGTCGTTAGGTGACTTAAATAGCTTCTTAAAATACACAAACGCAGGGTGGAATGCTGAAACCCCTCAGGAAACCTCTGATGCCTGGCTTCTTAGAGACAATTACTCCTAACATTTTACACGCATTTGAAATTTAACAGAGTCTGTTTTCTCTTTAAATGCCTGCCCTGTGGAGCAAAACTGTGGTGGGATCCTTACAAGTCAGATATAGGAAGCAGGTGAAGCAAATCCTTAAATGTTCCAGTATTGTTGCCATGTTCTTCCATCTTGTGTCTTAGCCCGAGCAGTGCCACACCAGGACCCGGGGTCCAAGTTCCCCACCTCTCCCCAGTCACTGCCTCCTGGGGCTTAGGCCCATGCACTGAGTCTTGCTGGTCCTCAAGTTTCCCAGGAGTAAAGCAGGGGCCCCCGTCCCACAGCAGAGGCACCCCGAGCCCAAGGCTTGCTGCTGAGTGGGGCTTCCTAAGGGGCAGGTGGGGTGAGGGCACTGCCTGGAGAGCTGACTCAACCCGTTCAGTCATGTCACCGCTCCTTTGTTAGGATGGTGCTGCCTTTTCCATCTGACATTGCAATGGAAACGGCGATTTCTAACGCACAGCAGTGGCAGGCACCTCCTGCTCCGGGGGCCAGGGAGCCTCGAGCAGCTCGGGCTTACCTTCCCTGGGAAGCGGTGTGGTCTCTGATCAGCCCCCAGGGACCTCCGAGACCCTGTCAGCTTTGACCAACTACCAACCCAGCACAAAACTCAGTGGCCAAACAGCAGTATGTTCTGTGGGCCTTCAGTGTGGACTGGGCTCCGCTGGGGCCGACTTGGCCCTAAATGGCCTCATTTGTGGCTGGGACGGGACAGCATCTCATAGCCGGTGTCCATCAGCCCCCTTCCACAGACACAATAGCCGCTGGGGGCTGGTGCCTGCTCTATGGGACAGAGCAGCCAGTGAGGGGTGACAAGTGGCCTGGTTGGGTGTGAGGGCTGGAAGCGTCCCCGAGCCACACCATGGGGTGGCTGCTGGGTGGGCCTGCCTTGCTGGGTCAGAGTACCACTACGGGAGGCTGGGACAAGCAGGAGGGAAGGAGCCACTGGGAGTGAGCACGGCAGGAGGGAGGTTGGCTTGGGAAGGAGGGAACTTAGTAGCCACGGGCTGAGGTGGGAGCTGAGGGCAGAGGCCTAGTCTGGGCAGGACAGAGCTTATAGCCCTGCAAGGAATGGAGGTTAGAGCATGTGGATGGGGATATGGGGGTGGCAGGGGGGCTCACCTACTGCCTTGCCTGGGTACAGGATGGAGGAGTTGGGTCTGCACCCCGCTGACCGCCAGGTGTACTTTGGACAGCTGCTGGGCATGTGTGACCAGATCAGCTTCCCGCTGGGTAAGCTGGGCCTCCCTGGAGGTGGGGTGTGGGCGTCGGGGTCAGGACTCACCACCTCTGCTTGTGCGTGCAGGCCAGGCGGGCTTCCCTGTGTACAAGTACGTGCCCTACGGCCCTGTGATGGAGGTGCTGCCCTACCTGTCCCGCCGCGCCCTGGAGAACAACAGTGTCATGAAGGGCGCCCGACGGGAGCGGCAGCTGCTATGGCAAGAGCTCAAGCGGAGGCTCTACACAGGCAACCTCCTCTACTGCCCGGCCTAGCGCCCACGGGCCACCTGCCACCAGACTTGGTTTCCCAGGGCCTCGGGCTGGGGTCTGGCTGGCCCCTAGGCCAATGCTGCTATAGCCCAGCCGCACACGGATTCACCTCTCCACACCCGAGACTCAGAACTGCTTCCTACCCAGGATGTGGGCACCCACGTACAGGCGGTCTGATACCTGCCGGAGCCACTGAGAAGGTCAGGAACTGCCCTTTGAGTGGGCACCGCCCCCATCTCTGCCCACCCCTGACCTTAGACCCGAAGGCCCACTTTCCCCAGGGTCTGTCCCACATACCTTGAGCCCCACAGGTGGGCCAGCCAGGCAGAGGGAGGTGGACTGGTCAATAAACCACTACTTCTGCAGCCAGGAGCCCTCCACGCCCTTTCCTGTGGGGCCCTCAGGTGGGGTCAGCAGAGAGGGCGTGGCTCCAAGGCCTGAGAAATCTCACCTGTCTCTGCCTCTCTCCAGTCATGTGTCCCTGGGGGCCAGGCCCACACTTCCATCCAGGCTGTACCGCAGACCCACCATGCAGGGTGCTGGACACCCCCAGCTCCGACCAATGCAGACAAGAGGCCCCAGGGATTGTGCGTGGTGCTTCCCCACCCTGGCCTCTCCCTCCCTCGCCCCCTTCCTGCTCCCTGTGCCCATGACCCACACCAGGCTTTTGTTGCTCCAATAGGAGCAGGCCCGTGGCTGCCACCCACTGCGTCCCTCAGCTGCCAGCTCCATAGGGCAGACTGGCTGCGCCCTAGTGGCCCAGGGAAAAGGTGATGGGCCTGGGGCTGCACGGGGACAACCCCAGGCAGGGGCCTCTGTGACACGGGGTGGGGGCACCCTCCGCAGGCCGTGGAGCTGCCAGGCGAGGGCCCAGCTGGGCCCTGGTCATGACAGACACCACAGAGCTGTCACACAAGCCACTTGCAGGCCACACCGAGGCGCCTTTATTTCTCTGGCTCACACAAGTGTTGGGCCGCGAGCCTCTCCTACTTGGGGGCGGTACCGACCAAGAACGGGGCCGAGACCAGAAATAAGCACAGAGCCTGGGGCTTGGCAGAGGTCGAGATGTGCTGGTGCCAGGGGCTCTAGCCCTACCCTCTGCTCAGCTCTGGTGCAGCCAGCCAGTAGGCGGGCCTGCTCCCCCTTCCCCACACCGCTCCAGCTTTAGGCATAAAACCCCCGGCAAAGGGGGGGCGGGGGGCAGACACAGCCGGGGTCCACCCGCCTCTCCTCAGAGGTGACCTTCCTGCAGGCACCTAGGAGGGTGGTGGACGTCGGGAAGACGAGCTCCTTAGCTTTGTGCCACGCGTGGCGACCAGGACAGGACTGTCTTCCCCAGGCAGGACGGGCAGGGGGTGACCGGCAGGGACCCCACCTGCTCACAGGGCCGCCTTCCCGGCCGGGCAGCCTCTCTGCTGCAGCTTCCGGATGAGCTCCAGCAGGTTCATCTGTAGTGTCAGCTCCTGGGATCCAGAGGGGCCACTGTGAGGCCAGAATGACACCGGGGCCCCCTTTGCCCCAGTAAAGGCCCAGCTAGAAGCCCCGCTCCCCAGGGCCCAGGAGCAGACCTCAGGGCCTAGAGCAGTGATGGCGAACCTATGACACACGTGTCAGAGGTGACACGAGAACTCATTTTTTTGGTTGATTTTTCTTTGTTAAATGGCATTTAAATATATAAAATAAATATCAAAAATATAAATCTTTGTTTTACTATGGTTGCAAATATCAAAAAATTTCTACATGTGACACGGTACCAGAGTTACGTTAGGGTTTTTCAGCATGCTGACACGCGGAGCTCAGAAGGTTCGCCATCACTGGCCTAGAGTGTGCCAGGCAGCGAGTCTGGCCACAGCCTGCCAGGGGCTTGGCACACACAGAGGTATGCCGGAGGGGGCCCCGAGGCGCCGTGGAGTTGGGGACGGTGAGCAGCGCCCCTGCATCTGTGGGCAGAGGCCGTGGTTCCAGCCTCCATGCTGAGCGCTGCACAGAAACCCTTCCTGGAGCCGAACTCCTCCCATTTCCCCTTCCACCGCGCACCCCAGGCCTCCCCACCCCCACTCATACCCCGCCGCTGCCTGGGCAACCAGCCCTACAACCCCAGACGGAATCTGGCCCTTCGGGATTAGGTCCCCAGGGCTGTGCCAGGCCCAGGACACTGACCTGCGGGTTGGTGGTCACGTAGAAGCCGGCAACGCCCGCCTTCTCCAGTGTGCTCTGCTGGTCCGCCACCTTCCGGTCCAGCTCCAGGATGATCTTCTGGTCCATGGCCCGCTGCTCCTCACGGATCCGGTGCTCCATCGCCTGCCACCGTGAGGGCAGCTCAGGGATGCAGCCTCCCTCCCCCGCCCAATACCTCCCACACAGGGTCCTGGCCTGCCACTGCCACCCTTCTAGAAGCCTGGGCTCCAGGACCACTGATGGCTCCCTTACTGCGCCTCACTGCCTTCTTGGCCACACCAGACCCCCCGAGGGCTTGGCTGCTCTCCCGCCAGGTGTCCTCCCTCGGCTGACCCAGCCGCACCCTGTGCTCACTGCTCAGGGCCACCATGAACTGGCAGATGCTGTTCCACCTCTGCTTCTGTCAAGTCGGCCACTGTCTCTGGGCCTCTGTGCACATTACTTCCCCATGGGGCTGCCTGAGACTCCAGCTCGGCACCTCCTCCCTGCACCCCCAGCCTTGAGATTGCCTCGGAACCCCACACCTGTCTCTGCATGCACCCCCATCATCCATGGCTGCTTGGTCACATTCAGATTTTCTGGTTGTCCCTGAGTAACCAGGGAGCAGGATGGGCCCCTGCCGACTCCCTGTCACCCCACCATTGCCCTTTCACCTCCAAGGCCATGGGCACAACGGCCCCTGCACAGGCCCCGCCCATCAGGAGCTGCAGTCTTGGGGAGCAGGTGGAGGGGATCGCACACTCTCTACCTGGTCCTGGCACTCCAACACCCCATGGTGAGAAGCCACATGTAAGAACTCTCCAAGCCTTCAGCAGCCCACCCCAGGCTGGGGCCCAGGACAGCCAACAGCTCCCAAGTCACCCTGAGCCCCGTCCGCAGAGCCCAGGCAGCGCCCACCCTGCCTGCACCCGTACCTCCTGCTCGCGCTGCTGAGCTGCCTGGAGCACGGGCAAGTTGTGGGGCCGGCAGGCCTGCTGGGCTTCCTGGTGCTTCTGCCGCAGTGCCTGCCTGAGCACTGGGAGGGAACAAGACCAGAGAGTCCATCAGGAAGCAGCAGGGGCGAGATGGAGGGGCCAGGGAACACCCCCACCTCAGGGCCTGCCCCACCTCAGCACCAAACTGAGGCCCAGGGCG
>NW_006294609.1:52347-56760 GCF_000327345.1 Myotis davidii | reverse complement strand
GGGGAGGCAGTGACGGGGGAGCTCTGGGACGCCAAGCAACCCAGCCCACTTAATCCTCCCCTCCCCCAGGGCAGGGCCTTTCTCCAGGAGGCGGCTCCGGGACTCCGGAAGGTATAGTGCCCTAGAGGGTGAGGCAGGGCCGGCTGGTGTGGGGTGGGTACAGAGCTGGAGCCCGGACTCAACACCATGCGGGTGGGAGACTTTGGTCTGGAGGCTTCTGGGCTCAGATGGCCACCGGCCAGCAGTCCTGGGTGTGACCTGCTCATCGTCCATGGGACATCCACTGAGATGTCCAGGAGACCACCCAGGCAGAGGCCTGGAAAAGGATGAGGAGGGGCGTCCCTGTGCCAGAGCAAGGTGTGGCCTCTGCCCACATGTTCCGAAGGACATGCAGCAAAGGGTCTAGAGAGGATCAAATACTTCCCCCTGAAAGGAGCCAAGCCTTGAGCACAAATACTAAAATGGGAACGATGCAGAGAAGATCAGCATGGAGTCTCACAGGACTGGACAGAGCAGGAAGGAAACCAGTCACAAAACAATATATGACACTACACAGCCCACATCTCAGACCAGTAGGTGCCAAGTGGCCGTAGCTTCCCATAAAGGGGGAGCCCTGGTCCTAAGGAAACACAAGCCCAGCCCTGTCCCCGGCAGAACCCTCACATTGCAGCTCTTTCAGGAGAGGCCCTGAGGTTCTGCCAGTCGTTTGGTACCTGCTGTGCCCACAGCATTCTGTTTCTTGGCATCTAGTACACACCTCGACTATGGCATTTATCACATTAAATAAATGAGTCTGAAACCAGGAGCCACCCTCAAGACACAGGCGCAAGAAACACGATCCCTAGTTGATATGCGCGCCAATGGAGGCAGGATGTGAGGAAATACATAGATACGGGGCACTGTCCTCTTCACTGTTTATTAAACGTTGCTGCAAATCCCAGGTCCACGCCCAGCCTCCACTGGGTGAGCAACCAGCGATCAGAGGAGAGCGGCGCCAGCTGTAGAGGGGCAGGGCCTCAGTCATGACCAAGGAAAGGAACCACAGCCAGTCACCACCTGCGCAGTCGGAAGAAGGGACGACCAGAAAGTCACAGGGCGCTGGCCCACTGCCGGCAGCACCCAAAACTGCCCCCGTTTTCTGAAGGGCAAGTAGCAAAGGGTCTAGAGCAGCGGTTCTCAACCTTCCTAATGCCGCGACCCTTTGATACAGTTCCTCCTGTTGTGGTGACCCCCAACCATAACATTATTTTCATTGCTACTTCATCACTGTAATTTTGCTACTGTTAGGAATCGTCATGTAAATATCTGATATGCAGGATGTATTTTTATTGTTACAAACTGAACATAATTAAAGCATAGTGATTAATTACAAAAACAATATGTAATTGTATATGTGTTTCCCGATGGTCTTAGGCGACCCCTGTGAAAGGGACGTTCGACCGCCAAAGGGGTCGCCATCCACAGGTTGAGAACCGCTGGTCTAGAGCGTATCAAACACTTCCCACCAGGTGGAACCAAGCCTCGGGTTCACTCCGGCAGCACACAGACTAAATAAAATTGGAGCGATACAGAGAGGATCAGCAGGGCCCTTGCTCAAGGATGACATGCAATTCATGAAACATCCTGTTTTTAGTAAATGAGTAAATATGACGAAGTACAATTAAAAAAAAAAAAAACACCTGGGGGGAGGGGTGGGAGCGGGCTGGAAGAGGCTAATGGAGGGAGAGAGGACCGATGTAATGCTTTCAACAATAAAGATTAAAAGAAAACAAAACCATTCCATGGAGAAACGGCAGGTTCCTTTTTAAAAATATATATTATTCTGAGTGCTTTATTTGCTCCCCAAATCACTAACCTCTGTGGACATAAAGGTTACCAAAACAAGAGCGAGTTGACTAAATACTTATTGACAGCAAGAGTGAGCCACCACTGCTGCCTGCACCTGCAGACTCAATCGAAGGCAGGAATGAAAGCTTTGCATGGCCAAAGCTGTCCGTCCAGATGGCAGGCTGGTTAGTGTGGGGAAGCTGCAGGTGGTCTGACTAGAAGAGGGGCTGAGGCAGGGAAAGAACGAGGAAAGATGAGCCTGAACACGTGCCTCTACCTGCGGTTCTCAACCTGTGGGTCGCGACCCCTTTGGCGGTCGAACAACCCTTTCACAGGGGTCGCCTAGGACCATCTTGCATATCAGATATTTACATGACGATTCATAACAGTAGCAACATTACAGTTATGAAGTAGCAACGAAAATAATTTTATGGTTGGGTCACAACATGAGGAACTGTATTTAAAGGGCCAGAAGGTTGAGAACCACAGCTACCAGGAAGCAAGGAAGTGCTCAAAGAATGATGGGACTCGTCAACAGGACTCAGGAGCCAGGCTGAAGTCCTCCCTCTGGCCAAATGCGGCACGATTTGAGCATTAAAAAGAATGATGAGCTATGTATTTTGGGTTTGTGAGCATATGTATCTTATACCTCAACTAGTGGTCTGTGCATGAGTTCGTACATATTGAAAGGAAATTAATTAGAAGAAATATTTTAATATCGCTCTTCGCCCTTTCTCAATAATAGAAGTGTCAACCAAATTCATGATCGACAGTGACAGATGTAAACACCAGTGCGCTAGGCGCCACCAAGAGCTTTATATGTATCGCGCATGCACGAGTCCACTTAGCCTTTTATAGATATAAAACTTGCTTAATTAAACCTGCTTTCTGATTTAGCTAAAATTTTTCCAGCCCAGTGAAGAACCCCATTTTTCCAGCCCAGTGAAGCACCCCAACTTCTCTTTCAGGTAATTGTCAGCAACACAGCAGTAAATATCAACATGAAGCAGATTATTATTGTAGATCACGCAGGGAGAACAAAGGGTAAAATATTTAACAGCGGCCGTGTTTGACTAAATTCTGCGCAGTGAGAAAACCTGAAGTCATTTTCACACGAAGTCTTCCCCACACTATTTCTTCTTTTCAGTCGGGTCAAGTTTCTAAGCTTTCTAAATCTCCGTTTTCCGGCTAATGGAAAGAAAATAGGATTCCACCGAGTCTCCTATCTACCTACTCCAGGACTTCTGTGAGGATCAAATGAGATGAGGCACGGAAAACGCTTCACAGACATTTGATTACACTGTAAAGTGTTTCCACCTGGCTATAAAGCAAGTCACGTTCCCGGGCTGAAGAAATTGCAAGGAGGCTGGTCATCGCTAGGGAGAGGAAGCCAGGTGTTGCTACTTGATGTCATTCAGACGGAGTGAAGGAGGACACTCAGCATATTAGCATTTTATGTAGATTATATAGATAGAGAAAAATGTTTACAAAGATAACCACCCAACAGGGCAGATGTAATACTGATCCTACTCGAACTCTTCTGGAAAACCAAAGGGAACACTTCCCAACTCACCCTATGAAGCCAGTATCACCCTGACACCCAAACCAGAACGCACTAATTCTGGGGCAGACATACGTCGCCTGTCTCCATAGGGAAGGGACCTGCATTACCAGAGGAATTTTTGCCACATTTAACCTGCAAACCACCAGGCTCCGCCTGCTGCCCACTTTACAGGAAACACGGAGCGGGGAGAAATGGGTTAAATGACAGCGGGAAGAAGCAATCTGACAGGTCCAGAGTGGGGACATTCTGCAGGGAGGATGCCTTGGAGTTTTTAAAGGCCAATGCCACAAAAAATGCTGAAGGCTTCCAGAAGCCGAGACCAAAGAAACCAACTGCAATGCAGGAATCCACACCGAATCCTCAGGAAGCGCCAGACAGTTGGAGACAAGCTAGGTAACGTGACCCTGGACGGAAGGTCAAGGCACCCTTGAGCGATTCATTTCCCAGGAGGCTAGCCTCTAAGGTTTCACGGGAGAGTCATTGTAATAGAGCACTGGTTCTCAATCCGGGGCTAAGGCTGACCCCCAAGAATGTCTGGGGCATTTTGGGTTGTCATGCCTGGGGGAGGGAGCCCCTGCCATCCGGTGGATAGAAGCCAGGGATGCTCCTCAACATTCTGCCATGCACAGGACAATGTCACACCATTAATACCTGTCCCGCCACAAAGCTGGACTGCCCCATTTGCCACCAAAAAACAAAAACAAAAACAAATACACCAAAAAACGCTAGCAAAGACTCCGCCCTTGATCTGCCCCCTACTAGGAACTTCTACCGAGCAACACCCAGGGAAGGGCTCGGCCCGCAGAGCCCTTTTTTTTTGAGCACCATCCACCGCCTCCTCCAAGGCGCCCGCATAGCGCTCCATGGCCCCCGACCCTGCCAGCCGCGGCCCGGAGGGACGCTCCCCGCCGTACGCCGTAGAGGCTCTTCTCGGTGAGGTGCTGGATCTCCAGCAGCCCCTGCACGATCTCGAACACGGTGCCGTCGAGGAGCGCCAGGGCCAGGTCGCTGAGCGTGGTGTA
>NW_006294609.1:51384-52308 GCF_000327345.1 Myotis davidii | reverse complement strand
CAGAAATAAAGACAGGCCATTATTAGAGTTCTCATGAAAATTCAAACTTGATGTGAAATTATGGATCAAAAATAGAATCTTCATCTCTTTAGACTAGTGGTCAGCAAACCACAGCTCGCGAGCCACATGCGGTTCTTTGACCCCTTGAGTGTGGCTCTTCCTAAGCCTTGGGAGTACCCTAATTAAGTTAATAACAACGTACCTACCTATATAGTTTTAAGTTTAAAAAATTTGGCTCTCAAAAGCTCCTGTCAAAAGTGCTTGGGTCACGGAGTCCCCGAGCTCCGCCAATGTCAAGCGGCGTGACCTTGCGCCAGTTTTGTCACTTTTGGGGCCTCGGTCTTCTTGTCTTCCACTCGTGGGACGCTATTCCGGGCCACTTGTCAAGGGGGACTGCCCCCGACCCGGGCTGGGAGCTCCAGGCAGGGCCTGCGCGTGCCTGGCATCGGGCTGGCATCAGGCTGGCATCCCCGCCCCTCGTCCACCTCCACCCACAGGGTCAGCATGGAGAAGAAAACCCAGTTCAACGCCTCATTCCAACCTTGAAAATAAATGATTGGGAATCCCCAATTACACTTTTTATAAACTATCAAAATCTACCAAAAAATCAGACTGCTGAATATTCTGCTGTGCTCTTGGGGGCAGGAGGCGGGAGATTCCTGTCTTAGAGAAATGGCATTGCCAGCATTGTCATGGGTCTGCCCCGTCTGGAATGGGTGGGTTCCTTAATAAATTATATATATATTTACTGATTTCAGAGAGTAAGGAAGAGGGATAGAAACATCCATGATGAGAGAGAACCACTCCGCCAATGTCAAGCGGCGTGACCTTGCGCCAATTTTGTCACTTTTGGGGCCTCGGTCTTTTTGTCTTCCACTCGTGGGACGCTATTCGGGGCCACTTGTCAAGCGAGACTGCCCCCGC
>NW_006294609.1:50538-51156 GCF_000327345.1 Myotis davidii | reverse complement strand
ATTCCTGTCTTAGAGAAATGGCATTGTCAGCATTGTCATGGGTCTGCCCCGTCTGGAATGGGTGGGTTCCTTAATAAATTATATATATATATTTACTGATTTCAGAGAGTAAGGAAGAGGGATAGAAACATCCATGATGAGAGAGCATTGATGGCCTGCCTCCTGCACGCCCCCTACTGGGGATTGAGTCAGAAACCTGGGCATGTGCCCTGACAGGTAATCCAACAGCGACCTCCTGGTTCATAGGTGGACACGCAACCCTTGAACCACCCCCGCAGGGCAGGAATGTGTGGGTCCTTGACTTCAGGCAGGAAAGAAGCCGATATACAGTCAGTCCAGGTGATGTTGAGCGAGTGTTTATCAACGTTTTGGACAGTGGAACCAAAGAAGGGCTTAGGATAGAAGCAGCGAGATCACGGACAGCAGTGAGCCTGGACTGGGCTCACTAAACAGGCGAGAGGAGGGCCCTCGGGGCTTAGGAGAAAGAAAGAAAAAGTACACAGGCCTGAGGAAAGGGGGGCTTGGCTGGGGTGCGTGCAAGGGAGGGGGGTGCAGGCTCCCTTGGTCCTGAGCGTTAGATCTGGTTTCTGCAGGCGGGAATGCTGGGGGGGGGGGGCC
>NW_006294609.1:49463-50514 GCF_000327345.1 Myotis davidii | reverse complement strand
TCATACGCATCAGCTTTCCAGGTGTTTAATATTCTGACACATCAACATGAGCCTACAAAGGGGCTTGAGGTCTTTGGTCAGCTTCACCTCTATTTCGGATTTATCTGGCTCTAACTTTTTGTTGCTGTTGTTGCTTATTACCCCGACTTCATTCATGTTGGGGCTCGGCTGGCACGAACTGGGTCTCTGTCATCTATCTCCCTAAGGCAGTGGTTCTCAACCTTGGCTGCACATTAGAATCACCTGGGAATCTTTTAAAAATCCTGATTTCTAGGCCTCATCCTCCGGAAATTCTGTTTCTCTGTTATGGGGCGGGGCCACAACATTAGTAACAAACAGGATGAGGCCCAGAAATCAGGATTGTAAAGATTCCCGGTGATTCTAATGCGCAACCAAGGTTGAGAACCACTGCCCTAAGGGAACGTAAGTTGCTGGCTCTCTGGTTGGGGAGGAGCAATGAGCATCATCTGCTCTTAAGTGCCTTTGGTTAGGGAGGACCGGGCCTTGTTAGCTCTGTTAATTGCTTGGCCGTTAGTTTCTTTTGTCTCCGTTTTCCTCGTTCCACTTGTCAGCAATGTCCTAGCTTTTTACTGACCTGCCTCAGCCTCATGCCTTCCTCATCTCAGTGGGAGGGAGTCCTGCACTGTTCAAATTGGGAAGGGGCTGCTGTGCAGCAAAATGTCAGAAATAGCCCTAGCCGGGTTGGCTCAGTAGGTGGAGCGCCGGCCTGCAGATCGGAGGGTCCCAGGTTCGATTCCGGTCAAGGGCATGTACCTTGGTTGGGGGCACATCCTCAGTAGGGGGTGTGCAGGAGGCAGCTGATCAATGTTTCTCTCTCATCGATGTTCCTAACTCTCTATCCCTCTCCCTTCCTCTCTGTAAAAAAAAACAAAACCCAATAAAATATATATTTTTTACTAATTGACCATACCTTCGCTATGCCCCAAGCCATGCCCACCACCCAATCAGAGCGACTATATGCAAATTAACCCAACCAAGATGGTGGCTGGCAGCTACTGAGCTGGAGCAAGCAGGAGGCTTGGTTGCCCCG
>NW_006294609.1:48445-49288 GCF_000327345.1 Myotis davidii | reverse complement strand
TTCAGCCTCAGAACGGGACGGGGGAAGGAAGAGGAGGCCGGGCGAAGTCCCCTGCCGGCCCCCTGGTACCGGGCATCCTGCCCGGCCCCAGCTCCGGGGAAGGGACTTGGAAATATTTGGGGAAGATCCGACCACCAGGTACCCGCACTCCGTATGGGCGCTCGGCACGGATTTACCCGTCCGGCCGGAGCTGGTGCCCTCCAGAGCGGGACTTGGAAAGATTGGGGGTCCAGTCCTCCGGAGACGCCCTCACGGCCCATCCCGGGGACAGAGCAGCTCTTTGCCTCTGGAGTGGTAACGGGAGAAACTCGGAGGCGCCTCCGACAACCGGACCGCGTCCGGGACGGCATCGGGGCGCGGGAATCCTCTCCCGTTACCTTCTTCTGGGTGTAGAGATCTGGGGACCTGATTAGAAGTAGGAAGCCAGAGGTTCCCCTGGGATCACAGCCCCTAGAAACTAACTTTAAAAAGGAGGAACTTTTGCTTATCCCCTTGATAATATCTGAGTGGGGGTTTACAAACATTATTTGTTCAATGAACATCTGCTCAGTAAAATGCAAAGCATTGTGCAAAAATAATCAGCTATCACTTATTGCATACTTCTTATGTGTCCCGAACACACTTCCTGTCCTAACACTTACTGACCTCAGCGTGCCAGGATCAATACCATCTACAATAATAAAGCGTAATATGCTAACTAGACCCACTGTCCTTCCATCCTTCCGGGCTCGGGAATCCTCTCCCGTTACCCCGTGGCGGCCCCGGTCGGTCCCGCGGGGGTACAGGCACTGGCGGGTGCTGGTCCACCGGCCCCAGCAACCTACAACCTAGTCCGGGAGAGCG
>NW_006294609.1:47366-48098 GCF_000327345.1 Myotis davidii | reverse complement strand
TCCTGCCTCTTGTCCTTGGGCAGGTGGATGGGGCGTTCGCCCCGAAGCTCCCGGGCGGTAGGACACGACCCCGGCAGCAGAAGGGAAACTTGAAAATGTGTTCAGGTTGCTGCCTGGAAGGGGACAGACTCCCCCACCAGGCGCGGAGCTTTTCCGGACTCTGGAGAGGACTTGCAATTCCCCCGCCTCCCGCGCCCCCCGAGACGCCGGCCGACCAGGAGCCGGCCCCTGCTTCCCAGAGCTGTTCCCTGCTCCAGGCTGGATAACGTCCATTTCTCAGGGACTTGGCTGTATAACGGAAATCTTGAAAGTACTCGTAGAAACATGGATGAATCATTTTTATTTATCATTTCAGGAGAAGGTCTTTCTAAAGCATAAAACAAAGCCCTAGCCAGAAAGGAAATGACTGATCAACGGGACCAAATGTTAAACCAAAGTGGTCCTGGCGTATACCAAAGGCCAAGTCACATGGCAACAAACGAGGAACGTTTATGCCAGTGCACCTGGAATATGATGACCAATTTCAGCATTGCTGGGTATAATACTAGGAAACGGGGGAAATAATAGTCATTAAGAGGGACCAGTTTAAATAAATCCCAGTACATCAACACAATGCAACACTATGAATTGGTTCATAGGTAAGGCCAGGTCAATGCAAGAATGGAGACACCCAAGAGAAACTTCCAATACTGAATCAAGCAGTTCCCTTAAGTAGCCACCAGGTGGTGCTGG
>NW_006294609.1:40690-46420 GCF_000327345.1 Myotis davidii | reverse complement strand
ATGCTGTACTTTAAATTGAGGATAAATGAGGTTGCTTCCATTATTGGGTATCCTCTATAATAAAAGAGTAGTATGCAAATTGTCCCCTCCACCGGGAGTTGTCCGGGAGTTCGACCAGGAGGTGGAGCCAGCCCTGGGGGAAGAGAGGGAGTACCCAGCTGACAGCTGGCAGCTGCTAGGGACCCTCCCAGTGCACGAATTTCATGCACTGGGCCTCTAGTTATAAATAACGCTGCAATAAACACATGCACATGTCTTTTCAAATTAGTGTTTTGGGTTTCTTCTGTTAAGTAGAAACAGGTCTTTTTGGGTCTCCTGGCCCCTCAAATTCTCCCCGCCTCTCCACAGGGGAGGTCTGGCCCAAGGTTCACCTTCCTGCCTGTGCTCAGGGCAGGTTCTGGGGAGGTATTCCTCAAAACCCACGCTATTGCATCAAGAATAGCAGCACCTTCAACCGACTAGTTATGAGTGGTTTCTGGACTCGAATTCTGGGTCCTTCCAAGTCTTCCCGCAAGTTGAGAGTGTAATATGACTTTTCTTTCTTCCTGATTCATTAATAGTTAACTGTCTCACACACACACACACACACACATGCTCTTAGAGACGATAAAGTCTAAAGGTACTTTAAAGGATAGAAGAATTTTCCCAAACCCTCCATAATGCACACAGATCTCCAGGGCAGAACAGAGACCGCAGTGAACATAGTCATGTGCGCCCATGGAGCCCCTCCTTTGTTCTTCTTTTGCTTTCAGCCTCAGCACCCAGAGCCCAAGGAACTGACCCAGTTACAAGACCGCCTACCCCATGGTTACTATTCCAAGGCCTAAGAGTTCTGGAACTTGGAAATGAAACATTTTAGTTTTGATTTATCTTTACAGTTCAGACTATGTGAAGAACTCTTAGGGGAAGCCTTCTCTGCAAAATATGGATATGAAAGAGACAATGTATGATCTTCCTAGCCAAGCAATCTTTCTGGGGACTGGAAGACTATCTTACCTATGGCCCCAAGGTATCTACGTTTGGTCTTTGCTAAGGCTGCTCCTATAGAAAAAATCCAAATTCACTTGGATCCTCATACCACCATTTGCTCCATCTCCCAGCCAGACATGTCACTGGCAAGAACCCAGTTAGCCTACCGAGAAAAGGAGGGAACGTGTGGGGCCTCATCTTATTAATCCCTTGGGCCTACGATAGAGTCAAGTCAATTATAACCACTTAATCACTGCTAAGTTCATACAATGGACCAGTTTAAGTAGTACAACACAGTATAATCCCCAAGAAGACTATAAGTAAGATGTTTCCAATTTTTAAAGTGGGGAGAAGACCCTACTAGAGAAACAAGATGAAAATCTCCCCACCTGTCGATAAAAAGATACCATGCTGCTTCTCAGTAATTCATTGATGCAAACAGAACCATCAGAAAAGCACTCTTTTCAGGGTTTTGCCCAGGGCAAGTTTAACATCCTTATTCCTCAAACTGTAGATCAAAGGGTTAAGCATGGGCACGACGTTGGTGTAGAAGACTGAAGCGTATTTACTCCGGCCCACAGATCCCGGAAAAGAGGTTGTTAAATAGGTGAAGGCCCCTGACCCAAAAAACAGAGCCACGGCGGTGATGTGGGAGCCACATGTGCCAAAGGCTTTGGACCTTCCCTCAGCAGAAGGAATGCGGAGGATACTGGAGAGAATCAAAGCGTAAGAGATGAAGATGCTGATACTGGATGTTGCGATGACCATCCCAACGACAATAGAAAACACCAGCTCGTTGACGTGGGTGCTGGTGCAGGAGAGCTGCAAGAGCGGGAGAACTTCACACAGGTAATGGTCGATGATGTTGGAACCACAGAAGGTCAGTCTCAGCATGTTTCCGGTGTGGGCCATGGCCCCAGCAAACCCTACCGCATAGGAGCCCAACATCAGCAGAGCACAGACCTGGGGGGACATGGTGACCGTGTACAGCAGAGGATCGCAGATAGCCACATAGCGATCGTAGGCCATGGATACCAGCACATAGCACTCAGAATTGACCAAGAAGCAGAAGAAAAACAGTTGAGTCATGCATCCCGTGTACGAGATGGTATTTTCTGACACAAAATCGTGCAGCATTTTGGGAGTAAAGACGCAAGAATAACAGAGATCTATCGAAGACAAGTTGAAGAGGAAAAAATACATGGGAGTGTGAAGGCGAGAATTCGGGCCAATTAAGGTGATCAAGCCCAAGTTGCCCACCACAGTGAGCACATAGAGGCCTAAGAACAGGAAGAAGAGGGGGACATGGACCTCTGATTGTTCTGAGAATCCCCCAAAGATAAATTCAGTCACCGAGGAGCTGTTTCTCAGAACCATTCTCTTCTGGGGAGCTGTCTGTGGAAACAAGGGGTAAAATACAATCGATTGGTGATAGGCACAAGCATGGATGATAGGAGAGATGAGATCATGTATAGACGCCCTCCCTTTTGCCTTTCTCCTTGTAACTGTGGAGCCAGCTCAGAATGGTTCTGTTCTGTTTGATGAGGTGCTCAGTTGCTTTTCAGAGACAACAGACCAAAACCACAAGTCATGCAGGTGAAGCATGCACAGATGAGAGAACCTGGGCCCCAGCTGCGCCTGGAACCAAAACCTTGCACGTCCCCTTCCCCGGCCCCACCCCAATGGGACCATAGGACCAGGACATAACCGGAACTTGAACACCGGAACCCTCGAACAACAAAAGCCAAGGGTCTGTTGTGCAGGAAGATCTGGTGTTGACATCCCTTTACCATAAATGGCCAAGTTCCAAGGTCCTCCAGGGAACACGTGTCCCACCAGCACTTCCGCACACCTGTTCCCCTTAGCCCTTTAAAAACCCTTAACCCAGTCCAGCAAGCAAGATGGATTTGAGGCACCACTAGGTCCCCCATCTTCTTGGTTGGCACCTTTTCAATCAATAAACCTTTACTTACTTCAAACCCTGATGTGTTGAGTTTTAGCCTTTTGAAGCATCAGGCCTTTGGACTTCGGTTTGGTAACGCTCTCTCACTTATGCCCCCAGCTTAGCTATTCACAGCATGACTGTGACGATATCTCAGCTCCCCTGGGTGATCATGAATCTAGGCTAGAGTTTCTTAGCATGGGCAGCAAGAATTCTGTTCCCGCCCTAGCTGGTTAGGCTCAGTGGATAGAGCATCGGCCTGTGGACTGAAGGGTCCCTGGGTTCGATTCCAGTCAAAGGACACATGCCCGGGTTGTGGGTTCGATCCCCAGTAGAGGACGTGCAGAAGGCAGCCCATCAGTGATGCTCTCTAATCACTGATGTTTCCATCTCTTTCTCCCTTTCCCTTCCTTCCTAAAATCAATGAAAATATATTTTTTTAAAAAGAATTCTGTTCCCTCTTGAGAGATGAGGAGATTGAATACCTCACTTGGCTGCCCAAGGACTCCCAGAAAGACACCCCAAGAGCCAGGAGTACAACCCACAGCCAACTGCTTTAGGATGTACAGAGAGCTCTTATGTCTCCCCGTCTCTGTCTCCCTCTCCCAGCCAGACATGGGGTCCTCTGTCCCCTACTCACCTTCCTCCTATCAGCCCCGTCACTCCATCAAAGTCAGTGTTGAGAGCAGGGGAAGGATCAATACATCCTAGACCTGCTGGTTGTGGGTTTACAAGAAGCTCATCTGAGAAGATGGGATTCAGACATTCCCCTTCCTTCTTCCTGGCTCCCTCAGTGCTGAGCTGTGTGCATCTCTTTCTCCCTTAGCCCGAAGGAGCAGATGGTGTCAGTGCATGAAGCAGACAGCTTTCAGGTATGAACTCTTCTGGTGCCCCTGGTGCTGAGAATCAGAGCTTCTAGAGACCCCAGTCTCCAGATGCTCTAGGAATAGACCAAGGTTTCTGTGTGGACTTTCTCAGCTGGTCTAAGTCAACTTCAGGAGAAAAAAATAGCGACCCTCCGTCTCACCAGGACCCGGGCTCGCATATCATGAGAGCTTTATGCTACTGCATGGCCTCAGGCACCTCATTAGGCACCATTTCCCCTGGGAATTTTTCTGATGGTCCCTGCAGGGAAGAAATTGCAATCTTTGTTTATGGCTGGGATGAGGATGCTGACGTAGCACCTCAGGACTCAGGTGTGCCGTTCACCCTTCCCTTTTACTTCAGGGACCTCCTGTGGAAGGTTGGGGCCTTGCTTTCCCTCTCCTTCATTAACTCTAATACTTAATCTTTAAGGAAGCGTGGTCCCAGACTTATGTTAGCCACCATTCCCAAGTTTTTGAAGGGAGTTTTAAGAATAATAACAACAACAAAAAGTTAGATCAGAGTTGCAGGTGCTACAGAGAGAGCACCTCAGATGACGGGTTTCTAGCTCCATGAGGTGCTCAGAACAGTGGAGACACCACCACCACGAAGACCACCTGCTCTCAGCTCTACTAAGGGCCATACAGGCCTTTGCTGTATAGGAGAAGATCAAAATGTTCCATGAATAAGTAATAAAGCACACACACTCACCTGCATGAATTCACTTTATAAACGTGTGCAGGCTCACGGTGTAACAGGAGTTGTACCTCAGGTTTTTAGTCTGGGCATTCTCCAGTGACAAAGCTGCTCTCCCTACGATCTGCTACGTGAATATTCTAAGAAACTTTCAAAGACGTGAGCAACTGCACTTACAAGTTTCCATGGAGGCCACCTAAAATAATTCCAGTTTGCCTGGAAAAGTGTGGATTTCCACCCATTATCACTGTAATTATTAGTACACACCCTATCACTTTCAGGCGGCTGGATTTGGATAACAAATGATATAGTCACTTTACTAAAATAAGCATAAGTAGTTATTCAGTTCCTCTGGGCTCTGCTATCTCCTAGATACCCTGGCCTCCATCCTATTTCAGACCAAGGGAATCTCTCTCAGTCTTTTACCCTCCTTGCCCTCTTAGTTCTCGTTAAAAGAATTTACTCTTCCTGGCCAATCAATACTGTCTCTCCAGTCAATTTAGGCATTAAAAATGAGAAGGGCATTAACTGCAACCTGTTTCTGCTTTATACTTAGCCCTGAACCCTAAAGCAAAGAATTGCAAACACTAGATATCTGCCTGAAATACGTGGAAGAGGAATAAAGGAAGAGGAATTACACCGGTACAAGGAATAAATATTGGTACAACTTTACATTGTAATCATTGGTACATTGTTGTATGTCATTGTATACAGCACAATAAATGGATTATTAGTAGTAGTACTTAACAAACTTGGGCATATGTATATATTTTGACTTGCAGTTTTACTTTGCGGTATATACCCAATAAAAATAAGTACACATGTTTACCTAAAGACATGCCAAGGAAGTTCATAGCACCATTATACATAATTGCTCCATGTGAAAACAGCCCACATGTCAATCAACTACAGACTGGATAATAAATTGTAGGATATTAATAAAGTAGCACTCCATATAGCTATGAAAGTTAATAACATAGTACATAAATGTCACAAACCTATTATGGAGCAAAAGAAGCTAAACACCAAAACCATACTTAATGATTTCATTTACATGAGGTTCAAAAGCAAGGGCACTAATCTTTGGTGTCAGAAGTCAGATAGCCGTTATTTGTGGCTGGGAAGTCATGGGCTAGTGGCTGCAGAGGAAAGTGAAGGCGCTTCAGGGTGCTTCTGAGAGGGGTTGGTTCCATGGATGTGTTCAGTTTGTAAAAAATTCATCAAGCTAATACGCTTATGTTACAACTAGAGGCCCGATG
>NW_006294609.1:34772-40400 GCF_000327345.1 Myotis davidii | reverse complement strand
CCTGCTGGGGTGCCTGGCCAGCCTGGGTGAGGGGCTGATGGCGGTTTGCAGGCTGGACACAGCCCCTTCAGGATGGGGGTCCCTGCTGGGGTGCCTGGACAGCCTGCGTGAGGGGCTGATGGCTGTTTGCAGGTTGGATACAGCCCCTTCAGGGTGGGTGTCCCTGCTGGGGTGCCTGGCCAGTCTAGGTGAGGGGCTGGTGGCTCTTTGCAGGCGGCCAAGGCCCCAGTGGGGACCCTCACCCCATGAGGGTGTGGCCAGCCTGGGGGAGGGGCTGATGGCTGTTTGAAGGCTGGCAAAGCCCCCCAGTGGGGACCCTCACCCCATGAGGGTGTGGCCAGCCTGGGTGAGGGGCTGATGGCTGTTTGCAGGCTGGCCACGTCCCCCAGTGACCCAAGCTCCCAGCGAGGCTGGCTGGAAACAGGTATCTGGGATTTATTTATCTTCTATAATTGAAACTTTGTTGCCTTGAGCGGAGGCTACAGCTAGCCAGGGCAGGCAGGAAGCTTGGCTTCCTCCATCGCCGAGGCAACCAAGCCTCCTACTTGCTCCAGCTCTGTGGCTGCCAGCCGCCATCTGGGTTGGGTTAATTTGCATATAGTTGCTCTGATTGGCTGGCAGGCGTGGCTTGTGGGCATGGCTTGTGAGTGTAGCGGAGGTGCTGTCAATTTGCATGTTTCTCTTTTATTAGATAAGATTAAATGAAAAGTTTACTTAAAACATAAATGAAGAACAAATTAATATTTTAATAAATCATCCTACCAAACTTTTTAACACTAAAATTATTACTAGTAAACATCTTTGATTGTTTAGTAATCTCCAGTAGGGGGCATGCAAAAGGCAGCCAGTTAATGATTCTTTCTCATCATTGATGTTTCTAGCCCTCTCTCCCTCTCTCTTACTCTCTGAAATCAATAAAAATATTAAAAATAAATAAATTAGAGGAAGAAAAAGCCCACAGAAGAAGAAGGCAAACATATGTGTCTGACTTGGTCTTGGCTGTAGAAGAGTGGAAAGAAGAAAAAAAATATCCCCTATGAATTTCTAACCACTTCTGTGTGGTTAGAAATTATACATGTAATAAGAAAAAAACCCATATTACACATGTAATAAAAAAATTACTCTCTGGAGAATACAATTTAAATCCAGATATGTACACATCAGATACTTACACATATGTATAAATCCATAAGTATTCAAAGATCATGAGCCCTTCATGGAAATCATGTAACAGACACAAATTGGGCCACTAGGAATGAGAATTACCATGAAAGATGAACCACAAGCTACAGAAACAGACCTGCGAATTTGCTAGGCTTATCAGGGACAGAATACAATTTAAATGTACTTAATCTGTTCAAGGAAAAAAAAAGAGCAAATTGAAAGTTACAAATGAAGAAAACAATAAAATTAAGAAGGCAGACTTTTAAAAAGTCAAATATAACTTTTAGAATTGAAAACATGATAGTTGAAACTTAAAACTCTATGAATATGTTAAACAGCCTATTAGACACGGGCGAAGAGAAAATAAGTAAACTGGAGGGTAGATCTACAGAAATTACCCAGAAGTCAGCATCAGCTGAAGGGGGTGAGGAGGAAGGAGTGTGTAACAAAGAAATATAATTTAAGAAATGTAGAAATGGAGGAGGTCCAACAGATATGGACAGAGCGTTTACCACATTCTGGACCCCATGTATTGCTTTAAGAATGGAGCAACAATCAAAACCATTATAGCTCTTCCCCTTTCAAATATATAATCCAGATGGAGAAACCTACAATAAACAGATACTTACACATAACTCATTAGAAATGCAATAAGTGTGTGAGCAAGAAGCTTGGGGGGGGCGGGGCTTCGAAACCATTTAACAGGGGTGCCTTCCTGAGCCTGGAAACTCAGGGAAAGCCTCCCTGAGGAAGTGAAATTCAGGTTTAAAACTCAAATGTAAGAAGGGGTAGAAAGAGTTGCTTGTCTGTGACTGTCCCGCACTGAACCTCCTTCGGTGTTTAGGAGGAATAAACGCGCTGGGAACGTGCTCTTGTGTGAGCCTTGGTTGGGGCCAGGACCAGGCCTCCTTCCGTGAAATCTCTCCAGAGAACGTAAGACAGCGATGGCGAACCTTTTGAGCTCGGTGTGTCAGCATTTTGAAAAACCCTAACTTAACTCTGGCGCCGTGTCACATGTAGAAATTTTTTGATCTTTGCAACCATAGTAAAACAAAGGCTTATATTTTTGATATTTATTTTATATATTTAAATGCCATTTAACAAAAGAAAAATCAACCAAAAAAATGAATTCGCGTGTCACCTCTGACATGCGTGTCATAGGTTCGCCATCACTGATAAGACCTGAACTCCACCAGTCACGGTCCCAGGCAGGACCAAAGTGTGGGGCAAGTGACACAAAGAAACAGGAACATTCATGTTGGCAAAGACAAAGATAAAGACTCTACCAACTGATGACACACGTTGGGACTGGTGGTGCCAGCAGGAGGGGGCAGCACAGACTGACCAGATGGCTCTGTGCTGTAGCTTGGCTGAAATTCCTCTCAATCCTTCCTGGCTCCAAGAGCTGGTTCCTCAGCTTGTTCTAAGAGTCTATGAACTAAGGGTCCCATTTCTTGCCATATTACACTCTTTTTCTTTCTTTCTTTCTTTTTTTTTGTCCCAAGTTAACCAGGGCTGACGCTTGCGGCTGCAGTGAACAAGCCTGGATGGTATAAGGGGACTGGAGATTAAGGAGGCTGTGTGCAGGGAGTGGGGACGGGGGAAGCACCCCAGGTTGTGGGGCACCTTTCTCAGATCCCTGAGATGAAGGCAGACACACCTGTCAAAATTACCTTTGGAAAGGGGTGTCACAAACTCTCCCTCCATGTTTTCCTTTATTTTGAACCATCTTTCCCCTTCCAAGGAAGTGTTGTTCCGATGGGGTTTGGAGGATAAAATAAACACACGTGTTACATTTCAGAGACAATTTTTCATATTCCTGCACAACTTTTTTTTAAAACATTCTATTCTTTGATGACTCCTCTTTGCTTTCATAAGCTAAATTACGCTAGTTAGTAGAATGAATAATAAGTTTCTATGCTGGGTAAACAGAAATGCATTTAATGAATCATCTGGCTAGCTTTTTGAGTGCAATGTAGGCGATACCAATAATAATTATGATGTTTTACATCTAAGGAACCAATGGCACAGTAATTTTTTAAAAGATTTTTAGAGAGAGAGGTAGGGAGAGGGGGAGAGAAACATTGATGTGAGATCAGAACATCAGTTGGCTGCCTCCTACATGCCCGCAACCATCTAAAAATATACAACCAACAGGCAATTGGAATGGACCCTGGGGAAGAGACAGGAGGGCCAAAAAACTGGAGTAAAAGAAGCTTTTTCTCTCTTTGGTAATAATTTTAAATGAACATGTACTACTCGGTCAACATACAATATATATGGGATGGAATGCAGAAATAATCTGATGGAGCATAATCATTTTCATAGAATCGGGCATGAGCACAGAAAGAGCAAATAATTGTCACAAGTCCAAACAATAAATCTGTGGAAATGTTGATAGCAGGAGGCAGAGGACCTAGCAGGGATGGAAAGAAAAGTAACTGAGCCCTTATCATTTCACTGTCTTAGTAATTCTAAAAAAAAAAAAAAAAGTTAAAGGTAAAGGCGTTGATGTTCAGAGACATCGAGTAACTTGGTTACGGTCACACGGGTGCAGAGTAAAAGCTGAGAGTTCAAATCTGATTCTACCCTCCAGTTCCCACGTCCCTGCTCTTTCTGCGTCTGTCTGGTCTCATTTCCCCGCCACGGTCGCCCGCATCCAGCGCTGCCCCCCGATTCTGTGCCACCTAAAGCCCCGTTCTCTCGCTTCACTCTCATTCTTTTGAATTCGTGTTTGCTGACCGGTGCCATCCCAAAGGCAAAACGCTCTATCCACCCAAACGTCATTTTTCCAGACACGAGAGCAGCTTCCCAAAGAAAACCTGGTAAGTCAAAAGTGTGTTCACAGCATCTCACATATCGTTGCTTCACAAAAATATTCACTTACATTTTTCTTTTAAACCAAGAGGCACCACTGCCTGCCTTTAAGTGCCACTGGGCGGTGGATCTCCACACCTGAGCTGTGCAACTCCCCATCCTCTCCTGGAAAAAGTACCAGTCAGGGCCCCAGCAGGCAACAGAGGGCTCCCCGAAGCAGAGTAATGGAAACATATAAGGAAGAAACTGTGTGCAGGGGTGGGTGGGGGTGGGAGTGGGGGGGTGCCCAAGGTTGGTTGAGAGAAAAGACACAGGGCTCCTGAGGCTCCCAAGGCAGACACACCCCCACCCACCAGCATGAAGACACAGAGGACGGAGCAGGTGCTGTGACCAGGAAGGACATGGGCGCTGGGTGACTGACATTGCAGCCCCGCTGGGAGGAAGTCAGGGAAGTGAACTCACAGCAGCACACTCCTACCCGCTGATTCCCCCCCGCTGGACGCTGCCATTGGCCTATCCCAACCGGAAACCAGAGGGTAGGAGATAAAAAGATAAAGGCGGTGATGCAAGATCCATTAGGGAATGGCTGCCAGGACTTGGATAAGGTCCTGGAAAGCAGACCTGGGGAAGTACACAGAGAATACCCGCCCACCCCCTGTCTTCCCCCCAACCTCACACTGTACGGTAACAGTCAGCGGTAACAGTCATTTCTACTTCTGACCGCCTGCTGGGTGGTGCTAATCTGAGTACTGGCTGGTGATACAAGGCTCTCTGTTTCTGAAATCACCTCCAGATCCTCATCTGAGCTGGGAGCCGCAGACTTCTTCCCCCCGACTTTACAAGCACAGTTTGAAATGGAGCAAAGAAACGATTGTGTGTGGAAGTCATTCCCAAATCCTGTCCTTCATCACCTTGGCATGTATAACGTCTTCCTCCCAGCACTGCCCAACCCCTTAAAGTCCAAGAGCCCGAAACTGCACACGACAGTCTCAGGCGGTGCCACGCATGACACTTCGTGGGTCCTAGCACACTTCCCCCGCACACTCTGCAGAATTCTTCCAGAACTTGTCTGGTCATTTAGCCAAGACCAAATCCACCAAATCCTAAACCTCCTACTTTCTTGCAAAAATGTGATCTTTAAAATTAGCCCTTGACTAATTTCCGTAGACGGGACTAGATTTTAGCGTCGTAGAGGAGCTCACATTTGAAATGACAGCGTCCAGGGTGACGGGAGAAAGAAAAGGAGCCATAACAAGCAATGTGAGAAAGCAAGAGCCTGGATTCTCCTCCCAGTTCTGCTGCTGAGTAACTGAGCGACCTCAGGGAAGGTGCCCAGGCCTGTATCCTCAGAAACATGAGAGAACGGAATTAAAAGATTCTTAATGTCCACAAAATGTATCCTATAATCTTGAGAATATTTAAAAATTAAAGGACATTTAAAAAGAGAAGGATAGCCTGGCTGGTGTGGATTAGTGGTTGAGTATTGACCTATGAATCAGGAGATCACGGCTTGATTCCCGGTCAGGGCACATGCCCTGGTTGTGGGCTCAATCCCCAGTGTGGGGCATGCAGGAGGCAGCTAATCAATGATTCTCTTTCATCATTGATGTTTCTTTCTCTCTCTCCCTCTCCCTTCCTCTCTGACAT
>NW_006294609.1:28257-34425 GCF_000327345.1 Myotis davidii | reverse complement strand
GGACAAAAGAAGTAAGCAGACGCGGGGAGACACGGTGGCTGTGTACACCAGTGGGTTACAGATGGCGACGTAGCGGTCGTATGCCATGGCTGACAGGATGAAGGACTCAGAGACGACAAAGAAACAGAAGAAGAAGAGCTGAGTCATGCATCCTGCGTAGGAGATGACGTTCTTCTCTGAGACGAAGCTCATCAGCATTTTGGGAGTGATGACGGTGGAATAGCAGAAATCTATGAAGGACAGATTATAGAGGAAGAAGTACATCGGGGTGTGCAGGTGAGAGCTCAGCCCGATCAGTGTGAGCAAGCCCAGGTTCCCCACCGCCGTGACCATGTAGGAGCCCAGGAACAAGAAGAAGAGGGGCAGCTGGAGCCCCGGGTGGTGGGTTAGGCCTGCGAGGATGAACTCTGTCACAGAGGAATTCTCAGCCACCATTCTCGCTTAGGGGTTCTGTGGAACAAAGGGAGAGAGAGAGACGCTGCTGCCCTCCCGGTCACCTCCCCGTTCCTGAGAATTAGATCCCCTCAGGCAGACATTGGACCTCAGCAGAAAGGCTTTCTGGATGCCTGGGGTCTCTTCTCCCAACACCCTGGACTCTGCCTCCAAAGGGGGACCTGCTTCCGCAGTGAGGGTCCCCAGGATGCACCGAGGAGCTTCCAGAGCTTTCCTTTGGCCCATTTACTGTGTCCTTCCTGCTCTGGTTTCTGCCCGAGTTTATCAAAGCTGTGCTCAATCTCTGGGGGAAGTCCTCTCGGAGGTAAGAGCCAGGCCCACTGGTGGGAGCGTGCACCTCACGGTCAAGTTAGACAGTGAAAAGGCGAGGCGATCTTCCTTCAGGCCGTTACCACCTGAGGTGGGCGCCTTAGGAAGAGTTCGTCCCAGATTCAGTCACTCACCCGCCTTCAGCCCGAAGTTTCAGGGGTGCACCTTCTCCTTAGCCGTTCAGACAGATAACTAACTGGTCACAATGCTAACCCGGATGAAGGTACTAACAACAGTCCTGTAGCTTCTGTCCTGCTTGGACTGACTTAGAATTCCTTCTGAGCTAAAGGAGCTAAAGAACCCTGGTAGCTGTTTGAGGCTTTGCCCTGCGGCTTTTTCTATCTTGGGGTTTGGGGGGTGGGGAGCCAGCATTCTCGCCTGTGATCAGTGCCAGCTGAGTTTTCTTCTGGGTTTAGAGATCTGGGGACCTGATTAGAAGTAGGAAGCCAGAGGTTCCCCTGGGATCACAGCCCCTAGAAACTAACTTTAAAAAGGAGGAACTTTTGCTTATCCCCTTGATAATATCTGAGTGGGGGTTTACAAACATTATTTGTTCAATGAACATCTGCTCAGTAAAATGCAAAGCATTGTGCAAAAATAATCAGCTATCACTTATTGCACACTTCTTAATTGTCCCCAACACGCTTCCTGTCCTAACACTTACTGACCTCAGAGTGCCAGGATCAATACCATCTACAATAATAAAAGTGTGATATGCTAATTAGACCCAATGTCCTTCCATCCTTCCTGGCTTCAAGGGAAGCCCAGGCCCCGGGTGCCAGAGGGAAGCCAGGGGAAGGAAGGCCTACTCTTGCACAATTTTCGTGCATCGGGCCTCTAATTTAAATATAATACTTCATTTTAATTCCCCTCAATCTTATTACCTGGGTTTTATCACTCCCATTTTAGAGTTGTAATTTAACAGATGTAACTCCAAATCAGGCATTCTTAACAGTGTTTTGCATCGGGCCTCTAGTGGAATGTATAAAATCTTACCGTCAAGGCTCTGACATTCTCTTGGAAAAGATGGGAGAACACATATAACTAAATATGCAAAGACTGGACAGCCTAAGGACTTCCAGGATGACCTTCTGGATGAAGCCAAGGCTGTGAGGGCCGAGACAAGCCACTGCAGCTGCGAGGGCTGAGCCCTTTGCACAAATTTCGTGCATCGGGCCTCTAGTGGAATGTATAAAATCTTGCCTTCAAGGCTCTGACCTTCTCTTGGAAAAGGTGAGAGAACACATATAACTAAATATGCAAAAAAAAGTGTAAGATCTAGAAAGGGTAAAAATAAAATGCTATGTAAGTTCAAGGAGGGCGCTGTACACACCACTTACATTTCAGTGTATCACAGGACTTGCCCAATACCAGTCCAGGGAGAAGCAAATCTTCTCTCTCATCTCTTGGAATTTGAACTTGACCATGAAGAACAACCCCCATTAGTTAAGAACTGTTTCCTTCCTTCCCCCAACTGCTTAACTGTTGGAATTCTCCTCGATGGGCCCCGTCCTCTAACCTCCCAGCTCTCTTTCAGGCTCCAGGACGCTCAGAGTGATCCTCAGGGTGACGGCCTTGTAGCTTGATGTCCTTCATCCCCCTGGACCCAGCAACGTTTGTTTCGCTGTTTTGCTGGCTTTGGTCTGTTTCTAACTCCCCCTCTCTCATGGCAAAACTTATCCCTCTGTATCTCAGTCTTCCAGTCTTACTTGAGCTCAGTACAGCTACATCACATGTTGGGGGCTTAGAGGAAAGGATTGCTAAGGGCTAGATCATTGCTGAAAGGGGGGCCAGAGGGAGGCTACTGTAAGGTGGGAGGGGAGAGCTGATAGAAGTTAGCGGAGCTCCGGAGGAATATCTTTTCTTCAAAACTGTATCTCAGGTCCATCTCTCCAACATGCTTCATCCACAGACAGGTTCAAGGCCCTCGACTATTTACCTTGTCCCTACTTCCTGTCTCACCACCGATGCCCTATTTTTCAAATAGCCACACTCTTCCATACCACAAAGGCCGAGTTACAAAGTCAGGAGAGGTTTCCTTGACCGTCTCCAACCTTCTCTTTCTGTACCCATTTCTAATCTCAGTCAACATGCCTCCTCCCCAAAGACTCAGAGTCCTAATACCTGCTCTGCCTTTGATGCTCCACTGAAACCCGCTCTCAGGAAAGATCTCACACATTCATCAGCACCGGCTCATAAAGACTTGCCGAGGACCACCCACCTTCCAGACCCTCTTCCGTTCATTAAGAAAGTACTAATGAAGACAGCATCTCTAACCCACAAACAGATCTCTCATGATGGAATTTCACACAGCACGCAATCGATGAGAGGTATATTTTGGTCAGGATGGGAGAGCTAGAGTCACCATGCACGGCGTTTATAATCAGAGCCACGTTGGCAGTTGCCTGTGCTACTTGGCAAGATGACGACAATCCCTGTATCTGTCCTGTGAACGTGCTGTATGTGTAAGTGTTGGGTGACATTTGCTTGCCACACGGGGATCTAGCTTGGTCACTGCACAGCAACAACAGGCCTAAAGCAGAAATCTTACACTGAGAAATCTGCCAGGGCCATGGTGATAACCATACAGCCCAACCCCTGTCATCAGATCACAATGGAAGAAAATAAATCCTTATGACAAACCTGCAACAAGCCCCATAGGAAAAGGGCTCGCCGAGGCGCAGAAAGCAGAGAAGACTCAAGCTTCCTTACAAGTTGACTTTTCTGCACGAGCTTTGGAGGATCCTTGTTTGGATGATAGAACCACCCAGCAAAGTTCCTCTGGATTTATGTCACCTCAGAGCCTGTTGCCATGGGAACTACATTTCAAAATCTTCTCAGCTGGAGTTTTTTCACTAAAGTCATGTTCCCTAAAGAGCAGATGAAGCCCAAGCAGGAAGCAGTGTGGGAAGCACTATTCTTAACTGCGCTCGTTTAGTTACAGAACTGTCCTCTTTCGAAAACTTGAATCTCTATATAGTGCTTCTTTATCGCCTATTTCTATTTTTTCCATCTTTTTAAAAATTATGGTCTATTTATGTCACTTCACGTGTAATACATGGAAATGCAACACATTGTCTCCCCTGCACACGCATTAACCCTCAGACTTTGAGTGGCCCAAGGTGGGCCTCAAGGGCATTGAGCATCACTCACACCAGTTGGCCAGACACAAGTTACAGCTTCATGAGAAGAGGCACAGACATCACCAAAGAGAAAAGATGGCAGCTGGAATGTACACCTGCCATTTGCAATGGCCTCAGTGAGCTCCGGAGAAAGCAGACATTAGGAGTTACGTGGTTCTGCATTATATTTAATCTCCATGTACTTTCATTAAACATTTTCAATTCCTTAACATACAAATCTATACATAAATGATATATGTATTTAACACAGAATCGTAGAATTAGAAGGAATCTTGGAGGTCTACATTGGGGGGTAATTAACATGTAGTGAAACCTATGTACCAAGCACTTTGCTGGTAGGTTTATGTAAATTATATGTATTATGTTTTTTTTTTTCAAATATATTTTTATTGATTTCAGAGAGGGAGAGGGAGAGAGATAAAAACATTAATGATGAAAGAAAATCATTGATCAGCTGCCTCCTGTACACCCCCTACTGGGGATCGAGCCCACAACCCGGGCATGTGCCCTACCTGGAATTGAACCGTGACTTCCTGGTTCATAGGTCGACGCTCAACCACTGGGCGACACCGGCTGGGCTTCCATGTCTCTTTTTATCCACTTGGTCAAATTCTGCCTTTTACTTTTCATCTACTGTTTTGGGATTTGAAGTTCTCCAGCCCTGACTATATTAAAAGTGAGTATGAGGCAAGATCCTATGTTGAAAGACTGTTTAACTTACACACCTAATATGACATACATAATATTGAACACAATGACCAATGTGCACACTCTTTATAACAGTCACTAAGCTCAATAGAAAGAAATATAAATATGGTTCAGTAAAAGCCCACATTGGAAACTAGATAAATTCAGGGATACATTTGCTTTCCCCCTCAATACTAAGGACTTCATCAGAGGTTTCCGATAAATAGCTATAGGGCAAACCCATTTCCGAAAGATAAACAAATAATGTAGTTACTCATACATGGTTTTATGACAAAGATTTTGGACGTCTGCAATATGCTGATGTTGACAGAACACCGACAGTCCTGCTAGATGCCGTACCGTTGGGCTGTGACCTGCAGGGTGAAGGTATTTGGAGGACTGGCAAAGGAGAGTCACTCGGTGCCAGAAAGAGCTGGAAACCTTCGCACGTCAGGAGCTGCCCAGAGCTCAGCTTCCTCACAGCCCCTCAGTTTGGGGCTTTGAAAACAGGAATCCATTTCTAAGTGACATTTATCGGAGGAATGTATTTGCTATAAAAAGCACGTTGCATTAACACTAGCAATACAAAATCCAGGATTTCAAGGCGTGTTAAGGGCATACCATGTTCCAAGATTGTGCCGGAGGGAGAAAATGCCAGAAGGAGGCCTTACTTGAAGGCACTTTGATGGAGGGCAGGTTATTCTAGGCAAAAGTGGGGACGTCTTAATTGACTTTAAAAATTTATCCTAAAACTGCAGCGTCACTAATCTTGTAAAAAACAAACACACAAGACTTTCCTTGTTGGGTGAAGATGTCTCAGAAGTCCTAATTGCGGGACGGTGAAGGCTCTGCTATTTTTTAACATCTCTGTTGGCCAGGAAAGCCACAGAACTTCTAGAACATGGTGGGTTTTTGTTGTTGGTGGTACTTTTCAAAGCTTTCTCTAGGGAACTTTTCTGAAGACTAGTTTTTGTCCCGAAGTAATGCTGCAGTTGAAATAACCAGGATTAGGAGTCTCAACATCCAGCTGTGTGGTCTTGGGAAAGTAAACATGTTTTCAGCCTGGGATTTCCTCGCTGCAAACAGGACTATCCAACCCCGCCCCATCTACCTCTGGCTGTTCGGTACAGTACACCTGCCGCCCTCTTCCTTGCCCATCCTTAAGCGTTAAGTGCCTCAAATTTCCAACCTCACCTTTCTCATCCCCCTCATCCCATGTAAGTTCCCAGGGTAATTCCATTCCTTCCTATGGTTTCCCCATCACCTGCTGATGTGTTAATTATGCATGAATTGCCTTAAGTCAGGGGTCCTCAAACTTTTTAAACAGGGGGCCAGTTCACTGTCCCTCAGACCGTTGGAGGGCCGGACTATAGTTTAAAAAAAAAAACTATGAACAAATTCCCATGCACACTGCACATATCTTATGTTGAAGTCAAAAAACAAAACGGAAACAAATACAATATTTGTATTTGCATGTGGCCCGCGGGCTGTAGTTTGAGGACCCCTGCCTTAAGTACTCCATTGCTGAAAAGACTCACCACTCGAAGCTTGTATAGTCACAGAATAGTTTATCACT
>NW_006294609.1:22843-27335 GCF_000327345.1 Myotis davidii | reverse complement strand
CAGGAACTGAGAGGCACTGGCCCCCGTCCTCCCTGGAGGCAGAGGCTGGAGGGCAAGCGTGTCAGCCGCCAAGGCTACACGGGCGGATAGACAAGGTGTACGTGCATGTGGCGCTAAAAAGCAAAAGCTTCCGTTCTCATAGAAACGTAGGTTTATTGCGATGGAGACATGCTGCTTACAAAGAGCTGAAATAAACGAGTCATCGTTAACATAGAATAATAGGACATTTTAATAAATATTAATATTTTTTCTTGAACATTAACTTACCAGATACTGCGTAACTGCACAAATAAGCGTAACACAAATAAACCTATTTTTCTCGTTCTCCGAAAGCGAAATGTTTCCTGTTGGCCACACCAAACAAGTCAGTCCAAGACTAATGACGTGGCTATCAGCTACTAAAATATTCGCTGCTAGGATTAGCGGGGAGAAATGGTGCGCCTGCACGTATAGCGCGTAAGGAAAGTGAATGCAACACCATGATAGTAATCAGTCACTAGCGAACGTTGTAGCTTGTTATTAATAATTATGTATAACAGGATATTGTAAAAATTAAGTTACGAAATTTTTATTAAAACATTTCTTACATACCGTTATATTGGCTGGGCCGCAAAAATATTCATTGTGGGCTGCATGCAGCCCGTGGGCCGCCAGTTTGACATGCTTGCCATACAACATTGGCCAAAACAGGTCAGGGACCCACGGTTATAAAGCATCGTTTATCTTTAGTAAATATATTCCATGGCATTGGCAGTGGTCGGTACAATTGATATCTGCCACATGTATATGTCCAGCTCAGACCTATGTCCTGTACTGTCAACAGACTGTCAGACATCCCCACTGGAATATCTCAGAGACACCTAAGACTCAACCATGAGTAATACACGGATCCCTAAAATGTTCTTCTCCTCTATTTTAATACAGGCAAAACACAAAATTAATTACTAAAATGAACACAATCTTCTTATTCTTGTGTGACCTCCCCATCCAGCCTGAAATCATAGATGTTGATGATTGAGCTGAAACTTAACTTCTCAGCCTGTCACTCATTAAGTTTGTTACCATATGCAAAGCAAAACTGCCTATTTGGCATGGATAATGAGAGACTACATCTTTGTCTCTTAGATCTTTTAACTTCATTCTTTTTTTAAAATGTTTGAAAAATTTGAAAGTATTTTTTATTGATTTTTAAAAAGAGAGGAAGGGAGAAGGAGAGAGAGAGAAACAGTGATGTGAGAGCATAACATCAATCTACTGCCTCCTGCATGTCCCCTACTGGGAATCGAGCCCACTACCCAGACATGTGCCCTGAATGGAATCAAACCTGCCACCTTTTAGTGTACAGGATGACGCTCCAACCAACTGAGCCCACTGGCCAGGGCCGTTTGGCAGTATTTATCAAAGCGAAACATAAGCCTACTCTGCGATCCAGCAGATCCACATCTAAGTACTATCCAAAAGAATTGTCTGCTTAGTTCAATCAAAATACATGCTCAAAAATGTTTCTAAAAGTGATGGAGGCAGAAATAGAATATTGGGAACCAGCTAGAATTGTAAGAAATATTAATCATGCTCAATTCACCATCATTGTTTTGTTCTGATGAAAGAAGGCACATTCTAACCTGGTTGGCAGTTACACACGGGACCTGGGAGCTCTCCTGGAAATGCAGCCCGTCCTCCCCATTGCCTATCACTATGGAAAGATGAACAACCTTGCTGCAGAAACCAGGATGCCAGCCCTTTGAAGACCCCAGCCTTTGCATGTCACTAAGCCCTTTGAGGATCCCCAGACCTCTGCTTACCTGTTAACTGCCTATTGGCATACCCTTTGGCTACATTCCCATGTAATCTTTGTCCTTCTACCCAATATAGGCAGCTGGCTTATGGTGGGTGCAGAGCAGATTTTTGTGGATGACCTGCTGCTCTCCCATGCTGCCGTCAGTATTGGAATAAATGCTCATATATGATCCAACCCTGTCTCAGCTTAATAGGCTCAAGTAGTGACAGACAGCACAGATCCATTTATTGTCCAGTTACAAAAGCTTTATTAATAATAGGCAAAAAACTGAAAGTATCTAATTTTACTAACAGGTTAAATAATTGTATATTCATCTAATGGATACTACACAGCAATATAAAATAATAAATCTATCCATAGATACTACAATATAGATGAATAACATAGGCTTTAGGTTTCCTAAATTCAGGGGCCTATTCAATCTCATTTCAATCCTCCTTTTATATGCTTATTCTTTTCTTTTTGGCAACATTAAGCAAAATCAAAGGGCAAAATTAAACAGTTAATCAAACGTCCTCTATTTCCCAACAGAAGTGAATATTCCTAAGGAAAAGTCTATCAGTCAAAATATTTCCCAGCACTTCATTTGCCATTGCTTCTAAAAGGAACTTTTACCAATAATTGTTGAGTTTAGACAAAAATTATTCTCTAAATAATTCTCTAAAAATAATGATTTTTTAAAATACAAAGCTCCATTTTCTATTACTTAATATGGCAGATTTATGAACTTACCATGAGGTCACCATCTCCTACCCATATGCAATTATTACAATATCAAGGCTTCTGCAATCCCTGAAAATTCTATAGCAATTGCCTCTCCTAAGAAGCAGCAGCTTGGTGCTGTCCTGATAAGTAAATCTGTACCCACAGCCACCTAGGGCTCTGTGACATCCTCCAGACCGGTGTCACCCATTGAAACAGAGTGCAAGCCACATATATTATTCTGAACTCGCTAGTACAGCGGTTCTCAACCTGTGGGTCGCGACCCCTTTGGAAGACACATATATAATTAAATATTGTTTTTGTGATTAATCACTATGCTTTAATTATGTTCAGTTTGTAAATGAAATTGGGTGTCACCACAACATGAGGAACTGTATTAAAGGGTCGTGGCATTAGGAAGGTTGAGAATCACTGCTCTAGATACCTTAAAAAAGAAACAGATAAATTCATTTTAATGAAATATTTTATTTAACATAATACTAGTATATCTAAAATGTTATCATTTTAGCATGTAATCAAGTAAAAAGTGTCAAGGAGATGTTTTATATTAATTTTCATATTCTTCCAAGATTCAGGGTGTATATTACACCTACTCTGCACACCTACAGTATGTCTCAATTTGGATGACCACATTTCAAGTGCTCAATACCATCATGACCGTGACTAACCATATTAGGTATTGCAGTTCCCAATTGTCTTGGGCCACAACCAAGATAACCCTAGAAATGACACTCTAAACTTTGTCTCATCCTTGATATGACACCTCTACCAAGCATCTTTATACCCCATAAAACTCAATTTCTCTTCCCTGGAATTCCAAATTCACCTATGTCCCTACTACTCCACCCACCAATCCAGTGGTCGCCATACTTGCCTGTGAAACTTAACATACTTCCCACTTCCACACTACAAAATTCATCAGACACTGATCTTGTCATTTTGCCAAGACTAACTCAGCAAAAGTTTTCACTTTTATTTTTCAGTTCCAGCTCTGCCACCAGAAAGCTTTATATTCCCGGGCAACCTACAAATACTCCTGCCTCTCCAAAGTGTGATGTATTATATAAAATTCTAGACTAAGTGATTCTGAAGGTCCCTTCAACATTGGGTACTCTGTAATTGCAGAAACTATTTCATAAAATAAAGAAGGAAGATTTAGGGGATGAGAATGAGAGAGAATAAACCCATTTGGCACAGTTAAAATTTCCTTTATATATAGAATAGAAAAGCATGAAGCTTGAATTCCTTATCAAAAATAAAAATAGTAGCCCTGACCGGTTTGGCTCAGTGGATAGAGCGTCGATCTGCGGACTGAAGGGTCCTAGGTTTGATTCTGGTCAGGGGCATGTGCCTTGGTTGCGGGCACATCCCCAGTCGGGGGTGTGCAGGACGCAGCTGATCGATGTTTCTCTCTCATTGATATTTCTGACTTTCTATCCCTCTCCCTTCCTCTCTGTAAAAAATCAATAAAATATATTAAAAAAATAAGTAAATAATAAAAATAGTAATACTAACACTCTAATTAAAAATTCTTCATCCATTTTGTTTCCTTTTCCAAAAGAAAGTTATTCTGTCCAAGGATTTCTTCAGGGCTAATTTGACATCCTTATTCCTTAGGCTGTAGATTAATGGGTTCAACATGGGCACCACAATGGTGTAGAACAGAGAAGACACTTTCCCCTGGTCCAGGGGCAAAACAGAAGGCGGTTTGAGATACATGAAAGCTCCTGAACCAAAGAAAAGAGAAACTGCCATTATGTGGGAGCTGCAGGTACTGAAGGCTTTGGACCTGCCTTCAATGGAGCTAATGTGGAAAATGCTGGAAAGAATGAAGCTGTAAGAGATAAAAATGGTAGCAATAGGCAGCCCAATGCCAACGGCCACAACAACAAAGACCACCAGCAAATTTATGTAAGAACTGTTGCAGGCCAGCTCCAGGAAAGGAATGATGTCACACATATAATGATTGAA